>NW_027507790.1:156265268-156815268 GCF_037356315.1 Lithobates pipiens
TTTAACTGACAATTGTGTGGTCGTGCAACGCTGTACCCAAATAAAATTGATGTCCTTTTTTTTCCCCACAAATAGAGATTTTATTTGGTGGTATTTGATCACCTCTGTGGTTTGAATATTTTTGCGCTATTAAACAAAAAAATAGATATATTTTACTTTCTGCTATAAAACATAACTAATAAAAAAAATGTAAAAAATCCAATTTTCTTATCAATTTAGACCAATATGTATTCTGCTACATGTTTTTGGTAAAAAAAATCCCAATAAGTGTATAGTGATTAGTTTGCGCAAAAGTTATACCGTTTACAAACTATGGGATATCATTTTTTTTACTAGGAATGGTGGAGATCAGCATTTTGTTAGGGGGACTGTGATATTGCGGCAGACAAATCTGACACTAAATTACACTTTTGGGGACCAGTGACACTGACACAGTGATCAGTGCTAAAAAAATGCACTGTCACTGTTCTAATGACACTGGCAGGGAAGAGGTTAACATTAGGGGTGATCAAAAGGTTAAGTGTGTTCCCAGAAAGTGCTTGCTAACTGTAGTGAGGGGCACTTTGACTGGGGGGAAGACAGGGACCGTTTTCCTGCTTAGCAGAAACACAAGATCTCCATCTTCCCCTCTGACAGAATGGTAATTTGCCTTGTTTACATATGCAGACTGCCATTCTATCTGCCTCCGGAAAGATCAACAGGTTCTGACAGAAATTGGGTCCACCAGACCCACTGATTGGCTCCCGCTGTGTCCAATTACATCGGGAGAAGGTCGTCGGCATAAGTTGGTGGGAAGAGTCACATGGAACCGACACATCATCGGAGTAATGCCCACTGCAACAGTGATGGAAATTCGGTAGACTTCGTGCCAATTTAAGCAAGAAACACAGCCTTGCCAAAATGTAAATAGTAGAGGGCAGTAAACTAGATACTGTGAGTAATTCACAAAGAGTGTTGTAGACATTCTTATCAGGCCTCCATGCCTAAATTGTTGGTGTTTGCACTAGATTCACGTACAAGTCAGAAACAGGTACATAAATAAGTTGGATGCCAGCATGGAACAAGGAGGGTCTATACTAGACACTTCTTCATCAGTGCTGCTCCTTCTCTAACAGGTGCCTAGTTGAGGAGAGTTGTAGCAGGGTGGGTGATGTCCAAGAGACTAGTTCCCCATCAGGACCTCCCTGCTTTTGATTGACAGGGTATAGCAGTGGGCAGATCTGAAGCTGCAATTTGGTGCCTAAGCATCTTTCAAATATGCTCATTGCCATCCTCTGTCAACTAAAAGCAAGGTGGACCCAATGGGGAACTATTTTCTCTGTTTCCCATCAGGCTCCCCACACCCAACATATGATGTCACCATGGGGACTAGTTTCCTATCATGATCCACCTCACCTCTGAGCTTGTCGTTTTCCAAATATAAACATTGTCATATTTGGGTAATCACATCCAGTATCCCAGGCCCACTTGTTCACATTTATCTCCCAGCTGATAGATAAATGGGGTCGGTGATAGAGCCCTGTGCAGGAAGTGGTCACATACATGACAGCTTTTCAGCACAGACAAGGCCCACTCTAAACAATGACATACCTTTGTATCCCAGCTGGTATTAATTAAAGTAAAGCCCCCTAAACACAGGCCAAATGCCTAGCCACATTTTGCCCGTATGTATGGCAGCCAGTATGACAGAAGCCAAGTGTTTGGCCAGATTCTGTCGGGCGAGCATGCTGGAGAACCAGTAGCCAACTTTCCCCCGACCAGTGCTCTTAGCCAATGGCTGCCCCCCTATCAGAACCCAACAGCTCGGGGGGGAGATCACTGTACTAATGTTGCATTGCTAGTACAGCGGCTCTGACCAGAGCTGAGATTGAATGGAAAAAAACTTGTAGTGTGTACCCGGCTTAGTTCTTTAAGAATGCCCTCCTCCCTTCTACTCCCATCCCTTTATCTTCTTTATTTCTTTATGTTTATTTTTATTGCTTTGACCATTTATTCTATGAACAACCTTATGTTCCATTACCTTACACACTTTTATTAAAAATTAATTTATGGTATCTTTTGCCTTATACCATTACCAACTGATTTCTATATAACATCTGTTCATTTAGGACTTTTTTTTACTTTTTTTTCACTATATACAGTATACTGTATACAATTACTATGCATACATCACTTGCTATTCTATAATCTCTCTGCTTTCATTTTTTAATGCATTCTTATGTTTATGTAGCGGCGGCTCCTGAAGAGCACGCACTATGCGTTTTTTCTAAAATTAAAGTTGCCTAAACTCCAGTTTGGTTTGGGTGTGATTATCTAAATTGGGCCTCAGCATCAGTCTGACTGGACTGTGAGATGTTCAGCCTGGCCACAGGGGGCACTGTCCCTTCTGGCAGGCATGGAACTGTGGTCTGGTCAGGCGATTAAGTTACTCTCTCTCGGAGCTCGCTCAGTGGTAGTGGCGCTCTCGCTGTGCTTCTGGGAGAGGGTACTTAAGATGCGGACATCACGTGGTTCGGGGTTCTGGTCCAGTATGATGTGCTGACTACATGGTCCTGGTCCTCCTGACCAGCCCCCAGGAAGGCTATGACCTGGGGTGTGGATCCACCCGACTTTAATGTCTTGGGGCTGGCTAGCCCAAGGCAAGGAAACTAAAGGAGGATTCTGAGGTGGTTGGGTGCCGTCTCCGGTTTGGGAGAGACCCAGTGTACTTCAAGCATTCTAGGGGAGGACTCTTCAGAAGAACAACATGTACGGGTTGGTTTTCTTAGCAAGAGCCTGGAAGGGCTGAAATAACCGAGAGAATCCGGTCTTGTGTATATCGACAATCAGGCTGAAAGATCCAGGTATCCTACAAGTGTTCTAAAGCTTAGTTTTCCTACGGGTTTTTACATTTCTACAACAACGTCTGTGGCAAAGACTTGTTCCTGAGTAAGCACCAAGTTGGCTGCTAGGCCTTGTGAGAGAGGGACTGTCCAACCTGAGTGATCATCCAGCTTCGAAAGGCTATTCTCTGGATGCAGTCAAAGTAAGCAAGTTCTTCAATGTGTTTTTGACTTTGATACTAAGGGTACCTGAATTTCCCTTCCAACCCTCTAAACCCAAGTTGAAAGACTTCAATTGTCTGAGTTTTGCAAATAAAATCCATTCAAGTGGATCTATTGTCAGTCTCAAGTTACTGGGCCATCTACCACGGGACATCCCCTAGACGTGCAACAAGGAGAACGGAGGGTAACGGTAAGCCTAAAAATAACCAGCAGCTCCTTCAGGGGTTAGTGCTACATTTATAATGTATTTTGCCTAGTACCCAAAATATATAAAATAAAAATAAAAAATCAGTTGCTGTTATAGTGACAGGTTCTCATAGTTGAACAAGTTTAAACTACCTAAATGTGTCACCTGTGTTAGTATTGTTACTAAAACTGGTGCAATGCTTGCCTGAATCAGGCACAGGTAGTTCTTAAAGGAACTACCACCAGAAAACTGCCATTAATACTTTATTGAATTGCCCAGATTGTGTGTTACAAGTGTTTTCAGACCAGATTACAATTGCACCTCATGACTCCACATATTATCACCTAATACAGTAAGGAACACTGCAAGTCGCTTTTACTCATTGAGAAAAACATTGTATTCACACATACAGACAGAGGATTTCTATGCAGTGGATTAATGTCCTTACAGAATGTCTCCAATTTACAAGCTGACCTCAATGCACTGTCTAATTGAGCAACTGTGTGTCAAATGAGGTTTAATGTTGATAAATGTAAAGTTATGCACTTGGGAGCTAAGTATATGCATGCATCATACATACTAGGGGGAGTACAACTGAGTGAATCCATAGTGGAGAAGGAGCTGGGGGTTTTGGTAGTTTATAAGCTCAATAATAGCATGAAATGCCAAGCTGCGGTTTCCAAAGCGAGCAAGGCCTTTTCTTGTATTAAGAGAGGTATGGACTCCAGAGAGAGATATATAATTTTGCCCCTGTACAAATCATTAGTAAGACCTCATCTGGAATATAGAGTTCAGTTTTGGGCACCAGTTCTCAAAAAGGATATCGGGGAACTGTAGAAAGTGCAGAGAAGGGCAACCAAACTGATAAGAGGCATGGGGGAGCTCAGCTATGAGGAATGATTAGAGGAACTGAATCTATTCCCTTTTGAGCAGAGGAGATTAGCATATGTAAATACATAAGTGGTCCATATAGTGAACTTGGTGTTGAGTTATTCACTTTAAGGTCATCACAGAAGACAAGGGGGCACTCTTTACATCTAGAGGAAAAAAAAGATTTCATCTCCAAATACAGAAAGGTTTCTTCACAGAAATAAGACCTGTGAAAATGTGTAATAGACTCCCTCCAGAGGTGGTTCTGGCCAGCTCAGAAGATTGCTTTAAAAAAGGCCTGGATTCTTTCCGAAATGTACATAATATAACTGGGTGCTAACATTTATATGTAAAGTTAGCGTCTCTTCTCCAGATAGAATAAGTTCAGTGCTCGCAACCTTTACTCATAAGTGGGATGAGCTCAGTGTTCGACTCGAACACGGGCCGTTTGCCAGTTCGGCGAATTCAGAACTTTGTGGACCGTTCGCACCATATTCGTGTGGCACAAACGGCCCACAATGCACTACGCCATCGCAGTGCATTGCTGGCTCATGATTGGCCAAGCATTCACTGTGACCCCACATGTTTGGCCAATCACTGTGCCGGCAGCGAGGAGAGCCATAATTGGCCACAGGCAGGTTGCCTGTGGCCAATTATAGCTCAGGGGGGTTTAGTACATGCCCCACACTATATAAGGCCGCCAGCTTGGCTGCCTTGTGTAGTGTGTTGGCGTGCAGGGAAAGAGCAAGATAGGCAGAGACAGTGTCTTTTTGCTTGGGAACCTAGCGCTGTTACAGTGGGTGTCGTGTGCCTCCTGCACAGTATACACCTGAAGATACCCCTTATTGCTGGTGTTGTTCTGTTGCATATCTTGCATATTAGCCTTTAAAATTACCACTTTTGATTTCGAATGTTCGAGTCCCATAAACTTTAATGGGGTTCTAAAGTTCGTACATATTTTCAGTCAGTTTGGTCCGTTCGAAGGTTTTTTCGGTCCGTTTGAAGGTTCTGGTGCGCCAGGGGGTATTCGGCTCATCCCTACTCATAACTAATGTCCTCCAGACTCTTTATTAGCTTTGTTGCCCTTCTTTGTACTTGCTCCATTTCCAGTACATCCTTCCTGAGGACTGGTGCCCAGAACTGGACAGCATACTCTAGGTGCAGCCAGACCAGAGTCTTGTAGAGCGGGAGAATTATCATTTTATCTCTGGAGTTGATCCCCTTTTTAATGCATGCCAATATTCTGTTTGCTTTGTCAGAAGCAGCTTGGCATTGCATGCCATTGCTGAGCCTATCATCTACTTGGACCCCCATGTCCTTTTCCATCCTAGATTCCCCCAGAGGTTCTCCCTCCAGTGTATAGATTGTATTCATATTTTTGCCACCTAAGTTGATCCAGGGAATATTCAATTGCCTCTTGGGGGATCAGGAAGGATTTTTTTTTTTTTTTTTTTCCCTGCTGTAGCAAATTGGAGCATGCTTTGCTGGGGTTTTTTGTGTTCTGGATCAACTGTGGGTGAAGGATTGTGTATATGGGATTATATGACTTATTTTTTTGGTTGAGCTAGAAGGATTTGTGTCTTTTTTCAACCTGACTAACTACCGTATGTAACTACAGTATGTGACAAAGCAGCAACATGGACAGATTTATTCCTTGTACAAATGAATAGTTAGCGTTGCTGCTGTTTACATGTAACCGTCCGTTCAAATGAATATATGTGATTAGAAGCTTTGACCAGCCCTGACCAGCCCTGGATCAAACAGTTTTTATTCATGGCCATTGTTTTTAATCATATACAAATTGGCCCACAGCTAATCATTCCGATTGTAATGTAGTCGGATAAGGTTCTAGTAAGGATTTTTGGGGGACCCCATGCCATTTTTTTTTTAATTTTGGCATGGGGTTCCCCTTAAAATCCATACCAGACCTGAAGGATCTGGTATGGATTTTGAATTTAGGGGGACCCCACACCATTTTTTTTTACTTTGGTGCGGGGTTCCCCTTAATATCCATACCAGACTTGAAGGGCCTGGTATGGAATTTAGGGGGACCTCCACGCATTTTTTTTTTAAATTTTGGTTCGGGGTTCCCCTGTGGGGAAATTCTATGCTGCTTTTATCAATGAACTTTTATGTATATTGCTAGACCAACAATTCATTCTAGCTGCGAGTACTTTTAAATTACTTTTTTTCCTTTAGAAATGTAATTTTGCTGTCAGACTGTTCTAAACACGGGAAACATGCGTCACTTTACAGGTATACTATAGACATCCCCCAGGTATGAAATTTAAAGGAATATTACACTTTTATTGTTTCACTTTAAGCATTATTAAAATCCCTGCTCCCGAAAAAACTTCAGTTTTTAAAACTTTTTTTGCATTAATACATATCCCCTGCAGAAGGACCCAGGTCCCCAAACACTTTTTATGACAATAACTTGCATATAAGCCTTTAAAATTAGCACTTTTGATTTTTCATGTTCGTGTCCCATAGACTTTAACGGTGTTCGCGTATTTGAACAAATTTTTTGCCTGTTCACATGTTCTGGGGTGTTCAGCTCATCCCTACTGCAAACCGTTCCTGCTGTACTGTTTCTAATATACTTCAGGCAGGCAGTTGATTCAGTTAGCTAGATCTCACTGCAGACCCTATCTTCTTGTTTGTAACCTGGGGACTGCCTGTATACTGCTGTTTATAGTATATAGGGCCTGGGAGCCCCACGCTTTTCTTTTTTTAATTTGGGTTTGCCGGAACCCGACATTACAGCCCCAAGCAGTTTTAAATTACTTTTATTCCTTTAGAAATGTCATTTTGTGCAGGGACTGTTCTAAACAGTGGCATGCACCACTTTACAGGCATATTATAGTCACCTCCCAGGTACGATATATAAAGGAATATTTCACTTTTTTTTATCACTTTAAGCATCATTAAAATCACTGCTCCCAAAAAAAACATCAGTTTTTAAAACTTTCTTTTGCATTGATACTTGTCTCCTGGGGCAGGACCCAGGTCCCCAAACCCTTTTTAAGACAATAACTTGCATATTAGCCTTTAAAATTCGCACTTTTGATTTCTCATGTCGAGTCCTATAGAATTTAACGGTGTTTGAATGTTCATGCAAACTTTCGGTCCGTTCGCATGTTCTGGATGCAAACCAAACCGGGTGGTGTTCACTCATCCCTAGTAAGGACATATATTGGGGTGCGGCGGTCCGGAAGTGGTTAAACCCAAAACCTAAAATGTAATATATTGCAGCTTATCAAACATTAGATGTGGTGGCTGCATTCGTTTTCTTTATTAAGCATTTCTCCCTTCTGTTTTCAGTGCAGGTTCACACTGCCCTGCTGTACTTTTGCTAAAGCGCAGCTAACCCGCGGGTCACCTGTTCTTTTTCATAGACTTCTATGAGGTCCTGCAGTTTTGGTGCATTTTGCATGTTGCATCTTTGGTGCGCTTTCTGAAGTTGCACCAAAACCGCGGGACATCATAGAAGTCTATGGGAAAGAGCAGTCAACCTGCATGAAAACCAGGCAGCGAGACCTCAATGGGGCAATCTGAAACCGCTCTTAACCGCCTCGCGCCCGCCCTATAGCCAAAAGACGGCTACAGAGAGGAAGCTAACTGCCGGGAGGCCGTCCCTGGATGTCCTCCTGTTTACCTCCCTAATGCGCGCCGCCACGGGCGCGCATCGAGGAAGTTCTGTGTTGGCCGTGTCCCTCAGACACAGCCAATCACAGATCGTGCTAAATGGCCAATCACAGTGGCCATTTAGCACTCGATCGGGCTATCCAATGAGAGGTGATCATATATGTAAACATATGAGATCATCTCTCATCACCGGCTCCCCTCCTCACACAGAGACAGCGTGTGAGGAGGGAGAGCTTCCGTGCTGCAGCTGCAGTGTCTGTGGCTGACAGTGAGTGTACACACAGACACACACACAGTAAAACACACACACACACACACACAGTAAAACACACACACACACACAGTAAAACAAACACACAGTGAAACACACACACAGTGAAACACACACACACACACATGCTCACCTGTCCCCAATGCCACCTATAGTGCCATCTGTCCCCAGTGCCACCTGTCAGTGCCATGTGTCCCCAGTGCCACCTGTCCCCAGTGCCACCTAACAGTGTCATCTGTTCCCAGTACCACCTGTCCCCAGTGCCACCTATCCGTGCTACCTGTCCCCAATGCCACGTGCCACCTGTCCCCAGTGCCACGTGTCCCCAGTGCCACCCGTCCCTAGTGCCATGTGTCCCCAGTGCCACCTGTCCCTAGTGCCATGTATCCCCAGTGCCACCTGTCAGTGTCACATGTCATCAGTCCCAAGTATCAGTGCCACCTGTCAGTGTCACGTGTCATCAGTGCCATGTTTTAGTGCCATCTGTCATCAGTGTCAAGTGTCATCAGTGCCACGTATTAGTGCCATCTGTCATCAGTGCCACGTATTAGTGCTATCTGTCATCAGTGCCACGTTTCATCAGTGCCACAGATTAGTTCCATCTGTCATCAGTGTCAAGTGCCATCAGTGCCACATATTAGTGCCATCTGTTGTCAGTGTCACATCAGTGTCACGTGCCATCAGTGCCATGTATCAGTGCCATCTGCCATCTACCATCAGTGCCACGTCAGTGTCACGTGTCATTGACCTGGTGCTCCAGGGCCTTCAAAAGTGTGATAGGTAGTCAACAATTTAGATGTGTAATTTATGCTCCTAGAACACGTGATGGCGCTCCCTGCATGTTGGGCATCTCTAAGTGGCCAGGCTGTGAAAAAGTCCCACACATGTGGTATCGTAATACTCAGGAGGAGTAGCAGAATTTAATTTGGGGTGTCATTTGTGGTATACACATGCCATGTGAGAGAAATAACCTATTACAATGACAATTTTGTGGGAAAAAAAATAAAAAACAAAAAAATCTTCATTTTGCAAAGAATTGTGGGAAAAAACACCAAAAACCTCACTATGCCTCTTACTAAATACCTTGGAATGTCTACTTTCCAAAAAGGGGTCATTTTGGGGGTATTTGTACTTTCCTGGCTTGTTCGGGTCGCAGTACATCAGATGTGATCAATTTTGTATGATTCGCACCATAGCTTTTAGACTCTCTAACTTTCACAAAGACCAAATAATATCCACTAATTTGGGTTATTTTTTACCATTTTTACCAAGATATGTAGCAGTATAAATTATGGCCAAAATTTATAGCGAAAAAAATTAAAAACCCCGAGGTGATCAAATACCACCAAAAGAAAGCTCTATTTGTAGGAAAAAAAGAACAAAAAATAATTTGGGTACAGTGCTGCATGATTGAGTAATTGTCATTCAAAGTGTGAGAGCACCGAAAGCTGAAAATTGGTCTGGGCAGGAGGGGTGTTTAAGTGCCCAGTAGGCAAGTGGTTAAAGAACACTGTCAGCTGCAAAAGAATTCCCAGGTCCTGGGATTTAGTGTGCACAGGGTGGAAGGTGGGCTATTTGCATAGAATAGTTTCCTTTCTAGATGATACTGTTGCAAGTACTACATGGAAGGTTATGTCACTCACAACCTAAAGCTGGCCATACATCTTACAAATTAACATCTAAACCATCTGTTCAGTTTATATCCTTTCTAATTGATCAGGTTATTTAGGTAGGCCCTCTCATTGCATACTAAGACTCCTTTCACACTGAGGCTGTTTTCAGGTGTTTTAGCACTAGAAATAGCCTATGAAAGCGTCTGAAAATTGACTCTCATCCATTGCAATGAGTGTTTTCACACTTGGGCGGTCTGCTTGTGGGACATTAGAAAAAGTCCTGTAAGCAGCATCTTTGGAGTGGTTTGAAAGCGCTATAAATAGCACCCCCCTGCCAATTGAAATGAATGGACAGTGCAAAGCAAAGTGATTTGAAAGCACCGCAAAAGGGGTCTTTTTTCCTTTTGGCCCACTAGCACCGGAAAAGGACCACACAAAGGACTGGCGCTTTAGCCCTGTTTTAGTGGCGCTTCAGTGTGAAAAGGGTCTGATTGTTAAAACTATTTGTACATTCAATATTATACAATCTCAGATTAAAAGCCCTGGTAGCTTTTCATTGTATGTAGAAAAAGGATCCCTGCTCTATACCCCTCCATACAGTAATATAAAAGGGGCACTCATCACACATCTCACATTACACAGCTTGCTTGAATAGAAGAAAAACTTTGTCCACTGCTGATCACATTCACAGGATTTTAGTCAACAAATCTCATATAACAGTGAACACTTGGCCTTTGAAAAAAATAAATGTCCTGATTAAAATAAATTCACCTGCAAATTTGGTTAATCAGCCAAATCACATTCTCATAGCATACATATCACTAATTCACTATCAGATACGTTAACCACTTCAACCCTGGAAGAATTTACCCCCTTCCTGACAAGATCACTTTTTGCAATTCGGCAATGCATCACTTTAACTGACAATTGCGTGGTCGTGCGACGTGGCTCCCAAACAAAATTGATGTCCTTTTTTTTCCCACAAATAGAGCTTTCTTTTGGTAATATTTGATCACCCCTGTGGGTTTGCGCTATAAACAAAAAAAGAGTGACACGTTTGAAAAAAAACACATTATTTTTAAATTTTTGCTATAATAAATATCCCCCAAAAATATATTTAAAAATAATTGTTTCCTCCGTTTAGGCTGATATGTATTCTTCTACATCATTTTGGTAAAAAAAATTGCAAAAAGCGATTCTTGATTGGTTTGGGCAAAAGTTATAGAGTTTATGAAATAGGGGATAGTTTTATGGCATTTTTTTTTTTTTTAACTGGTGGCGATCAGCGATTTTTATCATGACTGCGACATTATGGCGGACACATTGGACATTTTTGACACATTTTAGGGGCCATTGTCATTTATACAGCAATCAGTGCTATACAAATGCACTGATTCCTGTGTAAATGACACTGGCAGTTAAGGGGTTAACCACTAGGTGGCAATGTAGGGGTTAAGTGTGTCCTGCGGGCTGTTTCTAACTGTGGGGGGGTGGCTGTGTGTGACACATCACTGATCTCTGCTCCCATCATAGGGAGCAGAGATCAGTGACACTGTCACTAGGCAGAACGGGGAGATGCTTGTTTACATTAGCATCTACCCGTTCTCCCTCCCCATGAGGCAATCACGGGTATCTCTGTGGTGATCGAGTCCACGGGACCCGTGACCCGACTCACAGAGTTTGCCGCGGGCATGCGCATGTACAAGTATGTGATCCTGCCTGCAAGACTATACCTACAGTATAGTCTTTAGCAACCGGTGCACCATATGAATATCCTTTAGGCTGTGTTCCCACAGCATATACAGACCCTGTACATTCCACCTCCTCCTCCTTCCTGTGCTCAGCTGAGTGGGGGACAGGGATAGTCTGTCTGAGACATGAAACAGAACATGGCGCAAATACATCCTAATCAAGAAAATAGCTTGCTTTTGTTAATTGGAAGCAACATCTAGACATGTGCGATTCGGTTTGTAACAAGTAGATTTTCATACAAATTTGTTAGTATTTGTACATTAATTTAAACATCCGAGTAGCTGAAAGAACCAAAATACGAAAATTACAAAATTGCGAATAAGCAAAATAACCAACTCCCGAAAATACGAACTTACGGACGGGCAAACTTACGAAAATACGAAACTCCGAAACAGTAAAAGAAAGAAAATGACATCTATAACAAAAGATTTACATTTAGTATTTTCAATCCTTTATCTGATTTTGTTTAATTTCCTTAATTTCCGTTTGTCTCGTGATTAAGGGAGTGGACTGTAGTGAAAAGCAAGCATAGGATTATTATTCTTTATTTCCTATGAAAGTACGGATCAACGAAAAAGGCAATCTCACAAAAGTAAAAGTAACAATTACTAAACTACGAGTAGTGTACCACATAAACAAAAATTATTACCTACCAAAATTCCGAATTTCGAATCAAAGAAAATTAGACTAGAATTACGAATCATTTCGTATCAATGAAAATATATCTGTTACAAAAATACGAATGAGTCCGAATATGAAAACCTGCGTCTTACGAAATTACGAATTGTTACTAATCAATGGAAACGTAAAGAAACGAAACAAAACAATTTTTTTTTTGTTGTGCACATGTCTAGCAACAACTGCTTTGTTTTCTAAGTTTAGCAGAGTGGTGCATTCATTACGCTTGCACCACTCTTTGTTAATTCCCCCCAAAGTTTCCATCTGTCCTTAAAGCCAAGATTCCAAGATGCCGATTAATTTCTAATGTGCTGTATATCAGTCAGCTATGACTTGAGCCTAGATATACTGTATAGGCAGAGAATTATGGCACTGTTATCCATCGCCATTCAAATACATTGTATAATGCCAAAACCAAGTGAAGGGCTGCCTGATTGTGTCGCCTGTTCCCAAATTGTTTGATGTCATTAGAATTACAAAGACTCACTGGGGTAGTACAGGCTGTTCAGAAGAATTTCACCCTTATCATAAAAATTACAACAAAGGTTCCTTTAGAAATGTTTAGCAATAGCAATCTACAAACACATACTTATAGATAATTGTGTTTTATTGTTTGCATACCTTATTTTTTGTTTCTTCAAGCAAAAAATATTTGTTTAACCAATGAATGTAAGATGATTTCATATCAGCATGGAGAGCTGCATGTTGATGTGATTTTAAATGAACTGTAAAGGGAGAAGGTTTTTTATCTTAATGCATTCTATGCATTAAGATAAAAAGCCTTCTGTGTGTAGCGGCCTCCCCAGCACCTCCCAAATACTTACCTGATGTCCCTCTCTGTCACAGCAGCAGTGCCATTGGCTCCCTTGGCTGTCAATCAAAGTCAATTAGCCCATCAGGGGAGAAAGGGGGCTGGGCCGGGCCAGGGCTCCGTGTCTGAATGGACACAGGGAGCTGTGACTCAGCTTGGGTGCCCCTATAGCAAGCTGATGGCTGAGGGGGCACTCGATAGGAGGAAGGGGCCAGGAGCAGTGATGAGGGACCCGAGAAGAGGAGGGTCAAGGCTGCTCTGTGCAAAATCGCTGCAACTGAGCAGGTAAGTATTACATGTTTGTTTTTGTTTTTTTCAATGCGAGACTTTACAATCACTTTAAGTGAAAAGAGAGAAGGGTCCACTTAAATAAAGTGAATATTTTACTTTGCAAAATGGATAGTCTATTGGCTTGGTAAATAAACTGAAGGTGTGTACAGATAGTGAGAACTTTCACTATTGCACTGTGACACAATGTTATCCAAAATGATTTGCATTGCGACAAATTCTCTGTGTATAGCCAGATCACTGTTGCTGTAGTCTGTAGTAATTTATGCAAATATAATACAGCTGTATCCCATCCATGAAACTTGATTTTCTCAGTTAAATATATCATTGCTTTTGGCATTTCCTTAAATGACATCTTGATTTGTGATATTTCCAATGCGGAGCACAAAGAATTATCTTCAAGTTAACTGTTTACTGACTGCTGTGGTTTATCATAAAAATGTAAAATTTTTCACTAGCCCAACAACTATTCCTCATTAGTGATGGCCGAACGGTTCGCCCGGCGGTCGTTTCGCGGCGAATTTCCGACTTTCGCCGTCCGCGGGTTCGAACGCCTTTTTCCGTCGTTCGCCCCGGCGGACTTACGTGTTTAATGTATACAAGAACTTTAACCTTTCGTGACACGTTTATCATGTGTTACAGGACAACCAATTGAGACATGACAGCTCATGGACACTTGGACATTCCCCCTAACCTATAAATACACCCGATCCGGTGGCCATTTTACATTCTTTCTTCTGTCACTGTAGGGAAAGGATCCTGTGTGGAGTAGGGACAGAGAAAACGCTAGCTATTTGGTACACAAAAGTTCTTTTCAGGACTGGTATAGGTGTTAGGTCAGCAGCCTGAGTTTCTTTTGTCAGTTTAGATAAAGGGACAGAGCGCTGTATGCTGCTATTTTAGGGACAGCTCAGCCAGATTAGTCTTTCTTCATCATCATCATCATCATCATCATTAGCTGTTACTATCAGGTCCACAAAAGAGCTGTTCCAGCTAATCGTTCCAGCCTACTCTTTTTTGCCAATTTGTATAGGGACAGGCAGGAAGCAGTGTGTCAGGCAGTGAGGATAATTTTAAAGACTTGCTGTTACTATTAGTTCCACAAAGGTTCTTTTCAGGACTGGTATCAGTGGTACGGTAATAGGCTTGTACACGTATAATATTCTTTCTTCCAAATATAGAAAGAATATTATACTTGACTGCTGCCCTTCTGCTGCAGTCTGCTAATCATTCACAACTCACTTGTTCCACAAAGCTCTTTATCAGGACTGGTAACTTGGTCTGTCTAGGGTGCTACGGTACATAGGCTTGGGTGCGGTACAGTCTGCTGTTCTGTAAGGACCGCTATCGGTCCACAATACATAGGGTTGCCGTGCACTACTGCTGACCGCTGCCCTATACTGCAGCAGTCCTTCATTGGTATAGGGACTGACGTACAGTCTGCTAATCACTAACACACAACCTGCTTGGTCCACAAAAGTTCTTATAAGGACTGGTAACTTGGTATAGGGTGCTACGGTACATAGGCCTGAGTGCGTTACAGTCTGCTGTTCTGTAAGGACCGCTATCGGTCCACAATACATAGGGTTGCCGTGCACTACTGCTGACCGCTGCCCTATACTGCAGCAGTCCTTCAGCGGTATAGGGACTGACGCACAGTCTGCTAAACACTAACACACAACCTGCTTGGTCCACAAAAGTTTTTATAAGGACTGGTAACTTGGTATAGGGTGCTACGGTACATAGGCCTGAGTGCAGTACAGTCTGCTGTTCTGTAAGGACCGCTATCGGTCCACAATACATAGGGTTGCCGTGCACTACTGCTGACCGCTGCCCTATACTGCAGCAGTCCTTCATTGGTATAGGGACTGACGTACAGTCTGCTAATCACTAACACACAACCTGCTTGGTCCACAAAAGTTCTTATAAGGACTGGTAACTTGGTATAGGGTGCTACGGTACATAGGCCTGAGTGCGTTACAGTCTGCTGTTCTGTAAGGACCGCTATCGGTCCACAATACATAGGGTTGACGTGCACCACTGCTGACCGCTGCCCTATACTGCAGCAGTCCTTCAGCGGTATAGGGACTGACGTACAGTCTGCTAAACACTAATACACAACCTGCTTGGTCCACAAAAGTTCTTATAAGGACTGGTAACTTGGTATAGGGTGCTACGGTACATAGGCTTGAGTGCGGTACAGTCTGCTGTTCTGTAAGGACCGCTATCGGTCCACAATAGATAGGGTTGACGTGCACCACTGCTGACCGCTGCCCTATACTGCAGCAGTCCTTCAGCGGTATAGGGACTGACGCACAGTCTGCTAAACACTAACACACAACCTGCTTGGTCCACAAAAGTTTTTATAAGGACTGGTAACTTGGTATAGGGTGCTACGGTACATAGGCCTGAGTGCGTTACAGTCTGCTGTTCTGTAAGGACCGCTATCGGTCCACAATACATAGGGTTGCCGTGCACTACTGCTGACCGCTGCCCTATACTGCAGCAGTCCTTCATTGGTATAGGGACTGACGTACAGTCTGCTAATCACTAACACACAACCTGCTTGGTCCACAAAAGTTCTTATAAGGACTGGTAACTTGGTATAGGGTGCTACGGTACATAGGCCTGAGTGCGTTACAGTCTGCTGTTCTGTAAGGACCGCTATCGGTCCACAATACATAGGGTTGCCGTGCACTACTGCTGACCGCTGCCCTATACTGCAGCAGTCCTTCAGCGGTATAGGGACTGACGCACAGTCTGCTAAACACTAACACACAACCTGCTTGGTCCACAAAAGTTCTTATAAGGACTGGTAACTTGGTATAGGGTGCTACGGTACATAGGCCTGAGTGCAGTACAGTCTGCTGTTCTGTAAGGACCGCTATCGGTCCACAATACATAGGGTTGCCGTGCACTACTGCTGACCGCTGCCCTATACTGCAGCAGTCCTTCATTGGTATAGGGACTGACGTACAGTCTGCTAATCACTAACACACAACCTGCTTGTTCCACAAAAGTTCTTATAAGGACTGGTAACTTGGTATAGGGTGCTACGGTACATAGGCTTGAGTGCGGTACAGTCTGCTGTTCTGTAAGGACCGCTATCGGTCCACAATAGATAGGGTTGACGTGCACCACTGCTGACCGCTGCCCTATACTGCAGCAGTCCTTCAGCGGTATAGGGACTGACGTACAGTCTGCTAAACACTAATACACAACCTGCTTGGTCCACAAAAGTTCTTATAAGGACTGGTAACTTGGTATAGGGTGCTACGGTACATAGGCTTGAGTGCGGTACAGTCTGCTGTTCTGTAAGGACCGCTATCGGTCCACAATAGATAGGGTTGACGTGCACCACTGCTGACCGCTGCCCTATACTGCAGCAGTCCTTCAGCGGTATAGGGACTGACGTACAGTCTGCTAAACACTAATACACAACCTGCTTGGTCCACAAAAGTTCTTATAAGGACTGGTAACTTGGTATAGGGTGCTACGGTACATAGGCTTGAGTGCGGTACAGTCTGCTGTTCTGTAAGGACCGCTATAGGTCCACAATAGATAGGGTTGACGTGCACCACTGCTGACCGCTCACCTATACTGCAGCAGTCCTTCAGCGGTATAGGGACTAAGAGTTTTGTCACAGGGTCATTTAAAAAATGACATGCAGAGGAAGAGGCAGGCCCTTCCGCAGGGGTGGTAGGGGTAGGGCAGGAGCAACAGGCTTGAGCCAAAGTGGGAAGTTGCAGAAGGTGCGTTCAATTACTTTAAAGGATGCACCAGACTTGGTTGAGTGGCTCGCTCAGCCTTACTCTTCTGCACCCTCCTCATCCTCTCGATCTGCACCCTCTTCTTCACTCTCTGCTATGTGCACCCCCAAAGACACTACCACCAACAACACGACCACCACCACCACCACCACATACCTTCCGCTTGAGTCACTGGAATTATTTTCCGATCCATATCAAGAGGACATTTCTGATGCGCAGCCACTCTTGGTATTGGATCAGGAAGAGGAGGTAGCAACAAGCGCTACTCAGCAGTCTGACGCCAGTACCCAGATCAGCCCAAGGAGGAGGTTGGTCCCCGGTGTTGCTGCCTACTCTACTTATAGCGGTGGGGAAGGTGACGTTGATGATGACGTGTCTAGTGATGTCACGTGGGTGCCCACAAGAGAGGAAGAGGAGGGGAGTTCAGAGGGAGATATGGACCAGCAGATAGGGAGGAGAAGCAGCAATGACTTACATTGCACAGCAGGGACAAAGCAGACTGCAAATGTATCAGGAGCGAGTCATCGACCATGTACGGTCACATCTGGCGCTCCCAGGACACCGGCACATGGCTCCGCAGTGTGGGCTTTTTTTAACGTGTCCGCTGCTGACAATAGCGTTGCCATCTGCAATCTTTGCAGTCAACGCGTTAGTCGCGGTAAGCCCAATACTCACCTAGGGACGACCGCCTTAAGAAGGCACATGAGCAGCCATCACCGAGCCCAGTGGGAGCAACGGAACACACAAAGCCACACTGCAGGCTCTCACCGTCCAGCCTCGTCTTCTACTTCTCCTTCTCCTCTCTCCTCACAATTGTCCTCCACTCCACCTTCCATCACGCCAAGCTCACATTTTTCTGCAAAAAGGCAGGCTTCCGTGGGCCTAATGTTTGAGCGTAAAAAAATGATGACGCCGGATAACCCTCTTGCCCAACGGTTGGCGGCTGGCTTGTCAGAACTCATAGCCCGCCAACTACTGCCATATAAACTGGTGGACTCGGAGGCCTTTCGCAAATTTGTGGCCATTGGAACACCACAATGGAAGGTCCCAGGAAGGAAGTATTTCTCAGAGAAGGGCATCCCAGAGCTATATGGCCATGTTCAGCGGCAAGTGAATGTATCTCTGGCACACAGTGTCGGTGCCAAGATACATCTGACCACAGACACGTGGTCTAGCAAACACGGGCAGGGAAGGTATATCAGTTTTACTGCCCACTGGGTGAACCTTCTGACGGCCGTCAAGCATGTAACCCGTGGCACCCGTGTAGATTTGGTTTTACCGCCACGGATTGCATGCAGGCCTGACTCTTCTTCTCCTCCTCCTACTCCATCCTCCTCCCTCTCCTCCTCAGCTGCCTCCTCCTTTTCCGCTGCTAGCGTCTCTTCCACTGCACCGCCCAAGCTCCCCAGAACCTATTCCACATGCCAGGTGAGACGTTGCCATGCCGTGCTGCGTCTGTTGTGCCTGGAAGCAAAGAGCCACACTGGCCCGGCACTCCTTTCAGCTTTGCGTTCACAGGCAGATGAGTGGCTAACACCGCTCAATTTGACAGTTGGTAAAGTGGTGTGTGACAACGGTGCCAATCTGCTTAGCGCATTGAAACAGGGCAAAATCACGCACGTGCCGTGCATGGCACACGTCTTAAACTTGGTCGTGCAGCGATTCCTTGTCAAATACCCTGGGGTCCAGGACATCTTGCGGCAGGCAAGGAAAATCTCGGCCCATTTCAGAAGATCTTACACGGCCATGGCTCGCCTTGCTGACATTCAGCGGCGACACCATCTGCCGGTCAGACGTCTTATTTGCGATTGCCCGACGCGATGGAACTCAACCTTCTATATGCTTGATAGGCTGCTCCAGCAGAAACGTGCAGTTAACGTCTACCTGTATGAACTCTGCGAAAGAAACGGTTCTGGGGAGCTGGGTTTTTTTTCACCGCGCCAGTGGCTGCTCATGCGCGACACATGCAGACTTCTGCGGCCATTTGAGGAGATCACCAAACTGGTCAGTCGCAGCCATGGCGCCATCAGTGACATGGTACCTTATGCCTTCTTTCTGGAGCGTGCATTGCGTCGTGTCATTGATCAGGCTGTGGAGGAGCAGGAGCGGGAAGATGAGGAAGTCGCAATGCTGGATGAATTCCCAGGGGGGGCTACTCTATCTGAGACAAGTCAACAACAGGAGTCTGATGAGGAGTCAGAGGAGGATGGTGCCGGGGCGGATGAGCAGGAGCAAGAAGAGCATGCTTTAAACCTTTCTGGGATCCCTGTTGTGCGAGGATGGGGAGAGGAGAATGAAGAGGACGACATTATCCTGGATGATGAGCAGGAGCCAGGCCACCACACCGCTTCCACTTTAGTGCAAATGGGGGCCTTCATGCTCCAGTGTTTTAATAGGGACCCCCGTATAAAAAGCATGAGGGTCAAGGACCAGTACTGGGTGGCAACGTACTTAGACCCCCGGTACAAACACAAAATGGCGGAAATGTTACCGCCGTCGCAGAGGGCTGTCAGAATGCAGCACTTCCAGGCCTTGCTTCGAGAAATGCTGCATTCTGCTTTTGCGTGCGCTGGCAGAGGAGCAATTCCCACTCCCAGAGAAGGATTTGCGGGTACCAATCCAACAGCGCCTGCAAGAAGAGGCCGGTTTGAAGATGTGTTGGTGACTTCGGATATGAGGTCATTCTTTCAGCCGACCCATCGACAGGTGTCATCCGGATCCAGCATCAGGGAACGCCTAGACCGTCAGGTGTCCGACTACATTGGGTTAACGGCCGATGTGGACGCTCTGAGGAGTGATGAACCCCTAGACTACTGGGTGGGCAGGCTTGACCTCTGGCCAGAGCTTGCCCAATTTGCAATCGAACTGTTGGCTTGCCCCTCATCCAGTGTCCTGTCCGAAAGGACGTTCAGCGCAGCAGGGGGGATTGTGACCGATAAGCGTACTCGCCTAGCTCACCACAGTGTTAACTACCTCACATTTCTAAAAATGAATGAGGCATGGATCTCGGAGGAATTCAACACATGTGATCAGTAGACCATGTATATGTCTATAAACAATTTTTGGAATCAAGCACACAGACCTTCTTAATTCATTTGGCTCACTTCCCTGACCCAAAAAAGCACACCGTACTATATGCCCCTACCCTCCTCTTTGAAGAGGTTGAGCGGTGTCATATTTCTACTGGGGCTGCTTATTATGAGGGGTTCCCACCATCCCTGTGCTGTGCTGACTTCCTCCTGGGTGTTCTTATTATGAGGGGCTCCCACCATCCCTGTGCTGTGCTGACTTCCTCCTGGGGGTTCTTATTATGAGGGGATCACACCATCCCTGTGCTGTGCTGACTTCCTCCTGGGGCTGCTTACGGTGCTGCTGTCAGCGCTGTATGTCACGGAGCTGCTGTCAGCGCTGTATGTCACGGAGCTGCTGTCAGCGCTGTATGTCACGGAGCTGCTGTCAGCGCTGTATGTCACGGAGCTGCTGTCAGCGCTGTATGTCACGGAGCTGCTGTCAGCGCTGTATGTCACGGAGCTGCTGTCAGCGCTGTATGTCACGGAGCTGCTGTCAGCGCTGTATGTCACGGAGCTGCTGTCAGCGCTGTATGTCACGGAGCTGCTGTCAGCGCTGTATGTCACGGAGCTGCTGTCAGCGCTGTATGTCACGGTGCTGCTGTCAGCGCTGTATGTCACGGAGCTGCTGTCAGCGCTGTATGTCACGGAGCTGCTGTCAGCGCTGTATGTCACGGAGCTGCTGTCAGCGCTGTATGTCACGGAGCTGCTGTCAGCGCTGTATGTCACGGAGCTGCTGTCAGCGCTGTATGTCACGGTGCTGCTGTCAGCGCTGTATGTCACGGAGCTGCTGTCAGCGCTGTATGTCACGGAGCTGCTGTCAGCGCTGTATGTCACGGAGCTGCTGTCAGCGCTGTATGTCACGGAGCTGCTGTCAGCGCTGTATGTCACGGAGCTGCTGTCAGCGCTGTATGTCACGGAGCTGCTGTCAGCGCTGTATGTCACGGAGCTGCTGTCAGCGCTGTATGTCACGGAGCTGCTGTCAGCGCTGTATGTCACGGAGCTGCTGTCAGCGCTGTATGTCACGGAGCTGCTGTCAGCGCTGTATGTCACGGAGCTGCTGTCAGCGCTGTATGTCACGGTGCTGCTGTCAGCGCTGTATGTCACGGAGCTGCTGTCAGCGCTGTATGTCACGGAGCTGCTGTCAGTGCTGTATGTCACGGAGCTGCTGTCAGCGCTGTATGTCACGGAGCTGCTGTCAGCGCTGTATGTCACGGAGCTGCTGTCAGCGCTGTATGTCACGGTGCTGCTGTCAGCGCTGTATGTCACGGAGCTGCTGTCAGCGCTGTATGTCACGGAGCTGCTGTCAGCGCTGTATGTCACGGAGCTGCTGTCAGCGCTGTATGTCACGGAGCTGCTGTCAGCGCTGTATGTCACGGAGCTGCTGTCAGCGCTGTATGTCACGGTGCTGATGTCAGTGCTCTGTATTACGGTGCTGCTGTCAGTGCTCTGTATCTCCTGCACCCTCTTGTTTGCCTACCCTGGTCCCTGACCTTCCCTCTCCTCCATTGCCTTCATTAGCTCCATAGTCCTGAATTGTCAGAACAATTTCCCAAATAAAAAAAAAATGCTTGTAGTTATCGATCCCAAATTCACCTCATACATGTATTATGCTATTGTCCAGGTGGTGGGACTACGTGCTACCCCCTAATAATTACCCCGTGGCCGCAAATTCGACCTAAAGGTTTGCGAAATTCGCCTCCCATTGAAGTCAATGGAGCCCGCGGCGAACGGTCGTTTTCGCGAACGTTTGTGTCCGTTCGCGTTTCGCGTTCGCGAAACGTCCCGTCGGAAGTTCGTCCATCACTATTCCTCATTAAGGCCGGAGACATAAGCACACCTAATCTAATATATCAATATATAATCTATAGCAACCCAGCAACAATTTTTCCCTTTTTTTCTGAACAATTGATAAAATAAATAGATTTGAGTCAGCTGAATTGTAAAATAGATGTAATGTTTATATTATTTCCTCCAAAAAATCTAGAATTGCTTACATTTTTGCATTATTTTTTGTTAGGTTGCTTTTTTTAAAAAATAAACATACAGGGGTTGCCATTGCTTGTCTCCTGCTATTTGCCTGGCAGTTGGATTGATCCCTCACCTCCAATACTTTATGTTTGTTCATAAGGCGTAGCCACGGTCACTGGTTTTCCTAAGCTCTGCTGCGGGGACATAGATAAGAGGGGGGGTCAGGGGGGTCCAACTACCCCCCCCCCAAAGTGTCCATCAATGTCACAGCAGCTATGCTAGTGTATCATTTCAGCAATGGGTGATGCAGTAACAAACACCAGCCTGTCTTCTCCATGCTGCTGGCAGGCAGGGTGACCTGGCAGGGACAGTGATTACAGATGATCCCATAATAATAATACATGTGTTTCCAGTCTGCCTGAATTATAAAATTTGGGGAAGTCCTGTGTGATGTCAGAAGGAAGGGACTTATGAGCCTTAGCTCCCCATTGGCTCAGAAGGCAGTAGGGGGCGGTTCCGCTGCTTTCTCAGCCAATGGGTACACAAAGTGCCCTGTCCATCATTCCAACTAAATCTCCATCCCACTGGCTTCCTGTCTTAGTGGTTGCAGGATGAATCGGCTCTGATGGGAAGAGTCTGCATACAAGATCTAGCACTGAACTCAGCGAGTGAAGGTTCTGCAGTGATTCAGGCGAGGGAAGAGAAAGAGTTCTGCCCCAGCAGAAATAAAGGAAAAACAGGGAGCTGCCTGTGCCCCCCTTTAATAACAATCATTGTAGTACTACCCATATTCCTGTGACAGTGACCTGACACCTGTGCAACATAGGTATTAACTTACTGTCACCGTGTTAAGCAGACAGGAATATAGGTGGTATTACAATGAGTGTTATTAGTCAGAACAGCTGCATTGTAGGAACCACACTAGGCACTGCATGTGCTCTGTTCTGTGTTGTATGTTTTTTTTTTTTGGGGGGGTGGGGGGTGCAAGTAACCTAGCTTGGGCTCTGTGTGCATATGTTTATGAACCACAAGTGAGTGCAAACATTTGAATAGGGCCTAGAGCTCAGAATGCAGATGAGAAGAGTAGGAAGCCCACATCTGCTTAATTGTTGCAGGTAAGTGATTTAACATATTGTAGTAAGACGGTTTGTATGGTTGCCAGGCAACTAGCATTTTTTTATCAAGGTGAATGGTAGCTTTCATGAAATATGGCAGATTTCTATTAAGCACTGACAAACATTAGTATCCACCTTTATATAGTTAGCTAGGTTACAAAAACACATACATCAATTTAACTTTAAGAAAAAAAACTAGTTAAAAAAACTGAAAACCTTGCAACCTCCCAGTTCACATGTGTGTGACGCATTTTTGACACGTCTTGTTTTAAGCGCGTTTTGTTTTAGGTGCACTACCATTAAATTCTATAAAACACATGTTTTGGTATAAATGTATCAAACATGCAGCATGAAGGCTGGATTCATATTTCTGTGTTGTTATAAGACATGCTGTTGCTGTGTTGCTGCCCCAATAAATCCCAATGACACCCCAATGCACCTGAACTGTAGCTCAATATACAGTAATTTGTTGCATGGCATTGTGCTAAGAAAAAGGTTTATGTGTGATTTTAAACATGTGGCGTATATTTACAGCATATTCCTTGTGAAGTGACTACCTTAACACAATGCAGATTACCATGTGGCACTATTCGGGTTAACATGTTGTAAAGATGAAAATCGGGCCCTGAATCTCCACTTAATTCAAAGGAAGTTAAACCAAAACCTGGTAAATATTGTTCCAATTTACTGCAATAAGGGAAGAAACTCCTTGCTGACCCTTGTAGGAAACAGAATAACTAACTATCATGGGTCAACATTTTACCGTGTATTACTTAAAATATGTAAACATTTTATTATGTACTTTTTTAAGCCCCTCTAACCCCCTTTTTGGAGCTATTTTGAACTTATTTAAACCAACTCCTTTGAAAACTATATCAATGTTTGCCATCTCTTAATGTGAAGAAGACTTTCCATGTGCAGTTTTTACCTCTTTTTTCAGTTGCAAGGAGGGCCTTCATGTCAATTATGATAGCCAGTACTTTCCTCATACAAAGTATCCTTACTGTTCTTTCTTGAGGCCAACATGGCAGCATACATGTAATAGACCTCTGCGCTTATAGCCACCCACAGGACCCGTTTAAATCCATAAAAGGAAAGCTCGAGCAACCTCCCTTATTTACCAGCGAAAATGGGTATGCAAGCTGCCAGGGAAATGCTTCAAGAGGTTGGTCCTGAAACTTTGCCCTGAAGAGGAATAATGTTCCCCAGTGGGTTACTTGCTAGGGCTCTGTTTGCTTTATCGGAAAGCAGTCCTCAGTGAGACATTACTTGAGAGGCAGTGTCCTGCAATAACTTCCCGACAGCTGATATATCTGTTTTGGTATTTACACCCTGTTGGTGATAAGACAGTAAGCATTGAAAATTTGAAACTCCCTCTACCCTTGTGGTGCAGTGGTATTTTGATAACTTCAAGGGGCAGAGTATTGGATCTGCAAGCAATTTAGGCCACAGAGCCCTATGTCTTATTCCTTCCGGACAAGTTGGGGCCTATGCCCCTCAAGCACCTTTGTTCCCAAGGTGAATTCTGTTTTTATCTTACAAACAAAGTGGTGGTTCCATCCTTTCCGGCAGAGACAATACTTTCTATCTTTCTTTAGGCAAGTCCAGAGGAGGAACCTACAGCAAATCCTTGTCATTTTGGAGAGTCAAGATCACCCAGAAAACTTAGTGTAGCCAGGCAAGAGCTTGTTCCCAATGGATGATTTATTTTGCCTCCTATTCTGGTGACAACTGTGAATTTTTAGGTTTCCCCTTACTATCTATCTCAGTGCCTATGGCCAGAAGGAGAAACAAAGAGGTGACTGTCCTTAAAAAGGACATAGAAATAAAAGACCACAAAGGGTCTGAGACCATCTTACATTTGGATTAAATAAAAGTGTTAAAGCTCAATTTGAGGTTTCCCCTCTCCCCATTCTGTCTTTTTAGATACCTTTTTTCATTGGTCTTCAGTTTATTCATATGACACCCTTCTTCCTCCCACGTTGGGTAAGCCCTGAAGGATGAAGAGAATGGAGCCACGTCATTATTCTTTGAGCTCAGGATGGCTTAATGACATTCCCCCAGGGAACTCACATAAAGTGGTTTGAATGAGGCCGGGTGTTATTTAGTCTAGAAGAGAGCCAGTGCTTGATTACAGAGCGGTGAGTGTGTGGAGAGCGGTGTCAGGGCAGAGGTCAGTATTACACCAAGGGTCTTTCTTTAGGGAAGTTCAGAGGAGGAACCTACAGCAAATCCTTGTCGTTTTGGAGAGTCAAGATCACCCAGAAAACTTAGTGTAGCCAGGCAAGAGCCTCCAGAAGTGATACAGGCTCAATTAGTTAGATCCGTTTTTACAGCTTTAAATTCAGGCATTTGCCTATGGAGACATCTGCAAAGCAGCAGGCTGGTTGACGGAATGCAACTGCTTCAGGCACTTACGGGATATCCAGGGGCTCGTACATCAATGGACTTTGACATAATGATGGTCCAGACTTCCATGTTCATTGTAATAAATACATATAAGAAAGTTTGATTATCCATTTTAGCCCTTCCTGTTTAGCTTGTTATTTATCACACATTTGCTGCCATGTTGACATCAGGAAAACATAAAATTGTATTAATCACTTTCCTTTCCTTTACTTTCCTTTATTTTCCTTTTCTGATGCCAATCCATGGCAGCATATGAACTCTCCTTTTTTGATCTTGTTTTTACAGAGAATGGGGATTGCTTTCCTTTTATAGGTTTAAACATGTCCTGTGGGTTGATATAGGGGCGGAGCTATATCACATGTATGCTGCCATGGGTTGATGTCAGGACAGGAAAATGACGGTAAATATTTGATAGAATTTATCTTCATCATCTTTAGCTGACAGGAGAAAAGAAAACACCCAGCATGGGGAAGCACTTGGGGATTGGCCTGGGGTTGTCACATGGGAAGAGAGAATCCTGAATCCAGAAGGTTCTAAATAAGGTTTACGCAAGGCTGTATTTCATCACTACCAGTAACTGAAAAAGGTAAGTATGTACAGCTGGAGCTATATAGAGTACATGTTCAATTACATCTGTATAAAAGTAGTATAGCAGTAGAGAAAAACAATCAGGCTGATGTTTTTTGACCTCTCCTTCTCAAAACATATTTGGTGACTACCATCTGTATTCTACTAGTATATGACAACCAATATGTTTGTACTTTTTTTGTATCTTGTTTCTTGTATGTTAAAACCTCTTCTCAATAAAAAATCTATTGAAAGTAAAACATATTTGCATTTACTTGCTGCATACTTATTCCAGATTAGTGACACAGATAGCACTGAAATTAAGCACAATCAGGCATATTGCATTGTAATAAATTTTGTAATGATAGATTATATATATAATATTATTTTTCTCAGTATAGATTTCATTTTGCAAAAAAAAGAAAAAAAATGCCATTTTAACCACCTCAATACAGGGCACTTTTACCCCCTTCCTGCCCAGGCCATTTTTCAGCTTTCTGCGCTGTCACACTTTGAATGAAAATTGCGCAGTCATGATTCACTGTAAGCGTGTGAAATTGTTATCATTTTCTTCACACAAATAGAGCTCTCTGATATTTAATCACTGCTGTTTTTTTTATAAAAAAAAAAAAAAACAATAATTTTGAAAAAAAAATAGTTTTTTTGTTTGTTTCTGTCAGTACATTTTGTAAATAAGTAATTGTTCTCTTTCACTAATGTGCACTGATGAGGCTGCAATGATGGGCACTGATGAGGCCGCGCTTATGGGCACTGATTAATTGGCACTGATGAGGAGGCACTAATATGCACTGATAGGTGGCACTGATGAGCACTGATAGGCGGCACTGATGGGTGGTACTTGTGGGCATTGATGGGCATGACTGATAGGCAGCACTGATGGGCACTGAAAGCCAGCACTGACTGGGATCACTAATGGGCACTGATTGGTGGCACTGATGGGCACTGATTGCTGCCACTTGTGGCATTTGTGGGAAATTCGTGGGAAATTCGAGCTCTGCGGAACGCTCCATAATGCACTGCAAGTTCGCAGTACATTGATGTCTGATGATTGGCCAAATCATGCACCTGACCTTGGAGGATGCACCTGAATCTAAAACATGCTTATAGTGTTCCCAGGTTGGCTTAAAGGTTCTGACACTGTGAAGCAATATGTGGTCCTGCATCTCAAAATGTGTTTACAGTATCACCAGGTTGGCTTAAAGGTCCTGGTCCTGTGAATCTGTACTTTTCTGGATTCAAGGAGTCTGTAATCTGCTGCTGGTTTCTGAGACCCCTAGCCCTCACTCTCACTACCTTCTTTTAAGTTCTACATTAAAGCTTTGGAAAGGTCTAAAGTGACTGAAGCTCAATTTATTTATTTTTTTAACAGAAAAGTTTTTATTTGCCTCCAAATGGAGAATTTTTTATACATACAGTAACGCATTCTGCGGTCATGCATATTATAAAGCAAAGGTACAGTGGGTAATGCCATAGCTATAAACTGAAAATATCTTGTACAAGATTGTGCATAAATCGTATAAGAAAAATTATTATATCACTTAAATAAAGTCTTCATTGCTTACAGTGTTCCTTAGTGTTATTATTCACTCAGTTATATTCCTTTGTATAAAGTTTGTGGACGGATCATTCCCAACATCCATCTACCCAAACTATAGGGGGGGGGACACAGAGCAGAAGGGGGGGAAACACCAGGAGCATCGTCCCATTGCACGGGATGCCATTGCTCAATCCATGCACCCCATACCTTCCCAAATTTCTTTGGGCACTTGCGGTTCATGTAGGTAAGCTTGTAGAGTGTAAGTGTGGAGTTCACTAAGGCTTTCCATTGGGAGATTGTGGGGGGTCAGGCTGTTTCCACTTAATTAGGATAGATTACCTAGCGTAGAATCTGACTCTCAATTTTTGTTCAAAATTCCCCATTATAGCCATGGATTCAGCCCTGGGGTAAATACTAGCTCACTCCTTGCCTCTAGAGGTAACACCCTGCCTTTAGAACAGAGCAGAAGGGGGGGGGGGAACCACCAGGAGCATCATCCCATTGCACAGGATGCTATTGCTCAATCCATGCACCCCATACCTTCCCAAATTTCTTTGGGCACTTGTGGTTCATGTAGGTAAGCTTGTAGAGTGTAAGTGTGGAGTTCACTAAGGCTTTCCATTGGGAGATCATGGGGGGTCAGGCTGTTTCCACTTAATTAGGATAGATTTCCTAGCGTAGAATCTGACGCTCAATTTTTGTTCAAAACTCCCCATTATAGCCATGGATTCAGCCCTGGGGTAAATACTAGCTCGCTCCTTGCCTCTAGAGGTCACACCCTGCCTTCAGAAGACCCAGGAGGGTGCCACATATGCAATATATATTTGGAAAGAATATGGAAGTTTTTAAACTCCTCTGTTTATTTGAGAGAAAATTGCACCAAAGTGAAGGAAATTCCCATCATACTGTTGTCCCTGGAATATTTGTTCCCAATGGATGATTTACCTTTGCCTCCTATTTTGTTAAAGCTCAATTTGAGGTTTCCCCTCTCCCCATTCTGTCTTTTTAGATACCTTTTTTCATTGGTCTTCAGTTTATTCATATGACACCCTTCTTCCTCCCACGTTGGGTAAGCCCTGAAGGATGAAGAGAATGGAGCCACATCATTATTCTTTGAGCTCAGGATGGCTTAATGACATTCCTCCAGGGAACTCACATAAAGTGGTTTGAATGAGGCCGGGTGTCATTTAGTCTAGAAGAGAACCAGTACTTGATTACAGAGCGGTGAGTGTGTGGAGAGCGGTGTCAGGCCAGAGGTCAGTATTACACCAAGGGTTGCTTTTTTTACTGTCAGAAGTAAAAGTCAACCAATTTTTGTATCTTGAATCATACACAACGGAGTTGGACTTTAACATCTAGTTTGCATTTACATATGCTTTAGAAAAAAAAACATCAGCAAAATTACTACAACAATACAGAAAGGTAGCAAAAATGTGATTGATGTTTTCTTTGACAAACAACAGCTATCATTTTACTTAGATGATGCAGAGTGCTCTGTAACATTAAAGCAGGGTATTCTGACTGTTAAGCAATAATGTAAGTGCAGATAGGAATGCAGCAGTGATGGACAGATCAATCATTCATTGTGGATAAGAAATACAAAAAAAAAAAACTAAAAATAAATTACTGTGACCAAAAAACTTTTCAATTTTTTTATAATTCAAAATAACAACAAAATGATTTTTTCCCTTTGTATTTTTTTTTATCTTTAGGTTTACTTTTAGTTTTTGCCATCTATATATCAAGAAACGGAAAGAGAAATTTTTCCTGTCAGTGAAGAAAGGCGCTTACTCCTCATTAGCAGAGCATGAAAAAAGTCAGAAGGAAGGTGCCTATGGGTTATGCTGGCTCTGATTTAGAGACTGACAACTGGAGATGATGAAGAATAACATTAACACAAAAGAAAGCTTGCGGGCAAATTGAGCAAAGACCTCGCTGTTAGGGTGAAGGTGACAACCCCATTGTTCACTTATCACCTTCCACTGGTCATCTTAGCACATTGCGCCTGACATCTAATTTCCCTAGAGGATTGTGCACCCTATCTGAAATGCACGTGCAGGTAATTTAGCCCAGTAACACGTGCACATTGAGAATACATAGGTCTTTGTATGCATATAATGATGCTAAGGAAATTCCACATTCAAGGTTCTGAATCATAGCATCTTATAATATTGGCATTATCATTATTTTTTATCATAATAATATTATTATTAGCTATTTTTATATGCTGATCTTCACTGCTTTTCACAAAGAATAAGAATATATATAAAAAAAAAAAAACTGTATCCAGTATAAAAATTTATAAAATGAATGTGTTAATTTAATAACCCAATGCTAAAATTAAATGCATTCATTCATAGCACCTAAACTGAGTTTAATTTAATTGGTCAGTATACTGAAGGGCTGTAAAAAATGTGACATCTGAATGCTTTCAATGGTTTTAACTTGTAATTGCTCACATTCCTATGTTTCTAAAGAACTGTCTATCTATTATTATGATTATTAATAATCAGAATAATATTATTGTTATTATTATTATACAGGATTTATGTAGCACCAACCGCATTCACAGCGCTTTTGTGTCAGTGCATTGGGGTTGACTTACTAAAGGAAAATCCACTCTGCACTACAAGTGCACTGCAAGTGGACTTGAAAGTGTACTTGTAGTGCAGTCGCTGTAGATCGCTGTAGATTTGAAGGGAAGCTGTGAAATTAGGGGAAGCTCTGCTTGCACTTGTAGTGCAAAGTGGATTTGCCTTTCATAAATAACCCTCAGGCCGCGTACACACGCGGGGACTGTTCGCCCAACTTTGTCCGCTGAACAGTGTTTCGGCGGACAGTCCGCCCGTGTGTGGGCTTTCAGCGGACAGTTTCAGCGAACAGTCTGCTGAACAAAGTTTTTCGGAAATTCCGAAAAACTGTCCGCTGAAACTTGGTTTCAGCGAACAGTCCGCTCGTGTGTAGGCTTGTTCGTCAAACTAAGTTCCGCGCATGCTCAGAAAGGATTTACACGCCGAAAGTTGTAATGCAGTGTATAGGACGTCGTATTTTCCGTCCCGTCGTACGTGCCGTTCACGTCATCGCGCACGGTTTCAGTAAACTGTTCGTTCGTCGTGTGTGGGCAAGTCCGTCCATGCTAATTTTGAGCGGACTGTTTGCTGAAACTGTTTGACGGAAAAAGTTGAGCGAACAGTCCCCGCGTGTGTACGCGGCCTCATTGTCTATCGATCTGTCTATCTGCACTTTTATTCAGCAAAGCTGAAATCAAATGCCATTTTGGTGCCGCATGCTTTCTCAGCAAGTCCAGACCATAAAACAATTAAAACTTCTGCTCATCCTAGACACTAAGTTAAGGAGATCCCCAAAAAATACTGGCAGCATTGGTATCTTTTTTAGTGTTCTGTCAGTACTCCTTTTACACATCAGCAGGCTCCAACAGCAGAGAGAGCGAGAGAAAGATCCATGAGTATCAGTCAGCTCATATACAGTATCTCACAAAAGTTAGTACACCCCTCACATTTTTGTAAATATTTTATTATATCTTTTTCATGTGACAACACTGAAGAAATTACACTTTGCTACAATGTAAAATAGTGAGCGTACAGTGTGTATAACAGTGTAAATTTGCTGTCCCCTCAAAATAACTCAACACACAACCATTAATGTCTAAACCGCTGGCAACAAAAGTGAGTACACCCCAAGTGAAAATGTACAGATTGGGCCCAAAGTGTCAATATTTTGTGTGGCCACCATTATTTCCCAGCACTGCCTTAACTCTCTTGAGCATGGAGTTCACCAGAGCTTCACAGGTTGCCACTGGAGTCCTCTTCCATTCCTACATGACGACATCACGGAACTGGTGGATGTTAGAGATTTTGCACTTCTCCACCTTCCATTTGAGGATGCTCTAAGATGCTTAATAGGGTTTAGGTCTGGAGACATACTTGGCCAGTCCATCACCTTTACCCTCAGCTTCTTTAGCAAGGCAGTGGTCATCTTGGAGTCATGTTTGGGGTCCTTATCATGTTGGAATACTGCCCTGCGGCCCAGTCTCCAAAGAGAAAGGATCAAGCTCTGCTTCAGTATGTCCCAGTACATGTTGGCATTCATGGTTCCCTCAATTAACTGTAGCTCCCCAGTGCCAGCAGCACTCATGCAGCCCCAGACCATGACACTCCCATCGCCATGCATGACTGTAGCTAAGACACACTTGTCTTTGTACTCCTCACCTGGTTGCAGCCACACATGCTTGACACATCTGAACCAAATAAGTTTATTTTGGTCTCATCAGACCTCCAGTAATCCATGTCCTTAGTCTGCTTGACTTCAGCAAACTGTTTCCGGGCTTTCTTGTGCATTATCTTTAGAAGAGGCTTCCTTCTGGGATATCAGCCATGCAGACCAATTTTATGCAGTGTGCGGCATATAGTCTGAACACTGACAGGCTGACCTCCCACCCCTTCAACCTCTGAAACAATGCTGGTAGCAATACGTCTATTTTCCAAAGACAACCTCTGGATATGAGGCTAAGCCCGTGCACTCAACTTCTTTGTTCGACCATGGCAAGGCCTGTTCAAAGTGGAACCTGTCCAGTTAAACCGCTGTATGGTCTTGGCCACCGTGCTGCAGCTCGGTTTCAGGGTCTTGGCAATCTTCTTATAGCCTAGGCCATCTTTATGTAGAACAACAATTCTTTTTTTTCAGATTCTCAGAGAGTTCTTTGCCATGATGTTGAACTTCCAATATCCAATATGAGAGAGTGAGAACAATAACACCAAATTTAACACACCTGCTCCCCATTCACACCTGAGACCTTGTAACACTAACGAGCCACATGACATTGGGGAGGGAAAATGTCTAATCAGGCTCAATTTTTTATATTTTCACTTAGGGGTGTAGTGACTTTTGTTGCCAGCAGTTTAAACATTAATGGCTGTGTGTTGAGTTATTTTGAGGGGACAGCAAATTTACACTGTTGTACACGCTGTACACTCACTACTTTTCATTGTAAGTGTAATTTCTTCAGTGTTGTCATATGAAAAGATATAATAAAATATTTACAAAAATGTGAGGGGTGTACTCACTTTTGTGAGATACTGTATCTGTATATAAAAGTCTGTGGACATCTGAGACTAATAATAAGTTATGGTGACCAGGTAAGATGTGGATCTATTGATCTATTGATGGAGACTTAATCCCACCCAAAGCTCTACAAGGTCTCCAGGCTCAAGGACCCATAACTATTGAAACCCCTCACCATGTATTTGTAAGAGATCTACTGTAGATAACACGTACATAATCAAATTAAACCCTTGTGCTGCTCTCCCAAATTACATTCACCACACTAATTTGAATTGCTACTACCACCATATGACACTCACATGCATGTACAATCAAGTTAATCAAAAACAGCGTGGTTCTAGACCATCTAAAAAATTAAATGTAAGGAGCATGCACGGAGTTCCCCAAGATGGGCACATAGCCATGGAGCTTTGCACCGTTCCGGCTCTTTGATCTCCGCTGCAGCCATCAGAGACCTCGGACTGAGTTTGCTCTACCGCAGATGGATCGGGGACACCCTGGGTACAAGCCAATGTCAGGGTTCCCCGCAAGGAGAGATCTCTCCCATCAGCTGGAATCGACTTTCCAGCAGCCCAAGCTATCCAAGATAGCAGCGGCGGCTGCACCAGGCACAGACACAGGGCCAGACAAATCCATTGCAGATCAGGGCTCTGCTTCAGCACCTGCCTCCACACTAGGGAATGCTGCAGTGAGTACACCTCATCTGGCCATGCTGTCACCAGCATCTACTGAATCCCTAATAGGTAGATCAATGGGAGACTTCCACCTACTCCCCATGAGTGACTTGCTTGCCACCCCAGATAACTCTGATACTGGGAACCACACAACCTCCCATTCCCCTGCTGACCTGCCTGCTATGATGGCTGCTTTCTCAAACATGTTATCCAAGGGACTGGCTCAAACAGCAGCTCAAATCACCTCATCGATACACGCTGATCTTCAGCACATAGGGGCGCAGATTGAACATATTGAGAAGAAACTGATCAGTCAGCAGCTAGAATTAATCAAAATACAGCCAGAATTCAAGACATTCAGGATCAACTTGAAATGGCTTTATTAAAAATGGATGACCTTGAGAATAGATCCAGATAGTACAACTTTAGAATCCGGGGGCCTCCGGAAAGAGAACTTGGACTTTTTAGGCACAACACAAAGGTTACAAAAATATAAATTTATTTAGAAAAAATGACAAAACATATATAAAATCACACTGATAAAATTAACCAATGAGAAGTATATATAGCTAAATATAACCGACTTATTGTTACATGCAATCTGACAACAAATACATTTGCTGTATAGTAACGGTGAATCCAAGAGTATGGTTATATTGCAGTGGAGTAATATCTTGCTCTACATGTTACGTGCCTTGCACTTCTTCAGGAGAATTTGAATAACCATTTAGAATATAAAGACGAGAAAAGTTCATAAGCAACATATAATGAATACAAACATTTAACAATTAATGCGGTCTTCCATTTCACCCATGAGGTTGATAGCCCACAAGGCAACCACACAGACAATAAAGGCAAACCAGGCAATTATGGGGCATGCATACCATGATTATAAGTGTAAAAATAATGTATAGTGTATAGATATGCTTTAGTCTATAAAGTAAATAAACCCAGTACTTACAATGAAATATAAAACACAGGCTCATAGCTAAAAGCGGCTGCTGAGGGGTCAGATAATCCCATCAGAGAGTAGGGATCTATGACAGATAATGCCAAGTAGGTCAAAAGATGGCAGAATAATGATAACGAAATGTGCCACAGCAAAACATAGCAACTCACCCATTGTAAACACGACCAATGTTCACAAATGGGAGGAGGTATAGGGCTAAAGGTGGATGCAGGAAAGTGGCAGAAAAAGGTGAAGAAATGAGCGCTAGCACAATTCCCACCTCATAGTAAACATTGCCACGGATTTACAAAAGGTAATTGATAGCAGACTCCCCCCAGAAAGGTAAACGCTGCTCAGTATAATGCCGGATAGTCTAAGATTAAAAAGAGGAATTGTTTAAGCCATGTTATACAAGTGATAGAAAAAAGGACCAGACTTAATGCCAAAAATGTAATCAAATGAAATACCTTAGTCAGGGAGAGCCCTCAAAAACATGCAGCTGCTTGTGTAGTAATACACCAAGTGTGTGTGACTCAATGAGATGCAGAGCCAGCGTGCCTATGTATGCATGTCCCATTTGTAATCAACCAATCAGCATAAGAGCTGAGATGACATCATCCAGACCGGCCGTACGTCACTGTACATGCACCCAGTCCACATAGATGCGCCCGCACAGTAGATGGTAACACAGCACAGTTGGTTGGCGGGCAGTGATACAATGGGGACCAGGAGTGAGGACAGACTACTCAGTACTGGTCCTCCACGCCGCACACTGAAAATTTTTAGGCAAGATACGGTGCTGGGCGGCTGCATAGTGCTGGGATGTAGCCAATAAATGTCTAGGAAGGATAACAAGGAGCAACCACCAGAAGGAGGGGGGAGAGACAAAACGGAAGACCAATAACGATCAATAGAGATCACCAATAAGAATAATGATGGTAATGATAGGTAAATGTAAACATAAACTAAAAATGCATGAGTGACAGTCTAATGTTTGTTAACTCATATAATATGCTTTAACAATACTATAAACCCAAAAAATAATAATATGTATATAATGAACAAGAGCATGCAACAGAATCAAAACTAAATTGCCAAACTTTTAAGGGCTTGGATGTGTGAATCAATCAAATTTCTTCTAAACTCTGACTTCTGCAGTTTTATAGTTTACATTTTTTTTCCCTTTGAGGGTTTTCTCTTTTACCACATCATATGGCCTGGATCTAGTTACTCTCTTTGGACACCCCTCCCTCCCAAATTCCCCACCTTTGTTTACCTGTGTTATCAACAGTTGGAGATCCAATCATCCACAAATTCTTCTCTTCCTAATTCCTCTATCAATGTACTGCTTACAGAGGGTGAGAGCAACAGAATACTATTGTCTTGGAATATTTTCTAATTTTGTCAGGTAGTATTGGTGGGCGATCACAGTTGTTCCCCAGGGACCCCGGAGTGTCAACGGGGAACCCTATGGTTTTGGGGTTCACCAGTGGGACCACAGGTCTCCTGGGGAATGCCCCCCCCTATTTTTTCTTTACTTTATCTAAGTTTTAGTCATAGGGATGGGACTCTGTCTAACAGTAGTTATTGATATGTTTTTTTTTTTTTAGCAGGGGAACCAGAGTGGTTGCACTGAACCTCAATCAGTCGCTGAGAGGATGTTGAATGCCTTTCGGAGACAGACTGACTTTCCCAGGGAGGGAGGAACTCCCGCTCCTGGGATCAGGGGGAGAAGGGACTGTACGCTTGATTAATATTTTCATGTATGTCCTAATCATTTTTCATTTTCTATCTCTCTTTCTCTTGTTTTCCCCCCTCTCCCCTTTCGTCTCCATCCATTTTTTGCCAAAGCCAAGACCATCCAGGGGACTTTCCAGCCTCAACTCGCAAGCTCGGGAAACCAGGAACCATGTGAGCATACCACCTTACCAGATTACCTCTCTTCTTAGGGTAAGCAACTGTTAAATTCAGAGCATATCCACTTCTCTGATCCTTCCTCCAAGAGACGCACTTCCCTTCCTCCTATAATTCACCATTCCTCCATCAGAATTTCCCCTGTTTCTACCTAGCTAACGCTGAAAACAATAAGTTCAGTTTTAGTCTCATCAGACCAGAGCACCTTCCTCCATACATTTTGGGAGTCTCCCACATGCCTTTTCGCAAACTAAAAACATGCCATTTTGTTTTTTGCTGAAAGTAATGGCTTTCTTCTGGCCACTTTGCCATAAAGCACAACTCTATGGAGCATACTGCTTATTGTCATCCTATGTACAGATTAGGGATGATACGAACATTCCCCAGTTCGGTCCGCATCAGAACATGCGAAGAGGCATTAAATTTGTTTGAACATCCGAACACCGTTAAAGTCTATGGGACTCGAACATGAAAAATCTAAAGTGCTACTTTAAAATGCTTATATACAAGTTATTGTCATAAAAAGTGTTTGGGGAACTGGGTCCTGCCCCAGGGGACATGTATCAAAAAGTTTTAAAAACGTCTGTTTTTTCGGGAGCAGTGATTGTAATAATGCCTAAAGTGAAACAATAAAAGTGTAATATTCCTTTAAATTTCGTACCTAGGGAGTGTGTATAGTATGCCTGTAAAGGGGCGCATTTTTCCTGTGCTAAGAACTGTCCATGCAAAAAGTGTAATTTCTGAAGGAAAAAAGTAATTTAAAAGCACTCGCAGCTATAATGAATTGTCAGCTCCCAGTAATACAGAGAACAGTCATTGATAAAAAAAATGCGTGGGGGTCCCCCCAAATTCAATTACCAGGCCCTTCAGGTCTGGTATGGATATTAAGGGGAACCCTGCGTCAAATTAAAAAAAAATGACGTGGGGTTCCAACAAGGGGACACCCAGATCCCACCCCCCCCCGTTTGAAATGGTAACGGATACATTGTACCCCTACCATTTCACAAAGAAAGTGTAAAAAATTCCAATAAGCCCCCGCCCGCAGACCCCCACAACCACCGGGCAAGGGTTGTGGGGATGAGGCCCTTGTCCCCATCAACATGGGGACAAGGTGCTTTGGGGGGCTACCCCCAGGGAACTTCCTGATTCCCATACCCAAGATGGCGGCGGCAGCACCCGAGAGACGATCGAGAGATCGGCTTCGGGTGCCGACACCGCGGGCGCGCTGGGTGGGTAAGTGTCCTTATTTTAAAAGCCAGCAGCTGCTGTATTTGTAGCTGCTGGCTTTTAAAAAAAAAAAAAAAAACGGTGGAACTCCGGGTGGACTCCCTCTTTAATAGGGTGTCCCACTCTGTCATTTTAGACTATCAGTCAACACTACTCTGTTCCGTGTTTTTTCTCCCTAAATATTGGATCCTGCGGAGGGTGTAGCACAGTGTCATTTATTGTCTATATAACCATAATTGGAACAGCGCCATACCTACACCTCATTTTTCTTTACCCAACCCAGTTGTGCTCTCACCTGGGTCATGGACAGGAGGCAACTTCTGTGTATCTTTTGGGGTGAAAAATTGGGTGCTAACTAGCCCCACATACAGCAGTGCAGCCAATGCTATGTTCCTTAGAAGAGTTGTCAGTGTCTGGAGTCTGCCTACCAGAAGTGAGTGGATCCATGTAGCAGTGACACCACATTTCCAAGAAAATAATGTTTTCTATTTTTTTGGGGGAATTTATCTGTGAATGGCCTCATAGGTTGTGTGTTACATCTTCTCTCAGATGAGCTGCACTGTGTTCCAGTATACATTCTAGTGGTAATTTGGGAAGAGAAAGCTAAGTGTCTACATTAGAGGGAATGATGAGTTATGCTGAACATGTGAAGTGGTTAGAGCTCACAAGGGGTCCATCTTTGGTTTGGGCAAGTACTACCCCAGTGGCCATCTTGGAGTTAGGCAAGACTGCCTGAAAGCCAACTTGGAAGTGGGCAAGGTGATAAGGTTACTAGGAGTGGGAGGCAGGCAGAAGTGTGTTTAAAGACCTAGAGGCTTACAGATAGGGCATTCACAGGATAGGACTGCATGTCATCACGCCCATATCCGCAAACCCCACATCAAGGGTAATTTCCTGCTACCTGGTGGATAGATATGCCCTTGCTCATGTCTCAGTGTTGCATTATCATTATACCCGACTAAATGTCTGTTTTCCTGCTGCCTTGTACTAAGAGCTCACTGCATAACAAAGATCCACACAGTTCTTATAGTTAAGGGTAGCTAAGGGTATTTTTCTGATAACAGAGTGCATTCAAGTGCCTCGGCTAAGGAGCCCAGCTTGTCCACTGACAGGAATATGCATGAGAGGAGCAGTCCGAGGTATAGAAAATCCTCTTCCATACTGCAAATGCCAACACTATGACTTGAAGTCAGGTCCACCTTAAGGAGGCAGACAGAAGCTCTCGGACCCAATTTGCTTAGCCACAAGGAATTGCTGTAAATCTTGGTTGAAGCTGCATACAAAGTAAATAATGTGTCAAGATTGCCTTAAAGAGGGTGACAGAAGCTTTTGTACCCACTATTCGTAGACGCAAAGGATTGCCGTGAGCCTGGGTGAAGTTGCCTTTACAAGATAAAGAGTGTGTCTAGATTGCCTTAAAGGGATAGACAGAAACTATCCTGCCCACTATTCATAGCCGCAAAGGATTGCTGTGGGCCTGGGTGAAGTTACAATATCTAAGTTATTGCAAATAACTCAAGCTGCATTCCAATACCATTGCTACCAACTGCATAAAGTCTCCCTCAGCAGAGAGCATGGCAACTGCTGACAAGGAAGAACAGAGATGATGATCTGGTACTATATGTTCAGCTTGCCATTTTCCTTTAAGGTAGGTAGGTTTACCATGAGTGAGCCAGGTAAAAAAAAATCAGAGGGGGCTCTAGGTAAGAAACCTGCTGCAGCATTTCCTCAGTTGGAAGAAATAGCCTGCATGGCCTTCCAGGGACAGGTTTTCTTTGAGACAGTCCAGATCAACAGCATTAGAGATGTGGCTGAAGTTGAACACTTTCTAGTCATTGCTAGCGGAAGAATGCTGGAGTACAGATTGCAATCATTAGAAAGCGTCTTTAATCCACTTGTTACCTCTTCATATCCTCTGAAGGTTTTCTGGGTCAAGGTGTTTCTGTCCCAGTTGTGGTGGCAAACAGTTCACTATGCAGTATGCATAGTGTGGTATGCATCTTGAAGCTTTAAGGGACTGGGTTCAGATGCAAGTTTTCTATAAAAAAATAAAAAATATGCATTGTCTCCCTTCTGACTTTGGTGGGCATTAAAGATAATAATTTTTCCCTTAAGCAATTGTTGTGCCTTTTTATTGGACCCATGCACTGCCAATCTGGGTTCTTGCCCCTTGTTTGATCAGCGCCTTCCTGAAATATTGTCATAGAGAGATCCTTAGAAGGGCAGTAATTGGTGTGGGCTCAATCAAGCAACCTGACATGGTCCTCCGGATATTCCAGTGTCTACATGGCCCTACTCACAGCTCAAGACAGAGTGCTTTTCTTCATTGATAACTTTTAACACTCTGGTCTCAGATTCAAGCTGTCTGGACCAGGAGTGATGTGGATCTCCACTTTTGTGTGAGAGGCCTAGAACTGAGGGTAGCTTCATGTGAGGCAAATCCCTTGGCCTGGTTGCACCCAGACTTTTACAGGCCTATACAGGCCTTTGTTCTTTGAGGAACAAGTTGTCTCAGTCTTTGGTCAAGTGATTTCCCTATTGCTGAGTAGGGATGGGCTTTATGTTCGGGTCAAACATGAGTTTGACTTGAAGATTGGATGTTCCCCCATTCGCCGAATAGCGAACAATTTGGGGTGTTCACGCCAAATTCGAAAGCCACGGAACGCCCTTTAAAAGTCTATGGGAGAAATCAAAAGTGCTAATTTTAAAGGTTAATATTCAAGTTATTGTCATAAAAAGTGTTTGGGGACCTGGCGCCTGCCCCAGGGGACATCTATCAATGCAAAAAAAGTTTTAAAAACTGCAGCTTCTTCAGGAGCAGTGATTTTGATAATGCTTAAATTGAAACAATAAAAGTGTAATATTCCTTTAAATTTTGTACGTGGGGGGGGGGGGGGGGGTGTCTACAGTATGCCTGGAAATTGGTGCATGTTTCCTGTGTTTAGAACAGTCTGAGAGCAAAATGACATTTCTAAAGAAAAAAAAATACATTTAAAACTACTCACGGCTATCATGAATTATCATGAAGTGAAAAAAACAGCATGGGATTCCTCCACAGGGGAACCCCTAACCAAACTTAAAAAAAATGCGTGGGGTCCCCCCAAATTCCATACTTATTCCTTTCAGGTCTGATATGGATATTAGGGGGAACCCCAAGCCAAAATTTTAAAAAAAATGGCGCGGGAGTCCCCCTCAAAATCCATACCATACCCTTCAGGTCTGGTATGGATTATAAGGGGAACCCCACACCAAAATTGAAAAGAAAATGGCATGGGGGTCCCCCCAAAATCCATAGCAGACCCTTATCTGAGCATGCAACTTGGCAGGCCACAGGAAAAGAGGGGGAGATGAGAGAGTGGCCCCCCTCCTGAACCATACCAGGCCAAATGCCCTCAACATTGGGAGGGTGCTTTGGGGTAGCCCCCCCAAAGCACCTTATCCCCATGTTGATGGGGAGAAGGGCCTCATCCCCACAACCCTTGCTCGGTGGTTGTGGGGGTCTGCGGGCCGGGGGCTTATCGGAATCTGGAAGCCTCCTTTAAAGAGGAGTTCCCATTAAAATTTTTTTAAAGTCAACAGCTACAAATACTGCAGCTGCTGACTTTTAATAATTGGACACTTACCTGTCCCAGGGTCCAGCAATGCAGGGGAACAAAGCCCCGCTCCCCCCTCCACTCGGTGGGGCCGGCATTGCAACTGTGGGCACCCGGCTGTGGCTTCACAGCCAGGCACCCATTGCGCATGCGCGAGTGGCACCATGTGCCGTGAGTGGCCGCGCAGTCATCTGGGACCTGCCATGTGTCCCAGATGACTGACAGGAGGGAGGGGGCAGAGCTGAGCCCTTCCTACGCTGAGGGGAAGAGATGTCACCAGCCCAGGCACTGAAGAAGGCAGACTACGAGGGACCAACTAGCAACAGGCATTTAGAGGTGAGTTTAAAAAAAAATGTTTATTTTTTAGGAATTTTAATCATTTTTTTATTTTTGTGTGGAACACCACTTTTACAATAGGACCCCCAGATCCCAGCCCCCCCGTGTGAATTGGTAATTTAGTACAAATGTACCCCTACCATTTCACAAAAGTGTCAAAAATGTTAAAATGTTTTGACAATTGCTTTATTAATGTCTTCTTCTTTCCCCGCTTCGTCCATCTTCTTCTGTTGTTCCTTTTGTGTTCTTCTTCTTCCTCCATCTTGCTCTTATCACACTTCTTCCTCTATCTTCCTCTGCTTCTTCCTCCAGTCTTCTTGTTGGGCATCTTCCTCTGCCTTCTTCTTCCCTGCTTCGTCCTCTGGACGATCCGCTTCAATGGGAGTCTCCCGCTGTGTGACTATTCTGTTCAGGTGACAGCTCTTATATAATGGGGGCGGGGTCACCGGGTTGCATGCTCGGATAAGGGTCTGGTATGGAATTTGGGGGGACCCCCATGCATTTTTAAAAAAATAATTGGTTCTTGGTTGCCCTGTTGGGGAATCCCATGCCGTTTTCTTTAATGACTTTTATGTGTATTGTGGGGACTGACAATTCATTATAGCCGCAAATACTTTTAAATAACTTTTTTCCTTTAGAAATGTAATTTTGCTCTCAGACTGTTCTATACACGGGAAACATGTTCCACTTTACAGGCATACTATAGACACCCCCCAGGTATGACATTTAAAGGAATATTACACTTGTATTGTTTCACTTTAAGCATTATTAAAATCACTGCTCCCAAAAAAACTGCATTTAAAAAAAAAATTGCATTGATACATGTCCCCTGGGGCAGGACCCAGGTCCCCAAACACTTTTTATCACAATAACTTGCATATAAGCCTTTAAAATTAGCACTTTTGATTATTCATGTTCGTGTCCCATAGACTTTAATGGTGTTCGCATGCTCAAACAAATTTTTTGCCTGTTCGCATGTTCTGGATGCAAACTGAACCGGGGGTATTCGGCTCATCTCTATTGCTGAGGCTCAGGGGTCTAACTCTCGGGCAAGAAAGTCTTCTCTTCCTGTTTTAAGAAATCCCCATGGAAAGACACCTCAGACAGTGGATCGTTCTGAGGAAAAGACCTAGATATCCATAGATTGACAGTTTTAAACAATCTGGATCCAAGCAGATAATGCCATAAAGGTGGCGTATTTCAATTTTCAGGTTGATCCAGAGTTTTGCAGTGGCAAAAGCTAGATTGGTATCCTTAGCAAAACATCAGGCTCCAACCTTGTCAGGCATGAGCATTCCAGGCATACATAGTGGCAGACAGTCTGCATCTGACAGACTGATTTCTTCCCCAGTTGCTATTCCTGAAGGTGTATCCTAGGTAGGCAGAGGTCGAGCTCCTGAGGTCAAACTAAAGGCTGGGCAAATTTTGCTCAGGTCTAGTGGTCTAGAGGCTCCTCTGACTCTAAGTACTTTCTTCCCTCATTTGTCTCACATGTTCAGAATAGAAAGCATTCCAGTGTTCCTCATTGTTAAAGGATAATCTGGGCAGATGTGCTACACCAACCTAAAAAGGACATCGGACATTTTCTCAGAGGGATCTACTGCAGCAGGATCATCTGTTTCCAAGGAATGTGTTTTACCATCCAGCTTTTGCCTTTGACAGCTTGATGATTGAAGCTCAAATTCAGAAAGGGCATTGTGGAGTCTAGGAATCGCTTGATGTTAAGCGGGGAGGTCTACTTCTGCATGTTAAATCTATCTCTGGACATGCAATGCAAGCTTGTTTTGTTGTAAGCCTCGGGACTTTCTCCCAAGGAGTTTTTCTGCTGGACAAGCCCTCTCCTGAAGCTGGGTCTAGGTCAGCATTTAGCTCTAAGGCTTTATGTACAAGGGGTGTTTCTCAACCTCTCCTGAATGCTGGAACATCACAGCTAGTGATCCACATTTAAAAACGTGTGTTTAGCAGTGTTTACAAGCCACGTTTAGCCTCGTTTAGCCACATTTGCGTTCAGGAGTGTTTACTAAACATAACCTCAGGAAACCCTCCCAAATTATTAGAAAGTACTAAAAACAAATATTTATTAACTATTTCAGCCATTCTGTGAGAGAACAGTGAGAGTAGCAGCTGAGAAAGCAGTGTGCTTGTAGCTAGCTGTTATTTTTTGGTTGATTTGTCAATGTGGATCCCATAATGATGTGTGAGGAAATGCTCCTGATGTTGCTTTTGCTGATGCTCCAAAGACGTAGAAAACTGAGTGAGGACCAGAGTTTGTCACTATTGGACACATCCATTGATGGCTCAACGCATGTCCACAGGATACTTTTCTAATATGTATCTTCAGCTGCGTAATTACCCAGACAAATTTTTTAATTTTGCACGCATGTCAATTGCCACCTTTGACCTTCTTTTGGAAAAGGTTAGAACCCGTCTAGTTTGCAAATTCTCAATGGTTGATGGGAGAGTGAAATTCCTGTTCAACTTTAGTGTCAAGTAATACAAGTTATGTATTGTACAGCATCATTGGCTGATGAGGGGAATATCACATGGTATATCAAGCTTGCATACAGTGATAATTGAGTTTTTGGTGTGTTGTAAGCATTTTCCAGGCTCAAAAGTAATAAATAAAATGTTTCTCTTTAAAAACACTAGATGAAAATGTGCCTGGGGGGCAGCTTCCCATGGGGGCACTGGAAAGAGGGAAGGGGCCAGGATCACTGGTAGGGGGCCTGAAATGAGGACAAAGCAGGTAAGTATAGAGATGTTTGTTTTTTGTTTTATTTACCTTTACAATCACTTTAAGATTGAACTTTTTGGTTTTAAAGAAAATTATAAAAAATATAGAAACAGTGTCCTCAATGAAATATATAAATAATGATTTTGTTGACAATGAAGACCTGTCAAACATATAGCATGTGAGAACTGTCATATTTGTTGCTATAGGATTTTGTATGGGATAGTTGTTTTTCCTGGAGATATGCTTTAAATTTCCTTTGCATATAATTAAGTATTCAAAGTATAGCTTCACTTTTCAAAGTGAGCATTACGTGTGCTGCTTGAACATTTTCTGCTTTGGTTAATCAACTTCAATGAGCAGCTGTATCTAATAAAGTAGCTACTAGATTTATGTTCACACAACTAAAGCCCCATTAGATTTTCTACAGATTTTTGTCTTCAGATTTACCAAAACCATATAATATGAGGTCAAACCTTACGTGTATCAATTTGTATGCAATAAGGCAGGCCCTTGCACTACATGGTTTTGGTAAGTGTGAAGACAAAAATCTGCACAAAATCGAATGCCCTGTACACATGGGCGTCCGCAGAACTTTTTTCAGGGGGGGAGCATAATTTTAAGGTCACACATGCGCCGCCCCTTTTCGACAATGTCATTATCACATTACCATGGTCAGAGACTGCAGACATAGTACAATCCCTAGGATAAGTAATGGATAATGGCCAACAGGCCCTCTTAACAGACCCAGCGAAACGACAGCAGTGATCCCTCTGGCTGGACGATCGCTCACTCTGGGTTCCCCCGCAGGCGACTCTGGTCAGTAGTGTAGCATGTCTGTACCCTGGCAGTGGCTCAGTCTTTCTCTCTCTGGCAGTGCTGGGCAGCGTGGCTCTCTTTGGTAGCGCTGGACAGCATGACTTTCTCTGGTGGCACGGGGCAGTGTAGCTCTCTCTCTGGTGGCGCTGGGCAGCATGGCTCTCTCTCTGGCTTCCGCCCAGCACACTCCTTGTTCTTTTTCCTGTCGCACTCTCTCCCTCAGCTTTTTTCCGGGCTGCAGTCTCTCAATCTTTCTCGATTGAACTGTAGCCTGCTCCCTGTGGAAAATGGGGCCGCCAATCTTTGGGACTACATGTCCCATGATGCTCTCCTCTCCTAGTCTCCTTTGATTGGCCCTCAGTTATGAACAATAGGGAAGGAACGGAGCGGGCAGAAAGCTGGGCGAGGAACCTGGTGAGAGCCGTCATCTCTTTTTTTTTTTTTTAAATATATTTTTTATTGAACAAACAAGATAAATGTAAACAATTAAATGACAGTCGAAGTGGACAGTATCTTTCTGAAGCAGTAACAACATGAAACATCAGAGCAGCTTAAAATAGAAGGAGCAAAACGCTCCATCGACCCCAAGGGCCAAACTATTAGGCAGTTTAATCCTTCAAGAGAGAAGAGAGTGGAGAAGGAAGTTGAGAGGAGAAAACGGAAAAGAAAGAAAGAAAGAGAGACGAGAAGGAGATAGGGGGGTAGGGGGTAACACCCTGGGGGACAAGGATCGCATCACAATTTAGGTGCTGCATGGTATCACAATAGAATTTGAAGATGAGAAACAATATCATCTATACATACAGAAGTACAGAAATGAAAATCTCCTACACTGAGGATCACAAAGGGACAGTAACATTTGGCTTAGTCCGGGGTCCCAGTCCACGAAGAATTATTGAGATGTGGAAGGTTGAGCTGAGGGATGGTGTTCCTCCATTGCAGAAACGGTAGGTTCAGACCCGTCCAGCGATAATTGAGCTAGTAAAAGAGCGGCATCTTGTGAGGGAGGTAAATGGTCCGGTAATGATGTCAGCTTGAGTTTCCCCAATGCATTGCCTATGTCTCGTTGCAAGTACCAGTTGGTATAGCGAAAGGGGGAAATGATATTATTTATTTCCTCTGAGGTAAAGGATCGTTCGATGTAAGCTCTCCATCTGGTAAAGAAGCGGGGAGTGGAAACAAATTGGGAGGAGATAACATCAAGTCGTTCTATGTGGAACAGCGACAGGAGGGTTTGTTGAACTCCAGTTAGACTTGGTGGTGTCGTGGAAATCCAGTAATTCATAATAGTCCTGCGTGCCGCCAGGAGGCATAGGTGGGACCAATGCGAGAGGGTGAGTGGACTTGGAGAGGTTAGCGACTCGGGTAGAGGGTCGCAGCTAAACAGGCAAATCAACGGGTCTTTGGGTATCAGTGTCCCGGTAACCGAGTGGATGTAGTCCAAGACTGAATCCCAAAATGTAGATATAGAGGTGCAGTCCCAGAAACGGTGTAGTAGGGTAGGTCGATCTTGAGAGCACCAGGGGCACTTGGCTTCCGAGGGCTCCTTAGTGGTAGTACGGAACGGGTAGTAGGCTCTATGGGTGATCTTAAATTGAGTTTCTCTCCACTTTTCTGAGATAACCAGTTTGGAAACAAGTCTGTATCCCTTCAGGATCCTTTCAGGCAAGGTAGTATCATGAAATATCGAAGCCCATTGTTTGAAGGGAGCAATGTGGTACTTTTCCGCCTGGTAGTCGATTAGGTGGGAATATAGGGTCGAAATGGAGTAGTCGCCCTGTCGAAGCATAGTGTCCAAAGGTGACTTTCGGAGGCAATCTTGACGTAGACCTCCAATGGATTTCAGGTAACTCAGCAGTTGATGATGATAAAACGAGTGATTAGAGGGTAGTGAGAATTCCTGAGACAATGATCGAAAGGATCTAAGTGTTCCTCGCCCCTGCTCGTAGAGGGATGCCACTGTACGTAGACCCCGCTGTTCCCATTGAGCAAAAGCTGAATGAATGGTAGAAGGCGGAAACATGGGATTGCCTTGAATAGATAGATGAGCAGAAATATTTGTGGGCAAGCCCAGGAGCTTCCTTACCTCCCTCCAAGCCACCACAGTGTCCCGAATAAGAATGTTGCTTTTAAGGTGAGGTGGTAAAACGTGAACGTTGGAGTGAAGGATCGCCGAGAGCGTGTAGGGATGTACCAACGCCTTTTCGAGATGGTGATTGGAATATCTTGACTTGCCCGCTATCCAGTCAAGGCCCTGTCTCAGGAGACATGAAAGGTTATAGAAACGGAGATTGGGCAGACCCGCCCCTCCGTCAATCTTCGGAAGACACAACTTTTGAAGGGCAATGCGTGGCTTTTTATTGGCCCAGAGAAAAGCGGATAAAGCTGTATGTATTTTTTGCACATCAGAATGTTTAAGGAGGAGTGGGATGGTTTGCATTGGATAGAGCAGCCTCGCAAAGGAAACCATTTTGAAGAGATGGCATCTTCCAAAGAGTGACAACGGCAGCCCCGCCCAGGTCTCCAACTCCTGTACAATCTTAGAAATCAAGGGTGGGTAATTGAGGGTATAGAGGGAAGAGGGTTCTCGACCTATGCGCACTCCCAGGTAGGTTATGTGGTGTTGTGCCATTGTAAAAGGCGAGGAAGATTGCCAGGAGATGGCTGTTCGCAAATTTAAGGATAAGATCTCACTTTTACCAAAATTGATTCGAAATCCCGAACATAGGCGATATTCTGCAAATAGGTCACGGAGTGTAACAAAATCGGCCGGGGGATTAGACGAAAAGAGTAAAATGTCATCCGCAAATAACGCAGATTGAAGATTTTGATCCCCAACCATAATACCGCTGATACCGTCCGGTGAATTTAATAACCTAGATAAAGGTTCAATTGCTAGATTAAACAACAGGGGAGACAAGGGACATCCTTGTCTTGTCCCTTTGGTGAGAGAGATGGTGGGCGAGACAAAGTCCGGCGTAACTAATCTGGCAGTAGGGGCATTGTACATCTGGCAGAGGAAGTGCGTGACTGGACCCGAAAAGCCAAAGGCTCGTAGTACCTTAAATAGCCAAGCAAAATTGATATTATCAAAAGCCTTTTCGGCGTCAATAGAGATGATGGCTAAATCCTGTTCCGGGTATAATTTCGCTTTTTCCAGTGCCAGAAGCACCTTGCGGATATTCAATGTTGCGGACCTGCCAGTAGTGAACCCTGATTGGGCCTGGTGGAGGAGTGTACGAAGGATGGTAGCTAACCGTGAAGCTATAATTTTGGACATTATTTTAACATCTACATTGATAAGAGAAATGGGCCTATACGAACCTGGGCATAAGGGGTCTTTACCCGGTTTGGGTATTAGCTTGATGTAGGCCTGGGAACCCGTAGGGGGGTAAGAACCACCATCCCATAGTGCCGTAAAAACTTTAGATAAAGTGGCCGGTATAAAGTCACGGGTAAGTTTATAAAATTCAGCCGAGTATCCATCGGGTCCAGGTGCTTTGGAAGGGGGCATCAATTTTATTGTAGCCCTAATGTCCTCCAGGGTAACAGGAGCATTTATGGCTTCTAATTGAGGTCCAGTCAATTGTGGCAGATTCACCCTCGAGAGCACCTGGTCAGCGACGGAGTGGTCGATGGGGTCCTCTGCATATAAGGAGGAATAATAATCAGTTAGTAGTTGGCTGATCAATTTAGAGGAGGTAGCAACTGATCCGTCAGGGTGTTTCAAAGCATGGATATGGGTCGGTCTTTTAAAGCCTGAACAGAGCCTGGCTAACAGCTTACCCGCCTTATTGCCATACTTGTGGAGGCGCATGGACAGATAGGAGGAGGCAATCTGTTCCTGCCTTTCTGCCCAGAGATCAAAGTCTTGCTTGGCTAGCTGCCATGACCTGACAGTAGCCTGTGTGCGATTATGTTGGAGCTCAAGGTGCATGGAGCGAAGTTTTTCGCTAGCTTGAATATAGTTTTGCTTTGAGTGTCTCTTGTATTGTGTCACATAAGCCATAATCTTGCCTCGGAGGAAGGCTTTACCCGCCTCCCAGAAAAGATTTGGGGTGGCGATATGTTCCCCATTCGTCTCTGTATACTCGGTCCAACTAGTGAGTAACATGTGTTTAAAGTCCTCATTATTTGCCAGATAGGAGGGGAAACGCCATATGGGCGAGGAAGAGGAAGGCTTAACATTCAACAAGCTAACCGTAACAGGGCTATGATCGGAAATGGCCATGTCCTTGATGTCAGAGTCCCTCACCAGCGGCAAGAGTGCAGGGGACACAAAGACATAGTCAAGTCGTGAGAACGTCTTGTGCGGGTGTGAATAGAACGTGAATTCACGCTCCGTTGGATGGGACAATCTCCACACATCAGTGAACTTTTGCGACGAGAACGTACGGTCCAGGGGGGTGGTGTCATTACTAGTTTGAGTTAAAGGCGTAGGCCCGCGGGGGTTAGTATGTGTCCTGTCCTCAGAGGGACTCATAACTGAGTTAAAGTCCCCTCCTATCAGGTGGTGTGTCTCTGACACCTGGGAGATCCAAGTTCCTAATTCACCGAAAAACGACAAGTCTGGGGAGTTGGGCGCATATACATTAGTTATAGCAATGTCTTTAGAAGCTAGTGTCAGGTGCAAAGTGAGCATACGACCCCCCGAGTCAACCCGTACATTACGAATGGTGTACTGCAGCTGTTTATGAAGCAGAATAATCACCCCCGCCTTGCGACCCACAGCCGGGGAACCCAATACTTCGCCAACCCACAGTTTACGAAGGCGTGAAAAATCTCCGTCAGTCAGGTGTGTCTCTTGTAAGAGCGCCACATCTGTCTTTAATCGCTTCAGATGACGGAGGATTTTCATGCGTTTGGAGGGTGAACGTAAGCCTTTAACATTCCAAGATACTACATTCAGTCGGTCTTTAAAGGCATCAGCCATAGGGGCCTTGAAGTGAGGTAGTATCAAGATGAGGAGAATGTAAGTTAACAGTGAGACAGACCAAGTCTATCCCAGGAGTGCGCATATATATGGAGATCCCCAGGGGTGTTTGTGGAGAGGTATAAGGGAGAGAGAAAAGATAAGCCGTAGCAGGATAGAGAAAGGAATGGGATAAGAAAAAGACAGGGAAAAGTGAACAGATCCATACAATATGAAAAGTAACCAAACATAATAGGTGTATCCACCATAGAGTAGCCGTAGCCCACTTCACCTTTTTCCACATGGGTTGCATCTATGGTAGTCGGCTCACAGTGGGCGCAGTAGCCCCCTGGGATAGGCCGATAATGTTCCCCGGGGGGGGACGAGGGTAGGGGGAAGGATATGGGAAGAGCGAGAATAATCAGCAGCATCTCGGGTTGGGGGTGGGGGAAGGTTTGGGGGTTAGGGAAGGGGGGTCAATCCCCAAGTTGTAAAGGTACAGCCTGTTTGCTGTATATGAAGAATGGGACAACCAATCGGGAAGGTGAAATAGGCCGGCTGACACGCTTAAACAGTATATTAGAAGTAAGTGCTAAAAAAAAATGGGCAATAGACCCAGTGAAAAACAAATAAATGTGGAACATTACATATCAAACAAAGTAATCGTGCACAGGCACCATCATAGGTAACCAACTTACAGAGGACCTCACAGCTAGAGTAGTAGCTGTGACTACCAACAAGTGAGAAACACTCTAAACAGTACCCTTATCCGGGCGCAGTGCCAGGAGGATTCCAAGGACAGAGTCAGCGGATCTCAGAGCGTGGGTGCTGATTAGTGGAGCGAATCCTTTTGTAAGGTGGTTTGGAGGGGCTCAGCTGGTTAGCAGTAGTGGCCTGGGGGGCCGCAGCAGGGTCAGCAGTTGGACTCTCAATCAAAGGGTCACGTGTGGTATCCATGTCTGCTGGGTAATTGGTGAAACGTTCCGCCTCAGAAGGTGTATTGAAGGTGCGGCGAGTGCCATTAGGAAGAGTAACATGTAATATTGCAGGATAGGCCAAAGTAAACTTAATATGGTTCTTAAAGAGAGAGGCACAGATCGGTGAAAATTCTTTACGCAATCGCATAACTTCAGCAGAATAATCAGCAAATAAAAGTAGATTAACGCCGTCAATCGTGAGGGTGCGTTGAGAGCGAAACTTTTGCAGGATAGCGTGCTTGTCTGCATAGTTCAGGTATCTAGCTATGACCGCTCTAGGCTTGCTGCGCTGTTCAGAGAGCTGTCCCAGGCGGTGTGCTCGTTCCACCACACAGGGGGTAGTGAGGCCTAGTCTAGCCGGGATAGTAACCATGCAGAGGTCCATGAGCTGTCCCGCAGTGACTGATTCAGGCAAACCCACTATTCTCAGGTTGTTCCTTCTTGCTCTGTTCTCAAAATCATCCAATTTGATCCACAGATCTTTGGTGGTACGTGTGAGGCGAGCTAGAGCAGCAGCTTGAGCAGTGGTGTCATCTTCCATGAGGGAGATCCTTTCCTCTGCCTGTGTTAAGCGCTGTGACTGGACCTGCAATTCGTTTCTGTAGTGTTCCATGGCCTTTTGGATAGCAGAGTCTATAGATGCAGTTAAGGTAGGGGTTAATAAAGCCACAACTGCCTGGGCTATGTCCGCCGTATGAGGCGCCTCCGCGCCAGAGAGCAGGGATGGAACGAGCGATGGCTCAGTAAGGCCTTGTATCGGCGCCATATTGCCTATGGACGCGGCCGTGTCCGCCGGCGCGGGCATCGCTGCGGCCAGCGATCGGTTCCCGGACCGCTCCACAAAGCGGTCCATCCACGGCTCTGCACCTTCCCCAAAGAACAGGGGGGGTCCCCGAGGCTATTCGCTGCTTTATAGCGGGTTTTCAGGGGGTATGCGGCGGGAGCAGAGTCCGCTTACCTCCTCCTCATGTGGCGCCGGAACCGGAAGTAGCCGTCATCTCTTCTTCCCGACAGGAGAAAGGGGGGGTGACCGGGAGAAACCTGATAGCCCGCAGCTTGCCATTCTCTTGTCACAGCGCAGCCGAGTTCTCTGCTGGACTGAGCAGGGAAAAGAGCCCGCAGTCACACTACACTGATAGGGGGGGCTTGACAATACCTTGTTGGCGTCACCCCACTGGCGGGTTGCACATGGGTGTGTACTGCCCACACCCCGATAGCGATGGAACTGTGTTGAATTTAAGATCTGATCCCTGATTCCAGGGGGGGGCACTTGACCCCCCTTGCCCCTACCTGCGGACGCCCATGCCTGTACACACGGTTGGAATTTCTGACAGAAAATGTGCGATCGGATCGTGTTGTCGGAAAATCCAATCGTATGTAGGCTCCATCGGACTTTTTCCATTGGAATTTCCGTCACACAAAGTTTGAGAGCAGAATCTAAATGTTCGACAACAAAATCCGATCATTTAAATTTCGATCGTGTGTAGACAATACCGACGGACAAAGTGTCACGTATGCTCAGAATAAATCACAAGACAAAAGCCTTTTGGCTACTGGCCCGTTTATAGTACCATCGTACGTGTTCTATGTCACCACATTCTGAACGATCGGATTTTGACAACTTTCTGACAACTTTGTGCCACCGTGTGTATGCAAGACAAGTTTGGGCCAAAATCCATCGGAAAAAATCCGATGGATTTTGTTATCGGAATGTCCGACTGTGTGTACAGGACATAATAGTGTGTGTGAGGCGTTAGGATGGATCAAAACTACTGAAAACTATACATGGCTACCTTTTGTGATAAACTGAGGGTACAGGGTTTAAATTCTGAGCAGTAGTAAACACTTTCCAGATTTACTGGATTTCTCCATTTGTAAAAGCAGAGATTTCCAGCATGTTAATGTGCCACCCATTTGATTATATTTTAAAAAGCTGTAAAAAAAAGTGCTCTTTTTCATAGAAAAGGGGTGAAATTAATATAAAAAAATAAGGAGACTTCAGACTCAAACATCATGACCTTGGTCTTCCAGATTATAAGGAATGTTAAGACCCTGGAATTTATATATTTGTCATATATACATGAAAGTATGTAAAGAATTCTGCCAGCGGGATTACCATGAAACATTTGCTGGATTCCCCAGCGAGTCCTGTATTGTCTTCAATCTTACAGAATCTCAGATATGTGAAGAGATAAAGTTTAGGTTTAATAGTCTATTTTGATCCAGTAGTTGTTTCATATTGCCTGCAGATTTCATATCCATATTTATCCATTTTCCATAAATAAAGGGCACTTGGCAATATGGATGTACCAATGGATACATTCTGTATATTCACCTATACATGCATTTAGCAGTGAAGTTTGAAAAGATCAAAGTAGCTATCGACAATAAACCTTCAAAATTGATCATTAACTTTCTATTGAATAAGACAATTAATAAAAAATCAAATTGATCATTAACTTTCTATTGAATAAGACAATTAATAAAAAATCTATTAATAAGAGCTCAAGAAATTCTATGCCAAAGGGACAGCTGGCCCTACAGAATCGAGTGTTTTATTAAGGCCACGATCATATCTCGCATAACGGGAACTCGCTTGTGACTTTGTGTCGGCAATTTCTGCATGCCATGCATAGGGCAGCCCATTCACTGCCTTATGCACGTTTGTCACCATAAAGAAGCTCTTGCTCCTTTTTTGTTGACAAGCGTCACGCGACTTTCAAAATTGCATTTGCTGCAAACATCGCACCACGTATTGAGTGTCGTTCAGAATGGCACCCAATCCAATCATGCATTGCATGTTTTGCAATGATTGCCACACTCACAGAGGATGATTAACCACCTCAATACAGTGCAGTTACACCCCCTTCCTGACCAGACCAATTTTCAGCTTTCAGCGCTCTCACAGTTTGAATGACAATTACTCAGTCATCCTACACTGTATCCATATGAAACTTGCGTCCTTTTTTCCACACAAATAGAGCTTTATTTTAGTGGTATTTAATCACTAGTGGGTTTTTTATTTTTTGTGCTATAAATAAAATAAAACGTACATTTTGTGAAAAAAATGCCTTTTTCTTCGTTTCTGTCATAAATTTTTGCTAATTAGTAATTTTTCTTCATAAATTTTGGCCAAAATTTATACTGCTACATATCTTTGGTAAAAATAACCCACATTAGTATATATTATTTGGTCTTTGTGAAAGTTATAGAGTCTACAAACTATGGTGCCAATCACTGAAAATTGATCACTTCTGATCAGGCCTTCAGTACATCAGGTGTACCTCATTTCTTGAGACACTAACAAGTCAGGAAAGTACAAATACTCCCCAAATGACCCCTTTTTACAAAGTAGACATCCCAAGGTATTAAGTAAGTAGCATGGTGAGTTTTTTTCCCACAATTCTTTGCAAAATTAAGATTTTATTTTTTTTATTTTTTTTTTTTACTAAATTGTCATATTATCAGGTTATTTCTCACACACAGCATATGCATACAACAAATTACACCCCAAAATACATTCTGCTACTCTTCCCGAGTACGGCGATACCACATGTGTAGGACTTTTACACAGCCTGGCCACATACAGAGCACTAACATTGATGTAGTACCTTCAGACGTTCTACGAGCAAAAATTACGCATCTCATTTCTCAACCACCTATTACACTTTTGAAGGCCCTGGAGTACCAAGACAATGGAATTTCCCATAAAATTACCCCATTTTGGAAAGCAAACACCCCAACGTATAATCTGTGAGGCATAATGAGTCTTTTGAATGGTTCATTTTTTTCTAGAAGTTTTTGGAATATGTGGAAAAAAATTAAAACGCATTTTTTTTTTTACACAAAATTGTCAATTTATAAGATATTTCTAACACATAGCATGTATATAGCAAAAATTACACCACAAAATACATTCTGCTACTCCTCCCGAGTATGGCGATACCACATGTGTAGGACTTTTACACAGCCTGGCCACATAGAGAGCACTAACATTGAAGTAGTACGTTCAGGCGTTCTAGGAGCATAAATGACACATCTCATTTCATTCCTACCTATCACACTTTTGAAGGTCCTGGACCACCAGGACAGTGAAATTACCCACAAAATGACCCCATTTTGGAAAGCAAACACCCCAACGTATATTCTATGAGACATGGGCTGCAAATAGGTACTCGGGTACTCTGATGGCCTGGTGACAGGTACTCGGGTACTCTGATGGCCTGGTGACAGGTACTCTGATGGTTTGGTGACTGGTATTTGGGTACTCTGAAGGGCGGTGACAGGTACTCATATGGACTGTGACAGGTACTCGGGTACTCAGATGGACTGTGACAGGTACTCTGGTACACAGATGGACTGGAACAGGTACTCGGGAACTCAGATGGGCTGTGACAGGTACTCGGGTACCCTGATGGACTGTGACAGGTACTCGGTACTCTAATGGACTGTGACAGGTACTCGGTACTCTAATGGACTGTGACAGGTACTCGGGTACTCTAATGGACTGTGACAGGTACTCGGGTACTCTAATGGACTGTGACAGGTACTCGGGTACTCTAATGGACTGTGACAGGTACTCGGGTACCCTGATGGACTGTGACAGGTACTCCGGTACCCTGATGGACTGTGACAGGTACTCGGGTACCCTGATGGACTGTGACAGGTACTCGGTACTCTAATGGACTGTGACAGGTACTCGGGTACCCTGATGGGCCGTGACAGGTACTCCGGTACCCTGATGGGCCGTGACAGGTACTCGGGTACCCTGATGTGCCGTGAGAGGTACTCGGGTACTCTGATGTGCCGTGACAGGTACTCGGGTACTCTGATGTGCCGTGACAGGTACTCGGGTACTCTGATGGGCTGTGACAGGTACTCGGTTACTCTGATGGGCTGTGACAGGTACTCGGGTACTCTGATGGGCTGTAACAGGTACTCGGGTACTCAGATGAACTGTGACAGGTACTTGGGTACTCTGATGGGCTGACAGGTACTCTGATGGGCTGTGACAGGTACTCGGGTACTCTGATGTGCTGTGACAGGTACTCAAATACTCATTAGTCATTTGACGGCCGGCGGTCAGCAACTAGTTAAAGCCTAAATTATTTTTATATCACTGACGTAGTAGCAATTTAAACATTACATAGACTGATCACACCAGTCTATGTAATGGTTCATGCACCAGGGGAGCTTATGATCTAATAATAGAAGCAAGCAAGCAAAAATATTGTTATTTTATTTCCTCTTGCACAATTGAAAACTGATTCACCATATTAATTAAAGTGGTTGTATAGAATTTTTTTTTTTACTTTTACCTACAGGTAAGCCTATAATAAGGCTTACATGTAGTTAAAAAGAATATCTCCTAAACCTATACGGTTTAGGCGCTATTCCCCTTGCAATGAGCCGCTGACTCCAGCAGCAGACACCGGACCTTGCCTGAAAAAAGTCTCCTGCGCGCATGCATGGGAGTGACGACATAGCGGCTCCCTTTGCTGTGAGTGGCCGGAAGTAGCCGGAAGACAGCTCCCTCGGCGTGGACTGGGTGAGATACCGGCATCTCATTCTAAGGTAAGTATTTCATAATGAGCTAGTAAGCAGTGCATACTAGCTCATTATGCCTTTTCCCTTACAGATGTAGAAAAAAAAAAGTCAGCAGGTTTACTACCGCTTTAAGTCTAGGTTCATACCTGTGCATTTTTTAGTGCATTTTGCAGAAATGCACTACAGTCCATTTAACATGGTTCTCTACGAGACATGTTCACATCTATGCGTTTTTCAGCCGCTGCATTTTTGGAAAGGGTGCATTTTTTTTCCTGCAACAGATTGTGTTTTTTGCGTGTAATAGACTTCAATGGACCCGCACCAAAAACGCAAGTGTTGCAATTTTGCATTTTGCTTTTTTTTTTTTACTTAAGAACATTTTTTCTCCTTAACAGACTTACTTATAACCCTCAAATATTATATATATATATTTTTTTTAGCAGGCACCCTCGGAAATAAAATGTTAATAAAAATTGTTTTTGGATTTTTTTTGGAAAAAATACACTTTAATGAATACATAAAGCTAAACACAATATATACCCCAATTTTTTGTAAAATATGAAAGATGATGTAAGCCAAGTAAATAGATATCTAACATATCACGCTTTAAAATTGCACATGCTCGTGGAATGGCATGCTTTTGGAATGGCAACAAACTACGGTACTTAAAAATCTCCCTAGGCAATGCTTTAAATATTTTAACAGGTTACCCGTTTAGAGCCCCCCTGCCCAAAGCGCCCCCCCCCCATGTTAAGGGCATGTGGCCTGGTATGGTTCAGGGAGGGGGCACTAGCTTGTCCCCCCTTTCCTGGCTTGCTGGGCTGCATGTTTCAATAAGAGTCTGGTATGGATTTTGAGGAGGGCCCCATGCCATTTTTTAAAAATTATTGGGGGGGGACCCCACACCATTTTTTTTTTCATTTTTTTACATTCAGCTGTCAGTAAGCAACCCCACTGACAGCTGAAGCCGCATTGGTTGTTAAGGATGCAGTGGCTGCCCGTTTCCTAACCGCTTTCAGCCTGGCCAAAACAAGGTGATGCCGGTAGGGACCTCTCATCGATCTGGGTGGATGTCATATGACATGCACCCCATTGCACATTATGTTTGATATATGCAAACATAAAGTTTAAAAAAGATGATTTAAATGTCTGTATAAGTATAATGTTCTTTAAATATATATTTTTTCTAGATATTTATGAAGAAATAGATATAGTAGATATTAAGAAGATTTCTCATGAATATAACATATTTGGAAAATGGAATTGCAATTTTTGCTTTAAAATAGTAAATGATTTTAGCATTAGGGATGGATTCTACAAAACAAAAAGCAAAGCTATTTGGGTCTAAATAAGGGATAAGAGAAACCTGCCTGGGTGCTGATCAAGGCATGTCCAGTGAACATTACTACATTTTGAAAGTCGAAACTGAACCCCATTGAAGGGATAATGTACCGGAAGGAAGACCGGGGAAAGATGGAAGCCCTGTCTGCATTGGCAGTGCACACTGGAGGGCTTCATTCTAAGGTAAGTATTTCAGAATGTGCTAGTATTCAATCCATACTAGCACATTATGCCATTGCCTTGCAGGGGATTTTTTTTTTTTTTTAAATGCTGCGGTTTACTACCACTTTAAGGCAAGATGTAAAGGTCTTCCCAAAGGGACATAGATATCGAGAAAAAAAGAACATGCCAGGGGTTTTAACCATTACTTATCCAAAACAAAGAAAGTGTTATACATTAACAACACTTGAGTTATAATCTCATCCATATAAGTGGTTAGTTAACTTATGGACTTGTTTTGTGAGACAGAGCTGTAAACTGCAACCTTTGTGCAGCATAACAAAGCAGGGATATATATATTGGGACCCTGTCCTAAGCAGCTGCTGGTCTGTAGTCAACCTGAGCTCTGATTGATAAAATTCTGCCTTCATTACGTTCTCCCTCGGCTGAAATTTTTGTTTGATTCTCCCTACTGTAGGGGGGTATCATTAGAAATAATCTGAGGAGATAATAATATTAAGTTATGATTATTTAGGTCCCCTGATCAACTAATAGGTGGCATATTGCCAGTGGTAGGTGCTTGGGAGAGGATATACATTTTTGTGGTTATCTTCTGAAAGCCCATTTGCCTCCTGGGCTGTTGCCAGGAGAGGAGGCTGTGTGCTTAATGTAGATGCCTACTGCATGGGAAAGCCATTTCCAGAAGAAAAGCCTCCATAAAGGCCTAGGAATTGTTTTATCTAGATTGAAGCACCAGATGTGAAGGCTTTACTGCTGAAGAAAGCTGGGTAGAAGCTACTGCAAAAGGACATTGAAGGGAGATCTGATAGCTCATCCAGAGGGTATGTGTGCTGCTGAAAAACTGTTATATGGTCTGAAGGGTACAGAGTGACAGTTCCAGCTTATAGGTCCTTTTTCTGTATTGACTGTATAGCCAACTATTGATGGTTCCCTGCTGAACCAAATGGAATTCAATCCATCCATGGGCAGGCTGATTGTGCTCTCCCAGCAGGGACGTCACCCCTTGTGGTCTCAGGAAAGAACATTTTTTTTATTTAGGCAACCTGTAACCTAATGCCGTGTACAGACGATCGGAATTTCCAACAACAAATGTTCGATATGAGCTTGTTATCGGAAATTCCGACCGTGTGTAGGTTCCATCAGACATTTTTTCGACCAATAAAATTTGAGAGCTGGTTCTCAAATTTTCCAACAACAAAATCCTTTGTTGTAAATTCCAAGCATGTGTACACAATTCGGATGCCCAAAATTCCACGCATGTTCTGAATCAAATACAAGACGGAAGCTCTCGGTCTGGTAAAACTAGCGTTCGTAATGGAGATAGCACATTCGTCCCATTGCAACGTTTTTAAGCTTTAAATGCAGCGCATTCTCTTTTGTAATGCTAAACTAATGAAGTTGTTTTGTTGCTGATATTCACACAGTGTTCTGACAAACTGATTTCTTTATTATTTCTCGTGATCTGCTGAATAATCTTTTTTTTGCCAGATCTCCAGAATAATGTTTTGTGTTTTTTTTTTTAGAGTGATCTACTTTTTTTTTAATCAAGATCTCCTGATTTTTTTCCTTTTTTTAATTGTGATCTCCATAATATTTTTTCTCGTTTTGTGTGTCAAGTTACCACAACACCATTATTATCTTGTTTTTTTTTAACCTCAAAGATATTGGTTTGTGTTGGTGTCCCTTGTTAATTTCACATTGTCTTTTTGAAATGTACCCACCTACTCACCAACAAACTGGCCTTTTTGAACTAAAACACATAAATAAAATAGGCATTTATTAGGGGTCATAACAAAATAAAGAGGAAGGCAACGCTGGATAAACTAGTGAAATTTGCGAAGCCTTTGTACCCCAGGGCACACATCAATTATTTGACAGGCAAAATTGGTAGCCTGAGGAGTCCATTTAATAGGGAGCACAATACGGTCCTGGACCCTGAGAGATCGGGAGCAGCATCAGATGACATATATGTCCCGGGACTGTGGTCTTACAACAGCCTGCGTCTTTTGTCAGACCAGATTGAACCCAGGCCATCACTCTCTTGCCTTCCTTCCACGCTTCCTTCCACGCTTGCTTCTGAGCTGGGGTACTGGTGTTGGAGTTGTGGCAGGAGGTGGAGGAGGAGGAGGATGGTCCACCAAACACAGATGGGTTTTGCTTGTGATTTCGCCCCTCAACCCCTTATTTACGGCCAGATAGATCACTTCCTCACAAAAGAGGTGTTGGCCCAACTCCATTTCCTGCATTTTTCTGGCTACGATGCAGGCATAGGCCTCTTGAAGATTGGGGGTGGTTCTGAGGGCCACAGTAGCCTCCTGAATCAAAGAAAGTGCAGACTCCTGCATTTTTCTTCCCTTCCTGGTACTTTTTGTTGGAAGGCAGAGGTAAGGAACCTGGCATTCAGTCAGGCTACTGGGCCTGGCCCCCTCCTGGCTGCCACTTTCCCCTGCCACCTTCTGGCTGCCACTTTCCCCTGCCACCTTCTGGCTGCCACTTTCCCCTGCCACCTCCTGGCAGCCACTTTCCACAGTTTCCTCCTGGCTGAGGCTTTCCTGTGTATAAAAACGGGACATATTTTTAGTTTATTGTTCATCAGTCAAACACAGTTTTGAGAAATATGTTAAAAAATGCTATACCTGACTCAAGCTGGGCTCCTCCACATCTTCTTCCTGGGTGGAAGGCCAGACTGGACTTCTGAAGCCTAAATCTGAGGTGGAAGGGAGAGTGGGAGGAAGTGTGGAAGGAAGGGTTGAGAGTGATGGCCTGATTTCAGTCTGGTCTGAAAAAAAACGCAGTCTGTCATAGTAACAGAGCCTGGGGACATAAACGTCATCTGCTGCTGCTCCTGATCTCATGGAATCCTGGACCTATGTGCTCCTCAGGCCACCAATTTTGGCCTTCAAATAGTTGATGTTTGCGTGGGGATCTGCGGTTTCACTAGTTCCAGCAATGGATCAAGTGCTGTTTGCCACTTTCTTTTATTAGCATAAAAGGGGTGTTTCACCTGCCACAGATAGATCTCTGTACATATCAATGAATTGGGGGAGGAAGCCGTGATCATTGAATCAATCCATTTTCTCTGCAAGACGCAACACAAGACAAACCCTAATTTCAGGCTAAACTCTCCTAATCTTGTCCCAATATAGGCCTCAATCTAGAAGCAGTATAGACCATTGACGCTCAAAGTTAAAATTGTACCTTCGTTATCACGATCGGCACTTACACTGCTCCATACTCCGCTCACTGATGGTAGGTACGCCGCATGCGTGTTACGCTTTATATACACTGCGCATGCGTGAAACTCGCCCCTGACCTTCTTTCTAGTATAATCCCTGCCCCTTCTCTTTTGGTGAAGTGGGAGAGCACATGGCGAAGAAAGTGCAAGTGCATGCAGAGGAGAGCAACGAGGAGGACGACGAAAGTTTGGGGCCACAAATGACCCGATCCAGGAGATTTAAGGCCTCTAATATGTCCTTTGTAGAGATAGTGGAGATGGTGGACATCTTGAAGAGGGCCGACTATGACAGGAAGCATGGACCTTACCCAAACCCAAATGTGAGAAAGGCCAAGATCATGGCTAAAGTTGTGAAAAGTCTGCAGAAGAATTTTGGGGTACTGGGATCGAAGGATCAACTGAGGTAACGATGGTCAGACCTCAAATTGAGGGAGCAGGATCAGTACAGGAGAATCAAGATAGTGGTTAAAAAAAGTAAGTATTTTGTCATGTGTTCCTATTATTATTATTATTACGTTTGTGCTGCTCCATGTGTTTTTCTTTACTGTTGTACAGTTTAAAATGGCAAGTTTCAGGTACATGGGCACAGTAATCGTTCGTAGTAAACATTGTTCGTTCATCCACTAATACAATGTTTTTTGCAGATGCAGGCTAACTACATTTGTTCATGCCTATTTGTATTAAAAGAAGTTTATTACATTGTTGTCTACATTGGTTTGTAACTAGAATGAAATGCTAACTTGATTCAGTGTAAGGAGAAGACATTTAGCAGCTGTTTACACATCTGGACGCAGGGGCACTAGTGTGGGAGACCAGAACCAACATTTTAGGGACTCCTATACAAGGTGCTTCAGTGGATACTAGGGGTGTCTCCATCTGTGAAACTTGCACAAATTTTGAAGATGCACACAGTGTGTCAACATGTGCTATCTGCCATCACGAGATATCAAGGTACGTGTCTTGGGGGAGCAACTAAAGTAGATGAGAGGAAGGGGTTGCACCCCCGAAACACATCCATTGATCACCCATGATGGGAGATAGCACATGTTGACTAGGGATGAGCCGAACACCCCCCGGTTCGGTTCGCACCAGAATTTTCGAACGGACCCCCACGTTCGTTACGAACGTTAGAACCCCATTGAAGTCTATGGGACTCGAACGTTCGAAATGGAAAGTGCTAATTTTAATGGCTAATATGCAAGATTAGGGATGAGCCGAACACCCCCCTGTTCGGTTCGCACCAGAACCTGCGAACAGACCTAAACTTCGTGTGAACTTTAGAACCCTATTAAAGTCTATGGGACTCGAACGTTCACAATCTAAAGTGCTCATTTTAAAGGGTAATATGAAAGTTACTGTCCTAAAAAGTGTTTGGGGACCTGGGTCCTGCCCCAGGAGACATGGATCAATGCAAAAAAAAGTTTTAAAAACGGCCGTTTTTTCAGGAGCAGTGATTTTAATAATGATTAAAGTGAAACAATAAAAGTGTAATATTCCTTTAAATTTCGTAGCTGGGGGGTATCTATAGTCTGCCTGTGAAGGGGCGCATGTTTCTGGTGCTTAGAACTGTCGCTGCACAAAGTGTCATTTGTGCAGGAAAAAAAGTCTTTTAAAATCACTTGCGGCTAAATTGTCGGGTCTCCGTAATACAGAGAACACTCAATGAGTGTTCTCTGTATTAGCCGACAATTCATTCATTCATTGATTAAAAAAAAAAAAAAAAAAAAAAGCGTGGGGGTTCCCCTAAATTCAATCAAAAGGCCCTTCAGGTCTGACATGGATATTAAGGGGAACCCCGTGTCAAATTAAAAAAAAAATTGACGTGGGGGTCCCCCCAAATATCCATACCAGACCCTTCAGGTCTGATATGGATATTAAGGGGAACCCCGCATCAAATTTAAAAAAAAAATTGACGTGGGGGTCCCCCTAAATATCCATACCAGACCCTTTATCCGAGCACGCAACCTGGCAGGCCGCAGGAAAAGAGGGGGGGACGAGAGAGCGGCCCCCCCTCCCTCCTGAACCATACCAGGCCACATACCCTCAACATTGGGAGGATGCTTTGGGGGTCTGTGACCCCTCAAAGCACCTTGTCCCCATGTTGATAAGGACAAGGGCCTCATCCTCACAACCCTGGCCGTTGGTTGTGAGGGTCTGCGGGCGGGGGGCTTATCAGAATCTGGAAGCCCCCTTTAACAAGGGGACCCCCAGATCCCGCCCCCCCCCCTGTTTGAAATGGTAAGGGGGTACAAAAGTACCCCTACCATTTCACAAAGAAAGTGTCAAAATGGTTAAATAAGACAAACACACTTTTGAAAAATTCCTTTATTAAAAATAAAAAAAAATAAAAAAAAATTCCAGCGGTGCTAATCCACTCTTGCTATCCAGCGACGGGTCTCCGGGGTCCAGCGATGGATGATCATATCCAGCGACGGGGGATCTCTCAGTCCAGCGCTGTCCATACCTCCTTCTTCTGTCTCCACTGCGGAGACACTGCAGAGAGCCGAGCGCTGACATTTCTTATATTGGGAGGGCGGGGCCACCCGTCACCTGACCCCGCCCCTCTGACGCAGGAGAGGGAAGCCAGGGGTTCCCCAGTGACGTGTGGGTGACCCCGCCCCCTCTGATGTAACGCAGGTTTCCGTTACATCAGAGGGGGCGGGGTCACCCACACGTCACTGGGGAACCCCTGGCTTCCCTCTCCTGCGTCAGAGGGGCGGGGTCAGGTGACGGGTGGCCCCGCCCTCCCAATATAAGAAATGTCAGCGCTCGGCTCTCTGCAGTGTCTCCGCAGTGGAGACAGAAGAAGGAGGTATGGACAGCGCTGGACTGAGAGATCCCCCGTCGCTGGATATGATCATCCATCGCTGGACCCCGGAGACCCGTCGCTGGATAGCAAGAGTGGATTAGCACCGCTGGAATTTTTTTTTTATTTTTTTTATTTTTAATAAAGGAATTTTTCAAAAGTGTGTTTGTCTTATTTAACCATTTTGACACTTTCTTTGTGAAATGGTAGGGGTACTTTTGTACCCCCTTACCATTTCAAACAGGGGGGGGGGCGGGATCTGGGGGTCCCCTTGTTAAAGGGGGCTTCCAGATTCTGATAAGCCCCCCGCCCGCAGACCCTCACAACCAACGGCCAGGGTTGTGAGGATGAGGCCCTTGTCCTTATCAACATGGGGACAAGGTGCTTTGAGGGGTCACAGACCCCCAAAGCATCCTCCCAATGTTGAGGGTATGTGGCCTGGTACGGTTCAGGAGGGAGGGGGGGCCGCTCTCTCGTCCCCCCCTCTTTTCCTGCGGCCTGCCAGGTTGCGTGCTCGGATAAAGGGTCTGGTATGGATATTTAGGGGGACCCCCACGTCAATTTTTTTTTTTAATTTGATGCGGGGTTCCCCTTAATATCCATATCAGACCTGAAGGGTCTGGTATGGATATTTGGGGGGACCCCCACGTCAATTTTTTTTTTTAATTTGACACGGGGTTCCCCTTAATATCCATGTCAGACCTGAAGGGCCTTTTGATTGAATTTAGGGGAACCCCCACGCTTTTTTTTTTTTTTTTTTTTTTTTTAATCAATGAATGAATGAATTGTCGGCTAATACAGAGAACACTCATTGAGTGTTCTCTGTATTACGGAGACCCGACAATTTAGCCGCAAGTGATTTTAAAAGACTTTTTTTCCTGCACAAATGACACTTTGTGCAGCGACAGTTCTAAGCACCAGAAACATGCGCCCCTTCACAGGCATACTATAGATACCCCCCAGCTACGAAATTTAAAGGAATATTACACTTTTATTGTTTCACTTTAATCATTATTAAAATCACTGCTCCTGAAAAAACGGCCTTTTTTGCATTGATCCATGTCCCCTGGGGCAGGACCCGGGTCCCCAAACACTTTTTAGGACAGTAACCTGCATATTACCCTTTAAAATGAGCACTTTAGATTTCTCCCATAGACTTGTATAGGGTGTTCCGGCTTTTCGAATTTGCTGCGAACAGCCCAAATTGTTCACTGTTCGCTGAACAGGCGAACAGGCAATGTTCGAGTAGAACATGAGTTCGACTCGAACTCGAAGCTCATCCCTATGCAAGATACTGTCCTAAAAAGGGTTTGGAGACCTGGCTCCTGCCCCAGGGGACATGGGTCAATGCAAAAAAAAGTTTTAAAAACGGCCGTTTTGGCGGGAGCACTGATTTTAATGACGATTAAAGTGAAAAAAAAAAAGTGAAATATTCCTTTAAATATGGTGCCTGTGGGGTGTCTGTAGTATGCCTGTGAAGTGCCACGTGTTTCCCGTGTTTAGAACAGTCCCTGCACAAAATGACATTTAACGGAAATAACTCCATTTAAAACTGCTTGCGGTTTTAATGTTATATCTGGTTCCTGCAATATGGTTGAAAATCATTCAGAAAAATGGCATGGGTAGCCCTCCCTGCCCATTACCAGCCTATTTGGGTCTTGTACGCATATTAAGGGGAACCCTGTACCCATATTAAAAAAAGGAAATGCGTGTGGCCCCCAGGCCCTATATACTCAGAACAGCAGTATACAGGCGGTGCAAACAAGACAGGGACTGTGTAGGTTTGTTGTGTTAAGTTGAATCTGTTTGTAATTTTCAACTGGTACATTTTTAAAGTGTAGCTCCAGTCAAAAAAACTATTTTTAAGCTTTTTGGAAAACATAGGGAAGAGTTATCACCCCTGTATAATTTGTTTTGTCGTCCATCTTTTTTCATCTCACTTGCTGCTGTCTCCTTGCGTTTGCAAGTAGGAGATGTTTGTAAGTTGGATGTTTGAAAGTAGGGGCCTGCCCTATATGCTCTGCAGAAATGGCGGAACAAGGTGTTGGTTTTGCCACAACATTGTAAGCCCTCAAAGTGACTCTTGGTGGGCGCTGGAGCGCCCTGCTGTGAACGAATATATCAAGAATTGTAATTACATGCCATTGTTGAACAGTGGTAGAAAAATTGACCTTTGGTGGTTGTGGTGCTGGTGCCACAACACTATAAGTCCTCACCGTTACTCTGGGTGGGCACAGGAAGGGGCCCTCCTGTGAAATATTATATCAAGAATTGTAATTACATGTCCCTGTTAAACAGGGGCAGAAAAATTTGGCCTTAGGCACTGCTGCTGGTGCCACCACACTGCAACCTCTTCCATATACTCTAGTTTTTTTGCTGGAATTAGCCCTGCTGCAAAGCATTGCATCAAAAATTGTACTTAAACGCCCCTGTTAAACAGGGGCAGAAAAATTGGGCCTTAGGCACTGGTGCTGGTGCCACCACACTGCAACCTCTGCCATATACTCTAGTTTTATTGCAGGAATTAGCCCTGCTGCAAAGCATTGCATCAAAAATTGTAATTAAACGCCCCTGTTAAACAGGGGCAGAAAAATTGGGCTGCTGGCATCACCCAGAACCAAAAATGTTCTTCCAACATATCAGCGGAGGAGGAAGAGGATAGACAATCAACATAACAGGACAGTCACTCAGCATCAGCATAGGCAGTCTTGAAGGGATGTGGTATTTCAAAAAAAATTATTCGGTTACATCAGCTTCAGGTGCTTGGTAGCTGTGGGTGATCCAAGACTGATTCATCTTGATGAAGGTCAGTCGATCAACTGATTCGGTGGACAGGCGCACCCTGTGATCGGTAACAAAGCCACCAGCAGCACTGAAGGTGCGTTCCGAAAGAACGCTGGATGCAGGACAGGCCAGTAGCTCAATTGCATACTGTGCAAGCTCTGGCCAGTGATCCATCCTCAAGACCCAGTAAGCCAGAGGATTTTCGGTGGGAAAGGTGTCCAAGTCTGACCTTGCCCCTAGGTATTCCTGCACCATGTAAATCAGATGCTGGCGATGGGTGCTGGAACCAATCATACCTTGGGGCTGCGGACTAAAAAATTGTCTGAAAGCATCAGTCAGACGGCCACCTTCTCCACCGCTCCTTCTGACCGATGCCTCAGCAACACGTTGTCCAGGACCAGGAGTTTGTAACCTCCCAGTCTCTGGGAACGCGTTGCACAGACCTTTCTGCAAGGCCTCCCGGAGATGTCTCATCCTCTGCTCCCTCTGCGATGGCAAGATAAGGTCGGCAACCTTACCCTTGTACTGTGGATCAAGGAGAGTGGCCAGCCAGTAATGGTCCCTCTCCTTGATCCGAAGAATACGAGGATCCTTCCGCAGGCTTTGCAGGATCAGGGTGGCCATGCAGCGTAGGTTAGCTGAGGCATTCGGTCCGGAGTCCTCTGGGTCACTAAGGACAACATGATCCGCAGCTACCTCCTCCCAGCCACGTACAAGTCCACGTGTTTCTTGGGACTGTAAATCATCCCTATAAGACTGCTGCTGCTGCTGCTGATGCTGATGCTGAGTGCCAGCCTCCACCTCCATGCTGACACAATCATCCTCCTCCTCTTCCTCCTCCTCATCCTCTTCCTGTGTGATGGGTGGCACAGCAGGAACACTCTCTGGATAAAGGGGGCCTTGAGAGGCAAGGAAGTCCTTCTCTTCCTGCCTCTGTTCTGCCTCAAGTGCCCTGTCCATTATTCCATGCAGCGTATGCTCCAAGAGGTGGACAAGAGGTACAGTGTCACTGATGCATGCACTGTCACTGCTCACCATCCTTGTGGCCTCCTCAAACGGTGACAGGACAGTGCATGCATCCCTGATCATGCCCCACTGGCGTGGTGAGAAAAAACCAAGCTCCCCTGACCCTGTCCTGGTGCCGTAGTCGCACAGGTACTCATTGATGGCCCTCTGCTGCGTGTGCAGCCACTGCAGCATGGCCAATGTTGAGTTCCATCTGGTGGGCATGTCACATATAAGGCGGTTCTTGGGCAGGTTCAACTCCTTTTGGAGCTCAGCCAGCCGAGCACAGGCATTAAATGATCGGCGGAAATGCACACAGACTTTCCTGGCCTGCTTCAGGACATCCTGTAAGCCGGGGTACCTGCCCAAGAACCGCTGCACCACCAGGTTAAGGACGTGAGCTACACAGGGCACATGGGTCAGTTGTCCCTGTCGGAGGGCGGAGAGGAGGTTGGTGCCATTGTCGCAAACCACCATTCCTGGCTTAAGCTGGCGTGGCGTCAACCACCTCTCGGCCTGCCCCTGCAGAGCTGACAAAACATCCGCCCCAGTGTGGCTCCTGTCCCCCAAACAAACCAGCGCAAGCACGGCATGGCATCGTTTTGCCTGCGTACTTGCGTAGCCCCTGGAACGCCTACGGAGCACCGCTGGTTCTGAGGACAGAGCACTGGAAGAGGCCATGGAGGAAGAAGAAGAGGAGGGGGTGGAGGAGAGAGGTGTGTCACAACCAATAGTAGCATTTTGGAGGCGTGGTGGCGGAACAACCTCCAACACTACTGCACCTTGTCCTGCATCCTTCCCAGCAGCCAGAAGAGTGACCCAATGGGCCGTGAAAGACAGGTAACGTCCCTGTCCATGCCTGCTGGACCATGAGTCAGCGGTAATATGCACCTTACCGCTGACCGCCCTGTCCAGCGAGGCAAGGACATTGCCTTCCACATGCCGGTAGAGAGCCGGAATCGCCTTCCGTGAGAAAAAGTGGCGTTTGGGGACCTGCCACTGAGGAACCGCACATTGTACAAACTCACGGAAGGGGGCCGAGTCTACCAACTGAAAAGGCAGCAGTTGAAGTGCTAGCAATTTAGCCAAGCTAGCATTCAACCGCTGGACATGTGGATGGCTGGGAGTAAACTTCTTCCGCCGGTCCAGCAGCTGGGGCAGGGACATTTGCCTGCTATAATCGGACGTGGGTGTACCACTAGCAGAGTTCCCGGAAGCACTTGGCTGTGACACACCTAATTCTACACCTTCATTCCTCTCAGAGCAGGTTTCAGAGAGGACTGAAGGTCTAGTGGGGTTGGAGATGCCAGCTGATGAGGAGCAAGGAGATGTCCGCTTTGTTCTTTGGTGTGGGTCTTTGAGGTACGCTTGCCAACGAGCTGCATGGCAGGTCAACATATGTCTGGTCAAGCATGTGGTGCCCAAGCGGCTGATGTTTTGGCCACGTGAGATACGCTTGAGACATATGTTGCAAATAGCAGCGGTGCGATCTGATGCACTCGTCTCAAAAAAGGCCCACACCAAAGAACTTTTAGAATAATGCGCAGAGGCAGCGCCCTGCACAGGCGGAGCTCTGCGGTGTGATTCAGTCGGTGTGCTGCCCCTAAGCTGGCCCCCGGAGGGCATCCTGCCTCGTTGGACATGTGCCTCCTCCTCCTCCTCCTCCTCCTCCTCCTCCCTCCTTCCAGGCACCCACGTGGAGTCAGTGCCCTCATCATCCCCTCCCTCTTCATCGCTGTAGCAAACCTGGCAGTATGCTGCAGCTTGTGGAACATGACTGCCAGATTTCTGTCCTTCTTGAGCATCCCCTCTCTCTGCGCTCACGCTACTGCCTTCCTCTAGCTGAGTGTCATCATCAGAGCCCACCAAACACTGGGCATCCTCCTGGAGCATGTACCCAACACTATGCTCAAAGAGTTCAGGAGACTCGTCAGGAGGACGTGGTGGGTCTAGGGAAGGAGTCACTGATGATGACATTGAGAGGAGGGAAGACGATGCGTTGGCAGCTGCTTTGCTACTACCCTGAGACTGGGTGAGAGAGGATGAGGAGGATGAAGAGGGCTTGGTCATCCACTCTACCAAGTCGTTGGCATGTTGCGGTTCAACATGTCCAGCTGCCAAAAAGAAGGACAAGCATGTCCCATGGCCACGTGCTGATGACAATGCACCGCGTCCACGACCAGCACTGTTGTCTCTAGACACAGAGCCTGCTTGCCCTCTTTTATCGGCTCGCGCCTGTCTGCCTCTCCTTGCTGGCCTTCCAGACATGGTAATGGCCTGAAGGGAGTTGGGTAAAACAGCAGTTGGGTAGTTTATATTGTGCTGGAGGCACACAACACCCACTAACTCCTGCAGATGCCTTTTTTATAGAACACCAGAGATAAAGGGGTATATACAGATGTATACTGTGCTGTGCTGGAGGCACACACAACTTCCAATAACTCCTGCAGATGGCAATTGGGCTCAAATAGAGAACAGCTATGTAGGTGGATTATAGCGGTATGTACTGGGTACAGAGCACGCAGACAGCACGCACTATCTCCTAACACTACTGGCTGCAAGCTCTATTATTAAAGATAGATCACTAGCTATATAGGTGAGGTGAATATAGTGGTGTATACTGCGGTCAGGGCACAGACAATAACCACTACACAACAGCAAGATAGGAAATCAGCCAAAAACGATCGTTGTGTACTGTGTTGAAGAACACCCACTGCTTCAGATGCCAACATACTACACGAGGCCGCCTCAATGGCGGCCTTATATAGTGTGGGGCGTGCACTACACAGCCTGAGCTATGATTGGCCACAGGCATCCTGCCCGTGGCCAATCATGGCTCTCCTCGCTGCTGGCGCTGCGATTGGCCAAGCATGCAGGGTCACAGTGCATGCTTGGCCAATCATGAGCCAGCAATGCACTGCGCCATCGCAGTGCATTGTGGGCCGTGAGCGCCACGCAAATTTTGACGCGAACGGACCAAGTGTTCGGATTTCGCCGAACGGACGAACAGCCAATGTTCGAGTCGAACGTACGTTCGACTCGAACACGAAGCTCATCCCTAATGTTGACATTAGTCATGGGATCAGGAGGGAAATTCACATTTTGACTCCCAATTTGTGTGCATCTTTAAAATTTGGCTTTCACAGGGGTGACATCACCACATCTGATGAAGGCAATATCAACACAGCTTTGACATATGAACATCTGATATTGCCTTCACTTTGTCAAAGTTGAACTTTGTAAGTTCCTGAGTTGTCTATGTTTATGGTTTTAAACATGCCTGTTTAACCCAAAAAAGGCTATTTGTACTGTCAAACCTAAAAATGTTATAGAACGAATATGTTGGTTTGTTCAAAAACCCTTTTCTAATGCACAAGTGAATGTGCTTTGAGTAAAATGTTTTCTACTCAACAAAGTGTGGCTTCTTCTTTCAATACCCAATACCAGTTTTTGGAGTAACTTGGTGTTTACAGTGATTTAGTAAAGGCAATCCACTTTGCACTACAAGTGCACTTTCAGTGCTGTTTCAGTGCACTTTCAAGTGCACTTGTAGTACAAAGTGGATTTGCCTTTAGTAAATAACCCCCACTGTGCTCTAAAATTTGCCACAATCAGGTCAGTTTGGGAACTGATAACAATTACTTCATGGTGCTGAAAAGGATGTGTTTTCTTTTTTATCATTAATGCATTACACACATTAACAACAAAAACATTGTGCGTGTGTAGCAGACCCACAACATAATAGCTGAAGAAGTGTCACCTCATGTATCAACTAAATTATGTTTGCACTATTGAAGAAAATGGCCAAAAAGAAAAGCCCACTGGAGAACCTAGGAGACAGCTAAAAGAAACACAAGCACTAAATCAAATGAAATATTCTTTCATTTTAACCAGAACTTTAATTTTAAAAAGGTTTATCAAGCATATCAGTGGTCCCCTACCTGCAAAGTATTCAATATATTTTTGATGGACCTAGTTTAGTTTATATTCCTCCATGTTGATTGGCGTCAGGAACAGGCAGAACTGGCTGGCCATTATCCCAAAAGCCAGTAGTTAAAAACCCTCTGGACCGGGGTGAGGGTCCTCATCGCGAACGGCCGCATCAGCTGATCACCCAGCCCAAATGCTTCTTCAGTGACAAAGACAAACGGAAGACCAGCCACGTTGTCTTCTGCAGGTGGCAAGCCCAAGCCACCACTCTGGAGCTGTCCATAGAACTTGGTCTGGGCGATGACTCCACCGTCCGACATCCGGCCATTCTTCCCCACGTCCACATAGAGAAACTGATATGTCGCCGACACCACCACCAACATCACAATACTATTAAACCCATTGTAATTATAATAGTATCACCCCAAGTTGAGGGGTGGCATGATGTGGACGTGTTTCCCATTAATTGCCCCTCCGCAGTTGGGAAAGTCCCACCACTGGGCAAATTGGGAAGCGACAGTCTGCCATTCCTGTGGAGTTGAAAGAAACTGTGGAGTGAAACAAGAAAAAAAAATACTACTTTTGCACATATCATTACAAGCAGATTAGACACAAACATTCTTGGCCAACATAGGTATAACATTTATTGAAAGACAAAAGTATAATAAGGTCCACTTATCAGATTTCAGATGTTACTTTGCCCAGCCCCTCCTTACTTACACTATTGGCAGTCCACTGGACAGGTAAGAAGTGTCATAATACAATACTATGAATACACACTGTCCAAATTGAAGCACATTTTTACATTCTGCAATTACCTATCAAGATGTTATGAGAACAAAACTTTAAACAGTACCATTTAAAAGTATTCAGGCAGGCCCTTTCATTACATGCTTTGGTGAATTCATCCATAAATATGACCACAAAAGAGGTAGGTATAGTGTGTATGGGCTTGGCAAAGTCAGCAGATAGAGGATTGGCATCGGCTGACTTAGCGTTTGGGGGGAGGGAGGGTTTCAAATGAGTTTGGGCCCCCCAAAAAAATTATCTTGCACTCTGTCTGAATTTAAGGACAACAATAACAGGTGTACACATTTTAGGGGGTGTTTAGGGTGAAACACTACAATGGAGCTGACAAAATACATTTTTAAATAACTAGGCTAGGTGTGTATGGGCCCAGGATAGCATGCCGGGGAGGTTAGTGAAGGCAAATATGCATGAAGGACAATAAAAGACCATAATAAAATTCAAGCATGCATGAGGATAAAGGGGACATTCACAGCATATTACATTCATGGTAATTAGGGAACAATGAAATAAATACAATGCATTAGCAAATATTAAGTACATAGAATGTGATGTTAAAGGATACAACTTACCTTAATATAGTCCTTCTGCAGGACCTGATTGATGGCAGAACAGGTCTCTGGAAGAGCCTGGAGGGAGATGACTGTCAAGAACTTGATGTCCTATAGACTTCTTTCCGTCGCCAAGTAACGCAAGGTGGCGACTAGCTTTTGTTCAGGAGTGAAGGCTTGTCACATGCAGGTGTCCTGCTTGGTAATATAAGGGGATAGCAAAGCCAACAGACAGTGAAAAACGGGGTCCGTCATCCAGAGATAATTCCTAAAATCATCAGGATTATTCTCATGGATCTCCTGGAACAAAGGCATTTGCAAGAATTGGTCACGCTAGAGCAACCAATTCTTCGTCCATGAACTCCTCCCTGTCCTGTTCATGGAATGGGCCTGGGTCAAAGTGAGAACCCCAACACCAAGCCCCCACATAACACGAACTCTATGACGAGTATGTAACGGCAACATGGCTTCAAAATGGTCGGCTGGTTAGAACCAATTAACAGAATGCACTGAAAATCAGAAAGAACCTGAGAAGAACAAGCTGAAAATCAGAAACATGCGGAAAAGAATGCACTGTAAATCAGATACGTACTAGAAATAGCACGCACTGAAAACCACATGCGAACTGACTATACGCACTGAAAACCAGATACAAACCCACAACCACAAAGCAGTAACGACCAGAAAAGCACAAGGCTGAAAAGCACAAATCGCCTCTCACCAAACTTCTACTAACACGAGATTAGCAGAAGGAGCCCAAAGGTTGGCGCCCTGGCTATTTAACTTCCTTTTTCTAGTCCCGTTGTTCGTGTTGTACGTCACTGCGTTCCAGCGGTTCGGAATTTCCGAAAATATTTGTGCGACCGTGTTTATGCAAGACAAGTTTCAGCCAACATACGTTGGAAATAAATCCACAGTTTGGTTGTCGGAAATTCCAATCGTCTGTACACAGCATTACTCTTCTTTCCTTTATTTGTTGTGCAGAAAAACTCGGTAAACTAAAATGATTGGTACCTATTTTCTTCCATCCTACAAAGAGCCAAGGATTTTACCGTGAAGTGAAATGCCACTAAGCCTATTAGGGGTTCTTCATCACTACCTAGGGGTAATGGTGTGCTACACGTAAAACAATCTTTTCAAAACATAACTAGACATAGGCTTCCCCATTACACACATTTTATTATAATCTATACATAGAAGTAGTGTTGAAATTTGAATTTGAGTAAAACTGAAATTCAGCCTAAATTTCTATAGTTAGAATTTGACTGTGTATTTTACGCTCATGTGTTAAGAATCATTTAATAGCAGTAGAAGGTACAAAAACCCTTACATTTTATGTATCTACTTTTTCAAGGTGCTAGTTTAACATCCTTTTCACACTTTTGTCTAAAACACTTTAGGTAACAACAAACTACACCCAAATAAACAAAATGCAGTAGGAGTCTGTGGGGGCCTTCCAAACCATTTGGGTGACAATAGAATTTCTAGCAAAGGGTCACAAGTGACCATTAACCACTTGCAACCCTCCATATAGCAAAATGATGGTGGCAAAGTGGTTTCAATATCCTGACCGGACGTCATATGACGTCTAGCAGGATCGTTGTTGCAGTGTGTCAGTCTGCTATACCGCAACATCACCCATGTTGATGAGGACAAGGGCCTCTTCCCGACATCCCTGGCCGTTGGTTATCAGGGTTTGCAGGTGGGGGGCTTATCAAAATCTGGGACCCCCTTTAATAAGGGGGCCCCCAGATCCCGGCCCCCCCACCCTATGTGAATGAGTATGGGGCACATCTTACCCCTACCCATTTACCTGGGGGGAAAAAGTGGTAATAAAATAACATGCAACACAGGGTTTTTAAAGTAGTTTATTAGGCAGTTCCGGGGGTCTTCTTCCGAGTTCGGGGGTCTTCTCGCCAGGCTCCTCCGCTATCTTCTGCTCTTTTGTCTCTCTTTTGCTAGCGGAGGAGCACGGCTTTCTCCTTCGTTGTCTGTCTTCTTCTGACTTCGGGGGTCTTCTTTTGACTTCTCCGCGCTTTCCAGCCTCTTCTCCCGCTCTACAGTTCTTCTGTCGGGCTCCTCCGCTATCTTCTTCCAGCTCTTTTATTAGCGTTGGCCCGGTCTTCTCGTTCACTGGCGCCATCGACTTCTTCTTCTTCCTTCTTCTCTTCTTCTGATGTGGACACATCGCTCTCTCCTGCAGTAATGCTATTACTGTGGGATTATTGCTATTGTAGCTATTTTGGAAAGCTTCCAAAATAGCTACAAACTGCCACATATGTATCCAGCATGATCACAGTTGTATTACATTTTGCAGCCAATGGCTGCAGCGCTGATCAGTGTATTCTGACAGAGGGGGGTTCCCCCTGTCAGAATACAATAGTGTATCGCGGGGAGATAACTGCATCCACATAGCTTGTATGGATGCAGGGATCTGTGAGTATTACTTTTTTTCAACCTGCTGGTTGTACAAAATATATTTTTTTAAACGATGATGGTTACTTATGAAAATCCACGTTGCACTACAAGTGCACTGGGAAGTGCAGTCGCTGTAAATCTGAGGGGTAGATCTGAAATGAGGGGAAGCTCTGCTGATTTTACCATCCAATCATGTGCAAGCTAAAATGCAGTTTTTTATTTTCCTTGCATGTCCCCCTCGGATTTACAGTGACTGCACTTCCAAGTGAACTTGCGGTGCCTTTGTTATGTTTTGTTGGTGTGTATGAAGGGTGTTGTTTGTGTGTGTGTGAATGGGATAGGGACGGGAGTGGGGGGGGGGGGGGGGGTTGTACAGTCCCATTCCTGTTGACTCCCTATAGCCGATCTTTTACTCATTTATGACTGACCACCATTTGAAAAAAGATTGTATGGCTCAGAGCAGTGGGAAACAAAGTCTTACTTTGGAAGTTTGCGGTCAGGGTCTCCAAGCTGAGGTGTCCTTCCACACACCAATAGACAAACGGTCATCGAATAAAAGAAGCACCCGGCAACTCCATAACATCAAGCGTATTTATTTTCAAGCCTTCATAGTGAGTACAGTCAGCAGCAGACTAGATCCGGCGACAAGTCTTGTTCACAGCACTGTAAAGGCTTGAAAATAAATATGCTTGATGTTATGGAGTTGCCGGGTGATTCTTTTATTCGATGACTCACCACCATGCCTCTTTCTGCACTGTGTCTTTATGTGGGGACAGCCATCTTGGTAGAGGTCTTTGTCATTGTTTTCTTATGTCAGAGCTGGTGTTCTGATGTTGGATGATCTGATGACTGGTGGATAAATACTGAAAAAGCAGAATGAAAAATGAAGATAGAACACATCCACAAGATGTAAAAAGTAGGATTAAAAAGATGCATGTACTGCGGGTCTTCATATATATAATTCTCTCCAGCAAGCAGCATAATAGCAACATTACGAACAATTAAAGGCAACAGTGCCTTTCACACAGAGGATATAAAGCTGATGTGGTTGTAGATCTTTTTGAATCTTTTTGAATCCAGGTCCACCTTAACCTCCCTGGCGGTACGATTATTTCGGATTTTAGGTGCTAAAAGCGGTACCATTATTTTGCATGAAAATTTGGTGTTTTATATTGTAGTCCTGCAATTCTTAGGAATAACTCTCTTAAATCTGTCCAAACCAGAGTCTAGCAGACATCCCGGGTATGATAAAGTTTGAAAAATTAAATCATAAATTATAATATAATAAATAATTATAAATAATTGTACCAAATAATAATATAACAATAATAAAAATTATTCAATAATGTAATCAAATCAAAAACACTGAAATTTGCTCAGTTGCAGAATTGTCACTGTCATTACTTTTCAGTATTTGATGACAGATCTCCCCACAAATCACTATCGCTCAATTCTGCGAGTGATTCTAATTTATTATCGCTGTTTTCTAGCTGGTCTAAAATCATTTTTGATGTACAGTGACAGTTTTGGTTGCTATGGGCAATCTCCAGTTTCCAGGCATAAAGAACAGTTTTTATTATATAAAACTGCATGCAGGACACTGGGCAGACCACTAGGGACAACGGGGATGTGAAATATTTACATACAGCAATGTAATCTGTAAGATTACATTATACTGTATGTTTACTGTTTGTTTCACTTTTTGAATTTGGCGCCGATCTCCGTGCCCGTGCGTCGCAACGCTCGCAGGGCACGGAGATCGGCGATGTGATGCATCGAGCGAGACACGGCTCGCTCGTACAGCGGGGAGACAACGCTGGATCCGAGGGAGAAGGTAAGTAAACCTCCTCCTGGATCCAGCGATGCAGTCCCGAGTCTGACTCGGGGATACCGCTTTTGGTATAAAAAATCCACCCCGAGTCAGACTCGGGAATACCGTCAGGGGGGTTAAAGCCCCATACACACTATCAGTTTTTCTGCTGAGTTTTTCCTTCAGATTTACCAAAACCATATAATATGAGGTCAAACCTTAGGAGTTTCAATTTGTATGCAATCAGGCAGGCCCTTCTACTACATGGTTTTGGTAAATCTGAAGGAAAAACTCAGCAGAAAAACTGATAGTGTGTATGGGGCTATAGAAACAGCGGGGAAAAAGCAAAATGTGAAAAGTTGTATTTTTAAACTTGCTGAACGAGCTGGACATTTTAAATGGGGAAGGTATGTTAACATATTCTTTAATCTTTTAATTTGCTTTGATAAACGTATGATTTATGTTATCTTAAGAAAAGAAGCTATTGTTCATGATATCTTTAAAAAAAGAAATTGTACCTTATTTCATATGAGAGCTGAACAAGGCCAATTTTGCATCAATAATGATGGGGTACCTACCCACATTTTTTATTTGTGGCCTTTAAAGTCAACTCGGATACTGCACACTGGGGGTTATTTACGAAAGGCAAATCCATTTTGCACAGCAAGTGCACTTGGAAGTGCAGTTGCTCTAAATCAGAGGGGTATACATGAAAGGAGGGGAAGCTCTGCTGATTTTATCATCCAATTATGTGCAAGCTAAAATGCTGGGGTTTTTTTCTTGCATGCCCCCCTCGGATCTACAGCTACTTTAATCCAAGTGCCCTTGCATTGCAAAGTGGATTTGCCTTTAGTAAATAACCCCCACGGTGTCATATACATTGTATATGATCATGTATTAACCATCTTGCCCTTTTTTTTTTTTTTTTGCAAGATGCATCACCCCCAGTGTTTTTTTTTTTTTTTTCTTTTACAGAATCCTTGCTCCATGTTATGTTCAGCTGCTCGGCATACAACACTTGCATAGCTTAAGTTGACATCAGCTGCTCCCATCTCAAAGCTCAAGACTTCACCCCAGCTGGAAATCTGTTTGTGATCAAACTTTCATGGTTAGAAAATACTACACACTTGAAAGCAGCACAAGTTATCTCAGGCACTCTCAAAGCTTGTTACATAGTTGGGTTGACACAACACAAGACACGTGTCTAAAAAAGGATCTTGTGTCCTCAGAATACTTAGTGGATTGAGAGTAGGGAAGGCCCTGGAAAGGATGGCCTAATTTCATTGAGCAGGAAAATAAACTTTCATGACATTGTATAACAGATGTCCTATACCATACTGCTAGACCCAATTATTACTCCACTAACCCATATCCTTGATCACCCCATTAACATGAGACTACGCCAATTTTGGAGTAAAACATTGGCCGTAGAAGGCTCCTTTATTAACCAATAAAATGTAACTTTTAACATAACCGTAAAACATCTGTTATAAAGCATATCCTTTGCCTAGCATTGGTCTTTGCCACACACCTCCACCTACCATCAGATTCAAACTGGCACTGTGGTACCGTAAAATGTTAATAGGCCTCTAGCCAATATGCTGGCTCTGAGACAACCCACTGATAGCAGTGCACCCATTAACCTCCCTGGCGGTATTCCCGAGTCAGGCTCGGGGTGAGATTTCAGTACCAAAAGCGATAACCCGGAGCCAGACTCGGGATTGCATCGCAGGATCCATGTAGAGGTTTCTTACCTTGTCCTCAGTATCCTGCAATGTCTCCCCGCTGTGATCTGCCAGCCGCCATGTCTCACTCGATCTGTCACAGTGCCGAGCTCTGTTCCCTGCGAGCATTGCGAAGCACGGGGATGGAGTTTGGCGCCAAATTCAAAAAGGAAAAAACACAGTATAGATACAGTATGCTGTAATCTTACAGATTACAGTACTGTATCAAATAACTACACACCCCCTTTGTCCCTAGTGGTTTGTCCAGTGTCCTGCATGCAGTTTTAAATTATAAATACTGTTCTTTCTACCTGGAAACTGGAGATTGTCCATAGCAACCAAAAAAAGTCAGTTTACGTCAAAAGTGCTTTTAGACCAGCTAGAAAACAGTGATAATAAATTAGCTCACTTGTAGAATTGAGCGATAGTGATTTGCGGGGAAATTCATCATCAAACACTAAAAGCGACAATTCTGCAACTGAGCAAATTTCAGTGCTTTTGTTGTGATTACATTATTGAATAATTTTTATTATTATTATATTATTATTTGTTATAATTGTAGCGGATGACATTTTGGACAAAGAGTCATTTATGTGTAACTTTAGTTTTTGCCTCAGAACAGTAGTGGGGTTCTGAGGGTTAATTATGTAGGTTAACTTTGACATCAGTTTGGCTGGGCTGTGTTAGCCCCTGTACACACAGTCAGACATTCTGCCAACCAAATCCGTCGGATTTTGTCCATCGGATTTTGTCCGACGGATTGTGTCCGAAACTGTTGCATACACACGGTCGGACCAAGTTGTCTGATTTAGTGGTTGCCAAGAACGCGGTGACGTAAGCCGTGTACGACGAAACTAGAAAAGGGAAGTTCAGCACCACGTCCGGCACCCTTTGGGCTCCTTCTGCTGATCTCGTGTCTATTGCGTGTTTTAGTAGAAGTTTGGGGAGAGACGATTCACGCTTTTCAGATTAGGGATTCAGATCGCTACCGCTCTTCAGTTTGTGCTTGTCTTTGCGTATCTGATAATCAGTGCGTGCAGTCATTAAGTATTAGTTTCTCATTGTGGACTATATCTTGGTATAGTACGCTTTGATTTGCATTTTTTATTGTCTGCTTGCTTCTGCTATTCAGGTCGTTCTTTCAGGCCTTGCTGTTTATCGATGCTTTCTGGTGTCCGTTCTGACCAGCCGACCGTTTTCAAACCATGTTTCGTCTACGTACTCGTCGTACAGTTTGTGCTGTGCAGGGGCTTCGTGTTGGGGTTCTTACTTTGACACAAGCCCGGTCCATGAACAGGGAGGGGAGGCGTTTGTGGACCAAGAATTGGTTGCGCCAGCGTCACCAGTTCTCGCGCATGCCTTTGCTCCGTGAGATCCGCGAGAATAATCCTGATCATTTCAGGATGTTTCTCAGGATGACGGACCCCGTTTTTCACCGTCTGCTGGCTTTGCTGACCCCTTATATCAGTAGGCAGGATACCTGCATGTGGCAAGCCATCACTCCGGAGCAGAGGCTCATTGCCACGTTGCGCTACTTGGCGACAGGGAGAAGTCTTCAGGACCTAGTTCTCTACAGGCATCTCCCCCCAGGCTCTGGGGATCATTATTCCAGAGACCTGTTCTGCCATCATTCAGCTCCTGTAGAAGGACTATATTATGCTAAGTTTTATCCTTAAACATCACATTCTATGTATTTAATGATTGCTAATGTCTTGCATTTCTTTCCTCATTCCCTAATTACCATCATTGCAATATGCTCTAATTCATATACTCTGCCCCTTTGTCCTCAGGCATATTTGCCTCACTAACTTCCCCACCATGCTCTTCTTGGCCCATAAAACTATAGTCTAGTCACTTAACAATGTCTTTTGGCAGCTCCATAGTATTGCTTTCCCCTAAACACCCCCTAAAATCTCTACAAATGTGATGTGTGTGCTTCAATTCATGCAAAGTGACCTTTTTTTATTTTTGGAGTTGTGCCAAACTCATTAGTAACCAATACACACTATACCTACCTTTTTCATGATCACATTTGTGTAAGGGCCTGCCTCAATACTTTCAAATGCTATTTTTATTTTTTGAACACATTGATTTTCTTGCTATGTACTAGCAGAATGTCAAAACGTGCTTCCATTTAGTTATTATGATACTTCTTACCTGTCCCGTGGGCTGCCAATATTGTAAGTAAGGAGGGGCTTCCCAAAGTATCACACATTATTTAGCCATTCAGCTCTCAATCAAGTGGAGAGGGTTACTTGTCCTAAACATCCCCCCTCATTTTTTAGCAAGGGCCCATCATATGGGGGGGGGGGGGGGTTATGACTCTCATAAGGGGACCTTATACTTTAGGCTTTAAATACTCAGTTCACAAAATGTTATAAGAATTTTGACCAAAAATGTGGGTGTCTAATCTGCTTGCAATGTTGATTTGTCAAATTACTAGTTTTTGGTCTTGTTTCACTACACAGTGTCCTTCAACTCCACAGGAATGGCAGACTGTGGCCTCCCACTTTGCCATTTTTTTTAAGTTGTGCCTTTTTCACCAACAGTGCAAACCCAAGTTCAGAGCGAGATGAGGGGACAGTCTCTTCTTCAGATAATCTTATTATGTTGTGGGTCTGCTACACACACACACCTTCTTTTTGTTAACGAATGTATGTAGTGCATTACTGACCCAAATCGTGCTAATTTTCAGCACCATGGCAGGAAAATGGCATGATTGTCCAAATTTACACCTCACTGTGGGTGTTTTTTACTAAAGGCACATCCACTATGCACTACAAGTGCACTGCAAAAGTACACCTGAGGAGTGCAAAGTGGAGTTGGCTTTAGTAAATCACACTCCTTCTCGGCACAAACTCAAATTTGAATACAAATACATTTTATGCACAATGAAAAAGGAAGCCCCACATGTTGAGAATTCAACTTTTTAATACAAGCACATTCACATGTGCGTTTTTAAAAGGTTTTTACAACAAACCAACAGATTTTGTGTATCCAAAACAGAGTTTAATCAGATGTTTTTTTCCTTGTTTTTTTTTGTGTAAACAGGCATGTATCAAACCGTAAAATACAGAAGACAGGAACTTACAAAGTTCAACTTGTAAAAGTGAAGACAATATCAGACATGAGTATGTACAAACTGGGCTGATATTGCCTTCATCACATGGGGTGTCACCCCTGAAAAGAACAAATTTGGAAGATGCAGACAGTGTGTCAACATGTGCTATATCCCATCATGGGGGATCAATGTACATGCTTTGGGGCTGCAACCCCTTCATCTCAGCCACTTTCCACAAAACACGTACATTGATCCCCCATGATGGGAGATAGCGCATGTTTACACACTTTGTACATCTTCCAAATTTTTAATTTTGCAAAATATAACATTTATCTTTTTAAATAGCAAAAATAAAACCCTATCTTTTTTTTTTTTGTTTCACACTATCCCCAAAACATCACTGATGTTCTTCATTTTATTTTTAACATCATTGATGTTTTGTTGGACAATTTCCAAATCCCGATTGCACCCCATTATCTCCTCGATCAAGATCTGGGCACTTTCACTGGTAAAACGGGAATCTTCTTCCACATCACCTACAAAACAAAGCAAACAAACACACCATGTAATCCAAATATGGTGATATACATTGATGAGCTTACCGGAAGCTGTGTTCTCCGACACTCACCTGTTGTGGTGACAATTTGTCCAACCTCCACGATCTCTCCTTCCTCCTCCTCCTCCTGCTCCTGCCCCTCTGTTTCTGCTTTTGAAAGTTGCCCTTCTTTGGGAGGGGTATGGTCCCTGGTGTCCTCATACTTGCCGAGTCTTCTCTCCCCTATGAGAATGTAAACAAAGATTAATTAGCACACAGAGGGCCGAAATAGGAATCAGAAACATTGTTGTACAATTGTGTTTTTGGGCCGAGTTACAAGGTGAGAACATTATTGGGGACACTTTGTTAAGCTGGAATACTTCCCTGCAGAACGATGTTTCATACGAACGAACGAACGAAACCATGACCTTGAAAGTGGCCATTTTAAAATGCACAACATGAAATCAAAGCACATGGAGCAGTATGCAAGCAAGAATAATCATATGAACACACAACTACTTACTTTTTTTAAGAACACGCTTGATCCTTAGGTACTGCTCGTGCTCCCTCAGTTTCAGGTCTGACCAGCGTTTTCTCAGTTGATCCTTGGATTGGTGTACCCCAAAATTCTTCAGAAGACTCTTCACAACTTTATTCATGATCTCGGCCTTTCTGATATTTGGGTTTGGGTAAGGTCCATACTTCCCATCATAGTCGGTCCTGTTCAATATGTCGACCATCTCCAACATCTCTCCAAAAGACATATTTGTGGCCTTAAATCTTGTCTTCCTGGATCGGGACATTTCAGGCTCCGGGCTTTCCTCACCCTCCTCCTCGTTAGTGGAACTATTATTAGTGCGCACCTGCGTTCTCTCCGCCATGTGCTCTCCCCACTGTGCGGGAAGCGAAGGGGCAGGGAATAGTCTGGAAAGAGCGTCAGGGGTGGGCTGAGTTTCACGCATGCGCACTGTATATAAAACGCAACACGCGTGTATCGTCTGTACGATCTGGGAAGAGAGTGAGGCGCGGACGCGACGAACGTGGAAATGAAGGTAACATTTTTTACTTGGTGCTTCACTAGACTAGACTGCTTCTATCTAGGCCGATGTTGGGACAAGATTAGGAGGGTTTTTAATTGCATTATTAGTATTTGAGGGTATGTCTTGTGTTGTGTCTTGCAGACAATATGGATCCTTTCACAAATGAAAACTTTATGGGGCTATTCATAGAACTGTACATGGAGATGCCCTGCCTGTGGCAGTTTCACAACAAGTTTTATACTGACAGAACAAAGAGGAACGCAGCACTGGACAAACTGCTTGCTTTGTTGCGGATCATGGTCCCCATGGCAGACATGGCCTATCTGAATGGGAAAATTGGGGCCATGAAGCTTACATATCTCAGGGAGAGAAAGAAGCACCTGGAGTCCTTGAGAGCAGGAGATCCAGATGCTGTTTATTACCCCAGGATGGTTCACTTTGACAGGCTGCATTTTCTGGTAGACCAAGGGGTACCCAGGCCATCACTCAGGCCACCACTCTCCAGGCTTCCTTCAAGGCATCCTTCACCCCCAGCTGAGGCTTCTGATGTCCAACCTGGGCCTTCCAGGCAGCAACATGTGGTGGGGCCCAGCTTGAGGCAGGTATTGCATTGTTGTGTTACATTTAATGATGTTAAATAGATGTTCTTATTGATCTTATTGATCAGTAAGTTGTGATTTCTCAAAGTGGTTTACATCTCAATAGACAGTAGTGATCAAAAATGATTGGGACGGGAAAGAAAAATGCTGGGCTCAGAATGATAGTCTGTTCTATTTGGTAACATTCAATTTGCAAAAGCCAGGAGCACAAAATGGTGTGATTGATGATCAAAAAACTAAAACTATGTCCCCTTTTCATACACAGGAAGACATCAGTCGGGGGGAGGCTGTGGCAAGTGGCAGCCAGGAGGTCGACCAACGCCCTCCTCCTCTTGCCCCAGCTACAGGAGCCCAGCCACAGCCTGGAAGGATGCCTGGTGGGAAGTGCCGAAGGAAGACGAGAGAGTGATGGCCTGAGTTGAGTCTTTTCTGCCAGAAGATGCAGCCTCTTGAAGATCCACATCCTGGGGACAGAAATGGCATCTGAATTTCCTGCTCTCTAGGACTTCGGGACCAGACTTCTCTCCCTGAGATATCTACTCCTCAGGCCACCAATTTTTTCAATTAGAATTTGTTCATGTCTGCCCTGGGGGCCAAAGGCTGCACCAAAGTTAAGAAGTTTCTCCAGTGCTGCGTTTCTATTTTTAGTTTCTAGCGACCAAAATAAAGGTTTTTTTTTGTTTGATGAAATACGTGTGTAATGTGTTTTTCTTCCAAAAGGCCAGTTTATTTGTGAGAAGGCAGGTACATTTCAAAAATACAAAGTGAAATAAATAACAAGGGGTACCAACACTAAACAACCTCCTGTAGATTAAAAAAGAAAAACAAAATATCAAAAATAGAATAATGTTGTTGTAAGTTTACACACAAAAAAAAAACACAAAAAAGGAGAAATGAGCAAACTGTCTTTAAAGGAGATTTTTAGGTAATCCCCCCAAAAAAAATCCAAAAAAGAAAAAAAGAAATCAAAAATTGTGTAGATGTGATGCAAAATAAAATTGTATTGCTGAAATGGTTAAAAAAGAGTAATGAAATCCGTTTGGGAGAAGCGTGTGTGACTATGAGCATCAAAAGAAGTTTGTTCTTGCAGCATTGTAAAGAACAAGAGAATGCGCTTGATGAAAGAATTTTTAACATTGCAGCGTGACGAATGTGCTATATCACTTACGAGCAGTAGTTTTACCTGAACGAGCACTTCCGTGTCGGAATTTGAATGTGAGCATGCGTGGCACCTTATCCGTCGGAGTAGGCTACACATGATCGGAGTCATTTCCCGGCCCAGTTGGTCGGGAAATATTTCCAACATGTTGGAAAATTGGGTCCGACGGATATTCCGACGGAATCAGTCCGATGCATACCACACACAGTCAGATTATCCGACAACACGGTCCGATAGGACGCATTCAGACGGATTCTCTGACCGTGTGTACAGGGGCTTAGAAGTTCTGCTTGGTCATGTGTACAGTGAGGTGCACATGACAAGCCAGAACCAGGCCTGGTTGGATGTTTTGGGTATCAGCCTTCTCGGAACCAATCAGTGGGTGTGCCGGGCCCCGCTGGGGCGTCTGGGAAGGGGTCCCGGGGTGTTCGACATCCCACAACGTGCTTCTGTTGGTTACCCCCAATAGACCCGCCTGGTCTTGAGTAGGGATCCGTCTGTTCCCGAGTCTCAGAACCGGCTGGTCCGAGGTGCAGTAACTGAGAGAGGATTCAAGGTGTCCGGGTGTGCTCTCGGCTTGGAGGGGCACCACAGCTCGTGAAAGTGACCGGGGGAGGACTCTTTGGAGGAGGGTCAACAAGCTGGCATCCTGAGAAGTGCCTGGTTATTGAGTTGGGAAGGACATTGATGAATCCATGCTTTTTCCAGTATTATCAAGGAGACAGAGAACGTTCCAGGTACTGAGGAAAAAGGTTCCTGTTCACTTTCAGTTACAACTTGTTCAAGGTCAGAGATTTTACAAGTTCTGAATCAAAGTGCTGACTGCCATAATCTCTGGCTAGAGATTTGTTCAGCCTTGAAGTGCCCAGCTGCGAGTGGCTACTCTCTGGGTGGTACTAGAGACTTTGTTATGTCTGCAGTTCAAGGTGCCAGAGTTCTTCACCCGTGCCCTCTGTTCCTATATGAGATTGTGTTGTTGGATGTTACCCCTGCAAAATAAAACCTTTCAAAAGGTCTTTATTGGTGTCAGCATCCAAGTTGTTGGGTATCAACCCTGGGAACCCTTAGACGTGGAAGAACAAGCCAAGCAGAGGTAACCGGTAAGCCCATAAAGTTAAGGTCGCCCTACAAAGGGTTATGGCTGCTACATAATTATTTATAGTTATTTTATTATATTATAATTTATGATTTTGTGTTTCAAACTTTATTATACCCGGGATGTCCACTAGACTCTTGTTTGGACAGATTTAAGTGAGTTATTTCTAAGAATTATAGGCCTACAATATAAAACGCCAAATTTCCATGCAAAATAATGGTACCACTTTCAGCACCTAAAACCTGAATTAATCATATCGCCAGGAAGGTTAACCAACTTCCAGTTCAACTACTGTTTACTGGAATACCACCATCAGGACCCATACCACCGATGTGTCCAGAACTCATCCTTCCAAGGTGTCTTCCTTCTCCCGCAAAGACCAACACCCGCCATAGCACCCAACAGGGGAAAACCTTACCCTTGGGTGCCCCTCCATACTCTCAATGCTCTCTGGATGTCATCCTGCAGACCAAGAGCCCACATATCGATCACTTTTGGAACACCGCAACAAATTTGAATTGCGGCGGGGGACCCATCAGCATTTATAAGAAAGGACCCCACCACCCCCGAACATATAGTCAAAAATTCCTTCACTGCCTCCACCAGACACAATGGAGACCCGGGCAAAGAAAAAATCTGCACCTTCTTACCCTTACCCCCTTGATCCATTTTCGATTGCCTATTGATGAGGGACACCTCATCCTCGTTGCAGCAGACCTCCCGATCCAACATACTCCCATGCACTGATTTAGATGGGCTAACCAACTCCCCAATCATAAATGCTCCAAAAAATGCCAGTGTAAAAGCAGCCCTAAATAGCCCCACCTCATAGGCCGATGAACAGAAACTCACCAGTTGAACCAACAACTTCTGTAAAAAATCTCAAATGACACTGGGCGCCTGGTGTCCCTGCGTTTTTGATAGCCCTTCAATGCTTGTTTTTCCCAGAAATCTTTTATGAAATCCTGATACCCCTTCAATTTGAATAAGAATGCCAATCCAGCCAATCAGACGAACCTCAGCAGACGAATCTCTGGCCCATCTGGTCCACGTTTGATTCCTGATTCAGAGTTAGCCATTCATGCCATACCTTTCTGTAAGCCGCCACATAGCCTCAGTCACTGACTGTATAATCCATCTGGAGACGACCCCAAGGCTATCTTCCAAAGCCAGTTGGGACAAGGAATCCCGTGTTGCTCGGAATGCTGACTCCACATCTGCCTTCACTATCAAGGCCCCTTGGCCGTAATGCCATACCCAAAAAACTGCCAATAATGTCGATAACGTCATTAACCAACCCCCCTTTTGGGAAAGAGAGATGGTGAATTTAATGGGGTTCTTTCTTAGGCACCACCCCCAATGGGGACACCACCAAGTTAGCTAATGGGACAGATAGGAAAGGGCCAACCATGCTTCAGAGAGCTACTTCCTTCCGTAGTTTCTCCGAAACTACTTCTGAATGTTGCTTAGCCGAACGCAAGTTCTGGGACCTGGGAGGAGCCTTGGTCAATGTACACGGTATGTGAAACCCCCTTTCGAAAACCCCAGTCCCAACACCCGTGATGACTCTCTGTCCGGATACATATCGAGGAAAGACTGCATCCTTTTCACCCTCACAGAGTCTTCCCTCTTGTTTCCAGCCTCACCGGGACGCCCTTTTCCTTGTTTAAAACAGCAGGACACGGGATGGGCACCTCCGCACCCAGAGCACTCGCGTTTGTACCTGCATGCACCCCCAAATTTGCAAGTACGTTGTACTGCCAACACACCCCTTTCTTTTTTCCGGCCGATTATTCAAGGTAGCAGCTCCTCCGACTCCCCCTCGAAAAAAACTGATTCTGAGCCCGCAGTGCTCAGGGCTCTTTTCCCCTATTACACTGGCCATAATGGCGAATGCCTGCAACCAGTTGGGGAACTTCCAAGGTATCAACCTGTACCGCTTCTTCCTCCTCTGGCTTCACCCTATCCAGTCTTATCTGCAAGGGCCACCTGTGTATGCCCCGTTACCACTACCGCAGGAACAGCTGCCCCTAGAATGGGAGCACTACCCACCTCGCTGTCCCCCAGGGCCCCCGTCTCCCTAATTTGAGGTACCCAAGCCGCCGCCGGACTGACCTGGCTTCCCGCCCCAGTCTCAAAACGATTTACCAAGTCTTTTAACCCGAACAAGAACCCCTGTAAGCCCATATCGGCCCTGGCAGCATTGTACCCGTGGGTCGGACTCACCAGGGGGGCCCCGCTGGTATGGTCGCCAACTCCTCCCCCCATGAATTAGGCACCCCAGTACCCGCCATGTCTGCAACCCCCACATGCTGACCTGCAACAGAAGAATTGTAAATGGACTTACCAGCTGCCTAGAAAAGATCCCACCAACAAACGGTCCCACCTCCATCGCTGCCGATCATCCACAGGGATCCTCCTCTTCTTCCGATACCGACAGCTCACCCTCGGATCTGTGTCCTGATAGTAGGTCACCATCTGTCGATCCACCTCCAGGTGATGACACTCTGGATGCTGAGGATCTGTGCTGCCTTGGACTCCTCCCCTGCACGCCGGATCTGTACACGGATTTCTGTGCTGCTTTACCACATCTTGCTGGGCTCACCTTGGACCCTAACGCTGTCTCCATCCTTGCTGTCATCTGGCCCGACCACCCCCTTGGATCACTGTGATCACTGGCTGCAGAGTGGGATGGCCCGACGTCCGCTGCTGTTTTTCTCCCCTGCTGGAGCTCCGCCCCCGCTGACTCGATGACCCCTCAGATGCGGAGCCTGCACTGTTGTTATCCTACCGCCTTGAGGGCCTGGGAGTCGCCCTGTTGATCCCCGCAGCCATGCCCGCTGTCTTCCTATTGTGGGGGGCGAGACCCCGTCCACAAGTACCGCCTGCTGTTTCACTGGGGAGCCCGAAGGGACACTGATGGGATCCTTGGCTGCCACTGTTGTGGTCTGGGGTTGGGGTCTGGCAAAACGCGCTCTGGAGGCCTGGATCTCCGCGCACGTGTGGACTCCCGCCCCCCTGTACCTGCTACCATGTGCTGAGTCCACAGCACCAGCATGAGCTGTTCCTGGAGCCAGCCTGCTCCTTTTGTCACTGCCTTCTCCCTCAAATGCTGGAGGAGCTGCTCCACACCTGCCATCATCGAGCTGCCCCGTTCTTGCCTGTCCCTCGCCCCCGAAAGCTACCCTCCATGCTCAGACTCCCAGCCAGCTATCCCCCTGTCTCCTGCGCCGCTGGTCACTGGGATGTGGAGTGAATTAAATAATGTCTCTGGCTTCTAGCAGACACGTCTCTCCCAGCAGCCGTTCCCCACTACTGCAATCTTTTTCTCTTGCATTGCTGGTGACGCTGAGGAGGGCCAGCTTCTTTTAACCCCCTAAAAATCCCTCCTCCCCCACATCACCACCTGCACTACCCCTACGTTCTCGTTCCGGGCTTCTCTTTGTGATCTTTAATGACAATTGGACACATTCCAGGGTGTACATTTAGTGCACAAATTAAGCCTTCATATTTTTTCACCCTGATATTTTTTATAAACTTGCCAAACTTAAGTGCTCAAACAGACTTATTTTTTTTACCCACAGTGTGTACCTCATTGCCTGTTTGATGTGTATCTTACTGCTTGTTCAATGAACAGACTTTTCTTAGGGTTGTATGCTACCCTCAGTGTCACATTTTGCTCATCCAAATTTCTAACGGAAGCTTAGAAGCAGGCTGCTTTGTCACAGAGGACCTTACATGAGCCTTTTACATTTATGGGACACTCCACACTCTGAACTAAATATTTAAAGCTCATCTCAAAGTTCTACACAGCCCACCCTTAGGTTCCCCAGTCAGGCGATATGGTGGGTACCTTTTTCTCTGGGGCACCCCTTACTTCTGTACAGAATAGCGCTCATTGTATATCCAGTGGCGGTAAGTGTTCCCTACCTCTGCACTCAACTAGTGATCTTTGAGCAACATTTAATGAAGTAGTACTCTGGGCCCAGGCCCTCATGACGGCCTGTGCTTGGAGGTACTGTGTCAAATGACATTGTCCATTATTTAACCCAGAAGACTGGCTAGTGGAGGAGAACAGTTTCTGTGGATGACAGCTTGTACTGAAGGCAAGATTTATAGCAAAAGTTTATTTTTGTAGGTGTAGGACAAATAATTCTTACATAATTTTTCAAATATGTAATTATTCTTTAATTTTGCTGTCATTCATGTGAATAGTAAATAGGATGCAAAATAGTTGTTCTTTTAACTGTTATTGTGCAGAACAGAAAATTAAATCAAAATCTGGAAACACTTTTGCCAAAAACACCACTGTTCTCTTTTGTTATGTGTTTATTGGTCCATTTTTTTAATAATATTAGTTGCACTTGACAGATATGGTGGACACACTGCAAAACCCCTGTGCAGAAAAACAGCTTTTCCCTTCCCCCAACACTTTTGCCCCAGTCTAATTTCTTGGAAGATTATGCCATCTAATGCAAGTTCTTTTTGTATTTGGATAGCAAGGCGGCCCGGTACAAGACTAGGAATATCTGGTCAATATATTTACTTGGATCAACACTCCATTTATCAAAAAACCCTCAGAATATAGGCAACAGAGAAAGTACAAATCTAGTGCTGAGCATTCTAATTAAAAACCCGATGTGACCTGCAAAAACATTAATGGAAGAGACTTATTTTAAATGTTTATTTGGAAAGTAGAGATTGATTGCAAATAATGGAAAATACATTTGGTCAAACATCACTATAGTTTCCCATTAAGGCAACTTTTGCAATGTTAACCTTCATATTCAGTTATGTTATGACATTGTGAATGCATCCCAGCTACATTCAAGAAAATCTCAAAAAAAAAAAAAAAAGGATTTAACCTGCAAATGACAATGCAGCCTAAAACTGTTTTGTGCCTCTCTTTATTATGAGGCTTCATGCACACTGGTTTATTTTAGGTGCTGTTTCTCCTAACAGGAGAAAAGCAGCATTAAAATCTCACCTAATGCCGTGTACACAGGACTGGACTTCCAGGCAAACTAGGTCCGACGGTCTTCCCGATGGACTTTCGGCAGACTTCCGACGGACTTTCCCAATGAACGGACTTGGCCACACACAATCACACCAAAGTCTGATGGATTCAAACGTGCTGGCATACGGCCGAACTAGAATAAGGAAGTTCATAGCCAGTAGCCAATAGCTGCCGTAACGTCGCTTTTTGTCCGTCGGACTAGCATACAGATGAACTGATTTTTTGACCAGACTCGAGTCCATCGGAAAGATTTGAAACATGTTCTAAATCTAAAGTCCGTCTGATTTTTCGACAGTAAAGGTCCGATGAAGCCCATACACGGTCGAATTGTCTGACGGATTAGTTCCATTAGACCTTTGCTGTTGAAAAGTCCGGCCGCGTGTACACGGCATAAGCTGTATTTTCTCAAACCAGTTTAGGTGAGTTTAGCAGCGTGTCAGGGAAATAGGCACATCCCTATGCGTAATTCCGGATGCGCAATGTGTTTTCTAAACGAAAGTCTGGTTTTGTGTGTACTGTAATATATATATATATATATATATATATATATATATATATATATATATATATATATATATATATATATATATATATATATAAAGCAAAGCATTGTGTATATTAACCTTTCTGGAGGTATGATTATTTTTGATTTTAGGTGCTGAAAGCGGTACAATTATTTTGCATGGAAATTTGGTGTTTTATATTGTAGGCCTGCAATTCTTACTAATAACTCTCTTAAATCTGTTCAAACCAGAGTCTAGTAGACATCCCTGGTAGGATAAAGTTTATAATATAATAAATAAATATAAATAATGATAACAAATAATAATAAACATTATTCAATAATGTAATCAAATCCAAAAACACTGAAATTTGCTCATTTGCAGAATTGTCGCTGTCATTAGATTTAGTGTTTGATGACGGATCTCCCCACAAATTGCTATCACTCAATTCTGCAAGTGATTCTAATTTATTATCGCTGTTTTCTAGCTGGTCTAAAATCACTTTTGACATAAAGGGACACTTTTTGGTTGCTATGGACCAGGCAGAAAAAAACAGTATTTATAATATAAAAGTGCATGCAGGGCACTGGACAGGTCACTATGGACAAAGGGGATGTGTATTTTTTTATACAGTACTGTAATCTTACAGATTACAGTATACTGTATGTTTTCTGTGTTTTTACTTTTTTGAATTTGGCACCGATCTCTGCTCCCGTGCGTTGTAACGTCGTAGGGAACGGAGCTCGGCGGCACTCGGGCACTGTGTGAATCAAGCAGAGGACGGCTCGCACACACAGCGGGGAGGACATCGCTGGATCCAGCGGACAAGGTAAGTAAGTCTCCATGTATCCTTCAATGTGATCCCGAGTCTGGCTCTGGGTTACCGCTTATGGTACTGAAATTCCACCAAGAGCCAGACTCAGGAATACCACCAGGCAGGTTAAAACAATGAGGGTTATTTACAAAAGGCAAATCCACTTTGCACTGAAAGTGCACTTGGAAGTGCAGTCGCTCTAAATCTAAGGGGTAGATCTGAAATGAGTGGAAGCTCTGCTGATTTTATCATCCAATCATGCACAAGCTAAATGCTGTTTTTTATTTTCCTTGCATGTCCCCCTCGGACCTACACCTACTTTACTTCCAAGTGCACTTGCAGTGCAAAGTGGATTTTCCTTTAGTATATAATCCCCAATGTACCAAGTAAAAGAAGTATATATGTTCTTAAATAAATCTTATGAATTTTTTAGGTAGGCATCTTGGTCACAGACTAAATTTAGACTGTGCATTCACACATCAATGACTCCTGGGCAGGAAATGGAAAGGAAAGCACCTTGCTTCTATTTTTAAATGTTTTGAGTATAATTGTAAAATTACAATTTGTAGAAACAAACTGCATTTCTTAAAGTTTGGGAGAGTAAATGTTACGTTATAACTGCTATGTAATCCTAAAAAACTGTACCCACACTTTCCGAACCTTAAATTGGCACAATTTAAGTGGGTACATGAAATTCCATGTACTATAAATCATATTTCAGCCACCCCTCAGTGGCTAGATGAAGCTGAAAAACCTCCCTGGCATAAAAACCACATCTGCCCACACATGTGCACACCTGCTCTGACACAAATCATTTTTGTTAACCACGTTATTGAGGAGGGAAGTCAATTACATTTCTAACATTTTAGTTAATCTATACCACATGCTTAATTTATATGTTTGGATTTAGAATCTGAATATACTGTTGAAGTATGAACAGCAGTGGTGGCCTCCAGTGCTTTATATAAAGGAGGAATAGGCAGTGTAACAGCAAATAATTATCTTTGCTATTAGTTATTTTATTTAATGTATTTCATTGTTTTAATTCAAATTCATATTTACTTTGTAAAGTAAACTTGTCAAAAACTAGAAGGTACCTCGAAATGCCCTCTTTTTCCTAAAGCTTCCTATTGTATCTGAGTGTCTTAAAGTTAAAGATGCAAATTACATGCTGCTATTATAAATTCAGAGAGGCCTCTTATAACAGTGGCATTAAACAGTGGAAAGGGTGGGTATGATCTGCTGATTAGGGGAGTTAGGCAGACCATAGATGAAGCAAATTTCTTATCTGCAATAATGGGTAGCAGGAACGAAATTTGCACAATTCCACTGTCAACACAGACAGTGTTGCCAGAGCAATCCCTCTTGCTGAGCAATTGTCTTCTTCCGGCGGGGTGGCAGGAGCAGGAGGGGGAAGCCTGTAATTATCGCTAGCAGCTATAGCAGCCACTTGCGATAATCATGAGCGAATCTGGCAGGCTTGCTGTACCCAAGTCGATCAATCAACTTAAGACATTCAGCCTGCACATAAATGGTTCAAATCTTGGCCGGTTCCTGCTGAACCAGCTGAGATTCAAACCGTGTATGGCCAACCTTAATCAGTCTTGTCGAGATTTGCATAATGGGGCATTTTGAAGATAGAGGCACTGTGGAAAAAAAAACACTGACCTATACCTGACAGTGCCTGCTATGTACTGTACGTTGCAGTTTTGTGAAGCTGCTATAACTTTAAATATACTTTAATCCAAAGTATTGATACAACACTACATAGTTTAACTCCAGACAAACAGCTAAATACTGTATATGCAGTATCTCACAAAAGTGAGTACACCCGTCACATTTTTGCAAATATTTTATTATATCTTTTCATATGACAACACTGAAGAAATGACTAGGGATGAGCCCAATGTTGGAGTCGAACGTGAGTTCATCTCGAACATCAAGTGTTTACCTGTTCACCGAATAGTGAACAATTTGGGGTGTTCGCGGCAAATTCAAAAGCCATGGAACACCCTTTAAGGCTGGAGACACACCTATGCAGTTTTAGTGCTTTTTTCATTTAGCAGATTTGTACTACAGTCCATTTAACAGGGTTTCCTATGGAACATGTTCTGTAGTGCAAATCTGCAAAATGCAAAAAGCACTAAAAATGCATAGGCGTGAATCCAGCCTAAAAGTCTATGGGAGAAATCAAAAGTGCTAATTTTAACCACTTCCCGACCGCCGCACGACGATGTACGTCGACAGAATGGCACGGGCAGGCATAAGGGCGTACATGTACGTCCCTGCCTTCCCACAGGTCGGGGGCCCAATCGGGCCCCCGCCCGGTGCCTGCGGCGGTCGGTATTCGTTCGGGAGCGATCCCGGACGAGGGGGCGGCCATTCATTCATGGCCGCCCCTTGCGATCGCTCCCGACGAATGAAAATGCTCCGTGACATCACTTCCTCTCCTGTAATGTAAACACAGGAGAGGAAGTGATGTAATCTCTCCTCCGTGTCGGTATTTTTCGTTCCGACACCGAGGAGAGAGGATCGGTGAGTTGCACCAACACGACACTACACAGTAGAACATGCCAGGCACACTCACACCCCCCCGATCACCCCCCTAATTACCCCTGCCCCCCAGTCACAGTGACACCAATGTCATTTTTTTTTTTTTTGCATTGGTGTCATTTGTGACTGTAATAACTGTTAGGGCAGTTAGGGTTAGCCCCCTTTAGTTCTAATGTACCCCCCTAACCCCCCCAATAAAGGTTTAACCCCGTGATCACCCCCCGTCACCAGTGTCACTAAGGCTGGGTTCACATTGCAGCGGTTTATGAGAACGAATGTGATTCGCACCGCACTGCAGTGCAAATCACATCCGATCTCTGTGCGATTCGAGTTCAGCCATACAGATAGTATGGCTGAATTCGCATCGCACCCGCCGCACCCGCCGCAAATTCGCACGGGACCCTTTTTTTGGCCCGCAGCAGAATCGGATCGCATGGGTGTTCACACCATGCGATCCGAGTTTGCAGATCGCACTGCGATATGCAAACTGATCTGGGGGTGTCATTAACATTTCACTGACACTCCCAGCAGTTCGCATAGGGCAGTGTGAACTGCCGCCGGGAGGCATGCGATGCGGGAACCCGTCGCGGATTCGTGGCGTTCCCGCATCGCTCCAGTGTGAACCCAGCCTAATAAGCGATCATTTTTCTGATCGCTGTATTAGTGTCACAGGTGACGCTAGTTAGGCAGGTAGGTATTTAGGTTCGCCGCAGCTTTTTATAGCGCCAGGGACCCCCATATACTACCGCATAAAGCCCCCTGATTGCCCCCTATTTAAACCTTTCACCAGTGATCACCATATAACTGTTACAGGTGATGCTGGTTGGTTAGTTATTTTTTTATAGTTTCAGGGCACCCGCCATTTATTACCTAATAAAGGTTTAACCCCCTGATCACCCGGCGGGTGTCATTTGTGACTGTAATAACTGTTAGGGCAGTTAGGGTTAGCCCCCTTTAGTTCTAAGGTACCCCCCTAACCCCCCCAATAAAGGTTTAACCCCGTGATCACCCCCCGTCGCCAGTGTCACTAAGGCTGGGTTCACATTGCAGCGGTTTATGAGAACGGATGTGATTCGCACCGCACTGCAGTGCAAATCACATCCGATCTCTGTGCGATTCGAGTTCAGCCATACAGATAGTATGGCTGAATTCGCGTCGCACCCGCCGCAAACTCGCACGGGGCCCTTTTTTTGGTCCGCAGCAGAATCGGATCGCATGGGTGTTCACACCATGCGATCCAAGTTTGCAGATCGCACTGCGATATGCGAACTGATCTGGGGGTGTCATTAACATTTCACTGACACTCCCAGCAGTTCGCATAGGGCAGTGTGAACTGCCGCCGGGAGGCATGCGATGCGGGAACCCGCCGCGGATTCGTGGCGGTCTCGCATCGCTCCAGTGTGAACCCAGCCTAATAAGCGATTGTTTTTCTGATCGCTGTATTAGTGTCACAGGTGACGCTAGTTAGGCAGGTAGGTATTTAGGTTCGCCGCAGCTTTTTATAGCGCCAGGGACCCCCATATACTACCGCATAAAGCCCCCTGATTGCCCCCTAGTTAACCCTTTCACCAGTGATCACCATATAACTGTTACAGGTGACGCTGGTTGGTTAGTTATTTTTTTATAGTTTCAGGGCACCCGCCATTTATTACCTAGTCTCACTAGTGTACCCCTAAATTTAGGGGTGTCTACTTTCCAAAATGGGGTCATTTGGGGGGGGGGGTTTGTGCCATCTTGGCATTTTATGGCCTTCAAAACTGTAACGCCCTTAGAAAGCCTGAAGGCGGTGCTTGGTTTTCGGGGCCCCGTACGCGGCTAGGCTCCCAAAAAGTCCCACATATGTGGTATCCCTGTACTCAGGAGAAGCAGCAAAATTTATTTTGGGGTGTCATTTCACATATACCCATAGCATGTGTGAGCAATATATCATTTAGTGACAACTTTGTGTAAATAAAAAAAAAAAAATTTTTTTTTGTCATTATTCAATCGCTTGAGGCAAAAAAATAAAATATTCAATGGGCTCAACATGCCACTTATCAATTTCCTTAGGGGGTCTACTTTCCAAAATGGGGTCATTTGGGGGTGTTTTGTACTGCCCTGCCATTTTAGCACCTCAAGAAATGAGATAGGCAGTCGTAAACTAAAAGCTGCGTAAATTCCAGAAAACATACCTTAGTTTGTAGATGTGACAAATTTTGCGCAAACCAATAAATATACAATTATTGACTTTTTTTTTACCAAAGACATGTGGCTGAATACATTTTGGCCTAAATGTAAGACTAAAATTGAGTTCATATCATTTTTTTTCAAAATTTGCGGTCTTTTTACGTTTATATCGCAAAAAATAAAAATCGCAGAGGCAATCAAATACCATCAAAAGAAAGCTCTATTTGTGGGAAGAAAAGGACGCAAATTTTGTTTGGGTACAACATTGCATGACCGCGCAATTACCAGTTAAAGCAGCGCAGTGCCAAATTGTAAAAAGACCTCTGGTCATTGACCAGCAAAATGGTCCGGTCTGAAAGTGGTTAAAGGATTAAATGCATGGTATTGTCCTAAAAAAGTTTTTGGGGACCTGGGTCCAGCCCCAGGGGACATCTATCATAAATTAAAAAAAAAAAAATGGCCGTTTTTTGGGGAGCAGTGATTTTAATAATGCTTAAACTGAAACAATAAAAGTGAAATATTCCTTTAAATTTGCCTGTATGCCTGTAAAATGGTACATGTTCCCGTGTTTAGAACAGTCCGAGAACAAAATTAAATTTCTAAAGGAAAAAAGTAATTTAAAAGTACTCGTGGCTAGGGATGAGCTTCGTGTTCGAGTCGAACATACGTTCGACTCGAACATCGGCTGTTCGCCCGTTCGGCGAATTCCGAACGTTATGGGCCGTTCGCACCAAATTCGTGTGGCTCTCATGGCCCACAATGCACTGAAATGGCGCAGTGCATTGCTGGCTCATGATTGGCCAAGCATGCACTGTGACCCCGCATGCTTGGCCAATCACAGCGTCGGCAGCGAGGAGAGCCATGATTGGCCACAGGCATCCGTACTATATAAGGCCACCAGCGCGGCGGCCTTGTGTAGTGTGTTGGCATCTGTAGCAGTTAATGGGTGTTCTGTGTACCTTCAACACAGTATACACCGATCGTTATCGGCCGATTTTTCGTTCTTGCTCTTCTGTAGTGGTTGTTGTCTGCGTGCCCTGACCGCAGTATACACCGCTATATTCACCTATATATCTAGCGATATATCTATCTTTTATAATAGAGCTGTCAGTCAGTGTTAGGAGATTGTGCGTGCTGTCTGCGTGCTATGAACGCAGTATACACCGCTATATCCACCTATATAGCTAAATATCTTGCGCATTTTAAATAGAGCTTTCAGTCAGTGTTAGGAGATTGTGCATGCTGTCTGCGTGCTCTGAACGCAGTATACACCGCTATATCCACCTATATAGCTAAATATCTTTCTCGTTTTAAATAGAGCTTTCAGCCAGTGTTAGGAGATTGTGCGTGCTGTCTGCGTGCTCTGAACGCAGTATACACCGCTATATCCACCTATATAGCTAAATATCTTGCTCGTTTTAAATAGAGCTTTCAGTCAGTGTTAGGAGATTGTGCATGCTGTCTGCGTGCTCTGAACGCAGTATACACTGCTATATCCACCTATATAGCTAAATATCTTGCTCGTTTTAAATAGAGCTTTCAGTCAGTGTTAGGAGATTGTGAGCGCTGTCTGCGTGCTCGGAACGCAGTATACACCGCTATATCCACCTATATAGCTAAATATCTTGCTCGTTTTAAATAGAGCTTTCAGTCAGTGTTAGGAGATTGTGAGCGCTGTCTGCGTGCTCGGAACGCAGTATACACCGCTATATCCACCTATATAGCTAACTATCTTGCTCGTTTTAAATAGAGCTTGCAGTCAGCGGTAGGAGATTGTGCGTGCTGTCTGCGTGCTCTGAAAAAGACGGACGGCAAAACAAATTATACAGGGGTGATAACCCTTCCCTTTGTTTTCCAAAAAGCTTAAAAATAGTTTTTTTTGACTGGAGCTACACTTTAAAAATGTACCAGTTGAAAATTACAAACCGATTCAACTTAACACAACAAACCTACACAGTCCCTGTCTTGTTTGCACCGCCTGTATACTGCTGTTCTGAGTATATAGGGCCTGGGGGCCACACATATTTCCTTTTTTTAATATGGGTACGGGGTTCCCCTTAATATGCGTACAAGACCCAAAGGGGCTGGTAATGGGCAGGGAGGGCTACCCATGCCATTTTTCTCAATGATTTTCAACCATATTGCAGGAACCAGATATAACATTAAAACCGCAACCAGCTTTAAATGACGTTATTTCCGTTAAATGTCATTTTGTGCAGGGACTGTTCTAAACACGGGAAACACGTGGCACTTCACAGGCATACTACAGACACCCCCCAGGCATGATATTTAAAGGAATATTTCACTTTTTTTTTCATTTTAATCGTCATTAAAATCAGTGCTCCCGCCAAAACTGCAGTTTTTTTTGCATTGACCCATGTTCCCTGGGGCAGGAGCCAGGTCCCCAAACCCTTTTTAGGACAGTATCTTGCATATTAGCTGTTAAAATTACACTTTTAATTTCGAACGTTCAAGTCCCATAGACTTCAATGGGGTTCGTACGAATTTGGGGTCCGTTCGAAAGTTCTGGTGCGAACCGAACCGGGGGGTGTTCGGCTCATCCCTACTCGTGGCTATAACAAATTGTCGGTCCCGACAATACATATAAAAGTAATTGAAAAACATGGCATGGGATTCCCCCACAGGGGAACCCCAAACCCAAATTGTTTAAAAAAATGTGTGAGAGTCCCCCCAAATTCCATACCAGGCCCTTCAGGTCTGGTATGGATATTAAGGGGAACCCGGCACTAAAATTAAAAAGAAAAATGGTGTGGGGGTCCCCCCTCAAAATCCATACCAGACCCTTATCTTAACCTGGCAGGCCGCAGGAATAGAGGGGATGAGCCCCCCTCTCGGTCTGTCGGAACAAAAGAAGAACATGAATGGACTTCGTGGGACACTTTTATTTTTTTATTTTTTAATAAAGGAATTGTCCCAAGCCATGTTTTTTTTTACCATTTTCACACTTTTTTGTGAAATGGTAGGGGTGCATCTGTACCCCATTACCATTTCACACAGGGGGGAGGTCAGGATCTAGGGGTCCCTTTGTTAAAGGAGGCTTCCAGATTCCGATAAGCTCCCTGCCCGCAGACCCCCACAACTACCTGGCAAGGGTTGTGGGGATGAGGCCCTTGTCCCCATCAAAATGGCGACAAGGTGTTTTGGGGGTACCCCAAAGCACCCCCCATGTTGAGGACATGTGGCCTAGTACAGTTCAAGGGGGGCGCTCTTTCATCTCCCCTCTTTTCCTGTGGCCTTCCTGAAGGGCCTGGTATGGAATTTGGAGGGACCCCCATGCATTGTTTTTTCAAACTTTGGTTCAGGGTTCCCCCATGGGGGAATCCCATGACGTTTTTTTCAACGACTTTTATGTGTATTGCCAGGATCGACAATTCATTATAGCCGCAAATACTTTTAAATTACTTTTTTTCCTTAAGAAATGTCATTTTGCTCTCGGACAGTTCTAAACACTGGAAACATGCGCCACTTTACAGGCATACTATAGACACTCCCCAGGTACGAAATTTAGAGGAATATTTCACTTTTATTGTTTTACTTTAAGCATTATTAAAATCAATGCTCCTGAAACAGCATTGCAGCACAACTGTTGGTCTCATTGTGCTGCATCTCCATTTCCAGTCTTAGGTGTACTTTACGAGGGATTGCAACATCAAATCAAATTCAGGTACTAACGCAACATTTTTTCATGTCCTTTGAGTTAGGCTCGACTATCTCTAAAATCAGCATTGAAACTAAATGGTCCCCAACTATCATGACAAGAAAGCATTCTTCAAAAACAAACAATTCCAGTAATGTCAGTTTCCTGATTCCAAACCAAGAGCAGAGGTCAGGATAAAGTAGTACAGTAATGTAGAATAGTATTGCAGTAGGGGCTTTTGGAGAAAACCAAGGATGAAGACAGGAATCCAAGATACCAAGAAGAGTTGGTTTCTGTAGTCTCTACTGAAGGCACTTTCTTGCTACTACAAATGCAATTGGTGGAGTGCTTGAAGCAGGAGAACTGAGCATTCCATGTTTTCTTTTCAGGAAAGCATCTATTTTCAAAAAGTATTCACTAATCACTTTAGAGTTTTTTTTCCTTACTTTATAAAACAGCTTTCCATTTTTTTTCTATGCATGCTTACCTCACTAACTTCATAGCTGTTTAAAAACACTTCTAGATTACTTCTGCTATTTCCTGGTCAGACTTTAGGTCATGACACAGAAAGGAGTTGACTAGCGGAGGATAGATGATGCAGGGTGTGTGCTAATGAGATCAGCTGGTCAACGCCTTACTGTGTCATATAGTCTGTCCAGGAAGTGAGGCAGAAGTAATCCAGCAGTGTTTTTAAACAGCCATGAGGACAGTGAGGTACGTGTGTGTAGAATAAACGGAACACTGTTTTATTTTTGCTAAATAAGTATGTTAATGGGGGAGCTAGAATTTAGAAGAAAAAAAAAGGTGAACTTAGACTTTACATTTGTTTTTGGCTAGCTCCTGGACTAGCACAGATAGCAGTATGACTGTTTGCAGGTAACAAAATCGGCATTCTCATAACCACCCAATAAGGGGTAGAGAAGAAATGACATCAGAAGTAGTTGGTAGACAACCTGTAACACTCTGTTGAAAAAGATGCTTTTAACTGGTAAAAATAATAGAGGAGACTGAAAATGAATAAGCAGTTTAGTATTGCACCAGAAATAATGCTACTAGCCTAGCTAATCACTGGTTTATATCGTCATTCGTGTTTAAGAAAAGGTCATTTACGGAAAGTGACTGGGGTTTAATGACCAGTACATTTGTGAGAAAACTGGTAGTTGAGGAGATACTTCACTATTTATGGCTGATTTTCAGTCCAGTGAAGGTCATTGCTGCCACTATCTCTCCAACCTTTTTTCCTGTTTGAAATGCTTAGCAAGACTAAAGTTAAGCTACAATTAAGATGAAAGTAAGAAAAAAAATTACTTACATAATCTCAGTTGAATTCCTGTTTTGCAAGTATAAGGCTGATGATTAAAATTTACTAATTACTATCCCAAAGTCAAGAGCAACCTTCTACTGTTGGTAGGGTAGGATTTACTGCTGGGTGGATGGAATAGCCCTGTAGACTGTTCTACCTGTGTGGTCTGCACATAAACTCTAGTTGTGTCCTATTGCTGCCAGTTATAATTAGAAAACAACATTTTTACATTCTCTATCATGATCATAACTATTTAGCACATTTCTTTATTTTCTGTATTAAATAAACAGATCGTAAAAATATGCAGTCATAAATAAAAGCCTTATTTTTTAATTGGAATAGTAATGTGTATAATGGCTAGTTTTCTTTGTTTCAAATTATTCATGTAAATTTAAAAAGAGGACAAATAGCACTTCATTGTACATTTTTGTTATGACTGTTTTTTTTTTTGCTTTTTGCCTGGACTTTTCTCAGCAATAGGTAGCTGTGAGCTTCTCAGCTAATGCTAACACCATTTTCAGCATCTCAAATTCTGCCAAGGTATGAGATACGTATCCCTAAATGAACCTCAGTTAAAGAATATGATCATTAACATCAACACAACTTTATTATTTTCCAACCTGATTAATTCATACGTTAAAAGAACAAATTTTGCATCTTAAACTAAAAAAAAAAAACTTTCAACTATTATTTTTTTCTTTTTTTTAACTATATAATTTAGCCAATTATTTCCTGGCTTTCTATAGTGCCTTGCACATACATAATTTAGATAACTTTTAAATTCCAATTATTTTCTTTTTTAATCTTCAGCTATAATTATTTTTTTTTCTCATACATTTAGCACATGTTCTTCCATAATTTCTAAGTCCAATGACTATAATGCATAATTTAAATAAATGAAATTGCACTGGCTAGTCAGCTATGCTTGGTGGATTGTACATATTGCAGGTTTCCAGCCATATGCTGTATTTAGCAGAGGTAAAATAAGGTATGGTGTGGTTTGCAATAAAAATGAAAACCATGCAAGTTCCTTACTGTGTGGTTAATAGTACCAGGATTGTAATTATTTGCAGTTGTATTTGGCTTCCTTCTGTACAGGTGTAAATTGACATCTTGGTCATGAGAAAGTAGCATGAGGGGGCCACACAGATTAGACCACCCACACTTCTTCATTTTAGACTGGTGGCAGCAAATACCTTCCTATTAAGAGAATGCAAAAATTCAGGTTAAGGTTGGATTCATATTCCATTTCCTCTTAGGTTTCACTTTTCTTTTACACTCTGCTCTGTATTTTCACATTGAACAAGCATATAAAAACATATGGAGGAGGATGTATCCTTTATAGAATTTTATAACACTATATAAAAAGCAGTTCCATTACTATATTAAAATCATGAGATCAGAGATCACGGAACTCTGTACTTATCACTGAACTGTACATAGGAATGGAACCCTTAGCAACAGAATACAGCTGCTGAAAAGGTACCTGACAGTAAACATGGGAGGTAAAACTAGCTAAACAATTTTAATTTGCTCTCAGTAGTTGTTTTACGTTGCCAAGGACACAGTTATCATATACATACCAACCTTAGTGTGCTATACAATGTTTTATGGCACTGAAAGTTTAAAACATAATCATGAGCATTTAGGGCAGTTTAGTTTAGCAGGACGCACATGTTGTGTTTTCATAAGCAGTGAAATATAATGCTAAAGAAGCTGCACACAGTCAACACAAGCACTTCATAGTTGAGCTTCACTTTTCTTAGGTCAATTTTAGCACCTGCACAATACAAGGATGTTTTTTTTTTTTTTTTTTTTTTTTTAGGAGAGAAACATTTAGAAGTCTGCAAACCATGACAGTGCTCATTATCACATGTTGGACCCTAAATGGCTCCATCATTGCAAGCGTTGTTCAGATAGGACATATCCAGGGCCGGTGCTACCACTAGGCAAACTAGGCAGCCGCCTAGGGCGCACTTCTGCCTGGGGGCGCCGGGCCATTGGTGTTCCTACTCTCTTCTCTCTGCAGCAAGCAACTAAGTCTCAGCATCAGCAGGCAGCCACCTTCGCACATAGTGTCAGAGGTGCAGCCCGACTCCTGAATGAATGTAAGCAAGTAAACATTCATTGATGGGCGTTGGTAGGCTGCATTGATGGGCGTTGGTAGGCTGCATTGATGTGCGCTTCATTAAAAAGGTGTGGTATACATGGGCAGAGGAAAGGGGGTGGAGTCAGGGGTGGAGCCAGGGGGGGCGCAAAATTAGGTTTCGCCTAGGGTGTCAAAAATCCTTGCACCAGCCCTGGACATATCCCATGCAAAAACAAGACTTTGAATGATTACCCTCAGTCTAGAGCAGGGGGCTCAAACTGGCGGCCCTCCAGCTGTTGCAAAACTACAAGTCCCATGAGGCATTGCAAGACTGACAGTTACAAGCATGATTCCCACAGGCAGAAGCATGATGGGATTTGTAGTTTTGCAACAGCTGGGGGGCCACCAGTTTGAGACCCCTGGTCTAGAGGGTCATAGGTTTAACATAACCCCATTATAAAATTGCCATAGTGTTTCCATTTCATCAACAAGTGTATGCCTTGTTGTTCCTTTCCATCTGTTCTGCAAAATGCAAAAATTCAGGCAGTACATCTTTAGGTAATGTCTAAAGATACACTTTGTCATATCCTCAGAGAATTGACTTTTTAATAATAATACACATGAACAGTTTACAAACAACTCTGTATATACTGCATGTTGCCTGTCAAACTTATACAGTATAGTTATTACAGTATATTACAGTATAACCTCTCCTCTTGCTTTTTCTTTAGGGTTTCCCCAAGGCTCTCTGCTTAAACCCCTTCTATTCTCTATCTATACCTCCTCCCTGGGTCAGTTGATAGCCTCCCATAGCTTCCAATGCTACCTCTTTGCTGCCACACCCAAATCTATCTCTCTACTTCTCTGCTTACCCTGTCAATCTCCCAGTGCATCACTTATTTCCCAACCGACATATCATTATGGATATCACACCACTTCCTCAAACTCAATCTTTTTAAAATTGAGGTCATAATAAAAGATATAAGTGGATTGAGCAGGTGTTTTTTTTTTGGTCCTTCCATCTAGAACAAACAGCAATGGATCTCAAATTCTTAAAGTGGTTGTAAAGTCATTATGTGCATTTAGTAGAATCCCTTCTGTTGTATCCTGCTATATTGCTGAGTGCCTTTGTTTTATAAACATGAAGCAGTGCAATACCTTATTTTACAGCGCTGGTGTGCAGTCAGCTAACATCCCGAGCCTTTCCTTCCCTAGTCTGAGGCTGACATTGGATGGGCTGAGGTTCCCTCTCATGTCAGCTGGGAGGAGAGAAGGAGAGCGGTGGGTGGTCATGTGACCACACAAAGGCTTTTTCAATAAGGTATTGCGCTGGTTCAATTTTATAAAACAAAGACACTGCATAATATAGCACAATATAACAGAGGTGATACTACTAAATGCACAGTTATTTTACTGTATATAGAATAGCAGCAGGAGGGGAGGAGCAGGGAGGAGATCGCTCACACACAGGAGCTGACAGGTAGGGAGGGAAGGGGAGAGGGAGAGACTGTGGGCTGATGGAGGCATCTAGGGAACAGGAAGGATCAAGAAAAATCAACCAGGTATATTACAAGATAGAAAGGGACAAATTACACAGCGCAAGCACCATGCTGTATAACGTGCTTAAAAATGAACAGCATCATATTTGTTTTTTCTTCTTCTAGGGTTACAACCCTTTTAATGCACTTGGCTGGTGTCCTTTGGTGGGCCATTTTGGAATGAACTAGATTATAGGATTATAATGGCAGATAAGATAAACTGCTAGTAAATCTCTAAATGTTTGTCCAATAGCTACAAATCAGGTTCAAACAAGCCATGAAAATGACACTAGCATAAAGAATCTGGTTGGTTGCTGTTGGCAAATACAAATGGTGCTTTAATACATTTGTTTTATTTAATAATTTTGTTTATTTAAAATCTTACAAGCAACAACTTATATACAATAAAACCATAATAAATAAATAAAACATATTTACAAAATAATTGAATATTACTATAGAACATAATAAATGGTGCAAACCAAAATACGTACAACATAATCCCTACAGGAGAGCCAGACTAAGGAACATCACCGTCACCATGCATGGAGCCTTCTATAAAAACGGAGTGGGAACTGCCATTAGGGTAGTTGAGACGTTTCTTAGCCTGACTACTCCCTCTGCCTGGAGAACCAGCGCGCTTTGTTGCACCCTGGCACTTATCATCCATAGAGGACGCTGAACTGAATGAGTCCAACTCATCATCATCATCATCATCATCTGACAGGACCTCAAACTTATTTTCTACATGCAAAACCTCAGGACTTAAGGTAACTGTACCTCTTTTTTTCCCCTTCCTTTTGCCCCTCTTCCTTCTATCCTCCAACCACTCCATATCATCCTTGGACAAAACAGAGTCAACAGCCTCCCCCCCACTCTCCCTTCCCTTATCTACCACCAGGCCAGCCTCTTCACCATCCTCCCCACTCCTCTGCACCCCATGACCCGTAACAGAGACCCTGTAGTCCCTGCAGCGTCGAGGGAGAGGGACTGGCACCGCACTTGATGCACCTGCTTTAGGACCTCTTGCTGCCTCTGCAATTTTAGAAGACACAGAAGGATTGGACACATTCTTGGCAACTAAAACCTTACCTACAGACTGGGGAGACACGGACACATTGGCTATTGGCACAGACTGGGGCACCACAGACTGGGGAGACACAGACACATTGGGTATTGGCACAGACTGGGGAGACACAGACACATTGGGTATTGGCACAGACTGGGGAGACACAGACACATTGGGTATTGGCACAGACTCAGATGGACTCACAGGCCCTCCAGCTGTAGAGCTCTGAGCATCCTCCATGTCCAGACAGAAGAACTCTCTCATGAGCTCATGCTTGTTGTGCATTGCCTCAGGACATTGACTGTAAGGATGTCCCACCACATTGCACAGATTACACCTGATGATATTACAGTCCTTTGCCAAATGTCCTATACCCTGACACAAAGAGCACTTCATCACTGGACAGGAGGATGCAAGATGCCCTTTATCTCCACACTTGTTGCAGAGCTTTGGCTGGCCTGGGTAGAAGATGGTCAGCCTGTCCCTCCCCAGGAAAGCTGAGGATGGCAGATGCTGGACAACATTGTCAATGACCTTTAATTTTAGCTGCACAGACCATCCCCCTGTCCATATTTCCCGATCGTCCAAAATCTTTGTTAGGGGGCTCAGGATGTCCCCATACCTCCTCAACCACACAGTTAAATCCCCTTGGGGTATAGACTCATTATGGACAAGAACTGTCACTATTTTAATGAGGGGCTGGCGTGAAATAAGCTTGGGGATGAGCCCTTTCCAGTCCGGCAGGCCCCTACACACGTGTTCAAACTTTTCCCAAAATATGTCCAAAGACTCCGGACGGATAAAGGACAAATCTTATTCATAGGAACCTGCCGGACTGATCAGGGCGAAGATATCTGCAGGCCTAAACCCCATCTGCAGGATTTTATCCACCACTGTCCTCCTATGTGGGGGGTTTCCATTGCCTTCCCATTTCAACTGGACAACATTCCTCCTTTTAAGCAGGGAGGAAGATAGAACATCCCCATGCTCCTTCCCTGCTTGCTCCCCCTTCCCAGAACCTGTGGCAGCAACACCAGCATAAGTTTTTCTTCCACCACCAGCATTTGCAGTCTTGTCCTTAGACACATTCAAACCTGCTGGCAGAGAGTCTGAATCAGCTGGGATAGCAGTCTTCTGATTAGCAGAGGCAGGACCCTCCCCCGAACACTCAGCTTCAATCCTGGGAGACATCACAGTCTTGGCTGCTGCAGACTCCTAGAGAGTTGTAGCACTACTGCTCCCACTATTCACAGGAACAGCCGCTGTGCCTGGTCCAGGCAAAGTCTCTGTATTGTCCATGGACCTCTCTGCAGACTGAAGCTGACAGTTATTAGCAGATGTTATTGCTTGCAGCACATTGTCTATGGGTCTGGGATGACTGTCTGTAGCACTACAACCCTCAGCAGGCCCATTGTCATTAAAGTTCACACCATCCTGCACACACACTGTACCTGCACCTGCTCTCTCCATAGGTCTTTCTTCCACAGTGCTAGGAACGGTGTCCAACTTCTCCTCACCATCCTGGGGAGCTGAATCTGGACTGCGCTCCAGTTTATTGATGAAATCCAGAATGCCAGAACATTCAACCTCCTGCGTAGATGTCCCACATTGCTGGGGAGGGAAGGGGACAGAGGCCTCCGCCATTGAGGGCTCAGCAGATGCCTCAGGTGTTGAACAGCTGGGCTCATCATCCGGGCCCACTTTCTCACTCTCTGCTGACTCTGACTGTACTTGCATCTCCTCACTAATTGGGTCACCTTCCATGCAGGAAGCGGCTCCTCTTCTCATGTGATTAAATCGCTCCCCATTTCTATATTTTTATTTACATATGCCACTGTTCTTCTTCAGAGAGCTCACCAGCTCCTTCTGCTTCTTAACAGCTTGCTCCAAGTCCTTCAACTCAGGCCTCAGAGCCGGCCTCTTCTTGCTGTATAATTTGGCACAAACTTGCTTTTTCTTCCGAAATTCAGTCAACAAAATCAACAATTTCTCCTCTTCTTTCTCAATCTGCTTCGGCTTTCCAACAATCCTCTGTCTAAAGGCAGGCAGGGACTCATCACTCCTTTGGCCAGGCCCAGAATCTTCCACAGGCCTAGCCAGGGGGCCCCCGCCTGGGTCCTCCCCAGGATCCAGCATCCCTCCTGGGGCAGAGAAGTAACTCTAGCCCCTGGTCTCTGGAAGCACAGGAGCAAAGGAAAAAGCAACCTCACACCTCGCTGTCAAGGAATGGAATGACAGTTTCCCACCATCCCTGTGCTGTGCTGACTTCCTCTGATTGGTGAACAAAACACCAGTCATGTTTCACTTAATTTGGATCCAAAATTCCAAAATTTGTTAATGAAATTTCATATTTCGTATGAAATTCGTAAGCATAGAAATTCCCATAGGGTACCCACCATCCCTGTGCTGACCTCCTGGGGTTTTAACTTTTAGGGTCATTAACTTTTCAAAACAATTATGAATTTTCGTTATGATGAATTTATCATTATGAGGGGTTCCCACCATCCCTGTGCTGTTCTGACTTCCTGGGTTTTTAATTTTTAGGTTCGTTAACTTTTCGTTAATTATGAATTTTTGTCATGAATTTGGATCCGAAATTCATAAACAAAATTTCATACAGAATTCATATGCATAAAAATTCATATTTCGGGTTCATATTTCGGATTCATACGAATGTACGAATTTCCAAAAATTTGTGTGAATTTTCGTTTTCTACTAAACTAATCACACATGTCTAGTAAATGCTTCTGCCATGGAGACAATCAAGTATCTGTATATGTATCACATCTATTAATTTGATATTTACCATATACAGTATCTCACAAAAGTGAGTACACCCCTCACATTTTTGTAAATATTTTATTATACCTTTTCATGTGACAACACTGAGGAAATTACAGTTTTCTACAATGTAAATTAGTGAGTGTACAGCCTGTATAACAGTGTAATTTTGCTGTCCCCTCAAAATAACTCAACACACAGCCATTAATGTCTAAACCACTGACAACAAAAGTGAGTACACCTCTAAGGGAAGATGTCCAAATTGGGCCCAAAGTGTCAATATTTTGTGTGGCCACCATTATTTTCCAGCACTCTTGGGCATGGAGTTTACCAGAGCTTCACAGGTTTCAACTTGAGTCCTATTCCACTCCTCCATGACGACATCATGGAGCTGGTGGATGTTAGAGACCTTGAGCTCCTCCACCTTCCATTTGAGAATGCCTCACAGATGCTCATGTAGTGGTGTGTTTCCACTAGTAACTAACATCCACTATATCACCCTGCTACCAGACCTCCATATATCGCTTCTGAGACAATAAACATTTGCTTTGATTTGTTTTTGTTTATTGGGTGGATATAATTTGGTTGGGGAAAATGATATATGGGATGCCCATAGATCAAATTACTTTGCCATCATATTTATAAAGTGGAACTTGGTTTGAACCTTCAAGAAATGATGCACATCTACAGTCTTTTCCCTGCATCAACATGCAGATTATTGTTCCTCCTCTACGTAACTCCAGCAGACTGTTGCTCCCAGGAATCCTTCCCTCCTGCACAAAATTATTCTGTAGCACATTATGTTTCTTGATACATCCTCTTCTATATGCAAAAGAACCCATTCTGAATAGTCTCTAATGATGACTCTGATTAGTTGCTGCTACTAGGCCAGAGGTCTGCAGTACCTCTCCCCGGAGGTCTAGTAGTTTAGTAGCATGTGCTGAACAGTGAACTACTGTTCCCAGCTAGTCCAGCCTATAAATCCTGCACCCTCGGATGATTTGATACTATTCCCCACAGTCTCTCCTCTGTTCCAGGACTCCTCATCAATGACTGTGTAAATATGAGGGCTTCATCCATGACGGTGTAAGGATGAAGTTCCCTCCCAGACTTCCTGGCATGTCTCCACATCCAGCTGTCCACTGTGGTACACTCACCGACCTTTCTCTGCTCTGAGTCCATAATGGAGAACTTAACTGGACCATATGTTCCGAAGATTTTCCTGCCCGTCTCCTCCAGGAACTCCTCATCAATGACAGTGTAAAGATGAAGACCTCACCCATGACTGTGTAAGGGTGAAGTTCCCTGACAGTTCTCCCGGGCCTTCTCCCACGATTGGCACACCCCTCTGGATGGGGGTGCCCTCCTGCTGCTGTCTAGTACTCCAGTCTCCACTTCTCCCAGTCGACAACTCCTCCCAATGGCCTGTTACCTCAGCTTATATGGAGACCTGCCCCCTGCCAATTAAAGTTGGGGATTGGTCAGGGCTCCTCACATGAGCTGCCTGCCACTCCAGTTCTAGGCCCTGTCCCTCTTCCAGAACATTCTTTTCTGGAAGCAGGAGAGGTGCCCAAGCACTGAAGCACAGGTGGTTACACCCGCTGCTACACTAACCACTCCCTGCCCCCAGGTTAAAACAAACAGGCCTAGCCTGAAGCATAGGCCTGCCTAAATTTACCTGTACTGACAGTTCCTTACCAAAAAATCCTCACACTAGCACCTACCTATGGTAGAGGGTGCTACACTCAATAGAGTTTAGGGCTGGAGACATGCTTGGCCAGTCCATCACCGTTACCCTCGGCTTCTTTAGCAAGGCAGTGATTGTCTTGTATGTGTGTTTGGGGTCGTTATCGTGTTGTAAAATTGCCCTGCAGCACAGTCTTCGAAGAGAGGGGATCATGCTCTGCTTCAGTATGTCACAGTACATGTTGGTATTCATGGTTCCCTCAATGAACTGTAGCTCCCCAGTGCCGGCAGCACTCATGCAGCCCCAGACCATGACACTCCCACTACCATGCCTGACTGTAGTCAAGATACACTTGTCTATGTACTCCTCACCTGGTTGCCACCACACACGCTTGACACCATCTGAACCTAATAGGTTTATCTTCGTCTCATCAGACCACAGCACATGGTTCCAGTAATCCATGTCCTTAGTCTGCTCATCTTCAGCAAACTGTTTGCAGTCTTTCTTGTGTATCATCTTTAAAAGAGGCTTCCTTCTGGGACGACAGCCATGCATACCATTTGATGCAGTGTGCGGCGTATGGTCTGAGCACTGACAGGCTGACCTCCCACTCCTTCAACCTCTGTAGCAATGCTGGCAGCACTCATACATCTGTAGCGCCAGCTCTTGACAAGCACGTGCTATATGTTTTTTCAATTTAATATTCCTAAAACCACAGATGGGTTTTGGGGTTAATTATGCCAAATTATGGTTTCAGTGCCAGTCTTGCTGGTTTGCACTGGGTTCTCCTTGGCCACAGGTGTCGCTGTCACCACTGGCAAGTGTGAGAACTCGGTTTAGCTAGGCATATTGAATGCCATTCTTTCTCGGAACCAGCTCAGTGGGAGTGTTGTCCTGCTGTGTATTCTGAGAGAGGGTATTTAAGGTACTAACATCACATGCTTCTGGGTTCCGGTCCAGAAGATTCTTCTGTCTGTTTGGTCCTGGTCCTCCTGACCAGCCCCCATGGCCCTCATGGCCTGGGTGCGGATCCACCCAATTCTGAGTCTCGGGCTTGATAGCCCGAGGCGAAGTAGCAGAAAGGAGGATTCATAGGTGGCCCGGTGCCGTCTCACCTGAGGAGAGGCCCAGCAACTGGAGAAGCACCCAGGGAAGGACTCTTCGGGTGGAGGCTATACATAAGGCTCGCTCTTCCGAAGGAGCCTGGAGGCTCAGTTGAAGGACACTAAATGAATTTACACTCATAAGGTATCGCTGTCCCAGCTGTGAGATACTGGTACCGTATAATAGCTCTCTAAATTTACCTACACTCCTTAGTTACATTCAAGTCTGTAGCAGAGACTTTGTTCAAGTGTTCTACATTCAAGTCTGTGGTAGAGAATTTGTTCTACTAAAACACTCTATCTGCTGCTAAGCCTAGTGAGAGGAGGTCTATCAAGTATCTGTGAGAATCCAGTCGTGAAACGGTAATTCTCTGGATTTCTATCATGAAAAACTTTCTACTTCAGCAGTTCTAAAAAAAGTACCTGAACTTCCTTCCTAACCCTCTACCCTTCATTTAAGAGACTGTGTTATCTTTTAAATAAATATCCTAAAAAGAGGATCCAATGTCAGTTTCTGCAGTTCTTTGGCCCATCTACCACGGGAAACCCCTAGACGCATGTGAGGTCAAGAAGGTAATGGTAAGCCCAATAAAACCAGCAGCTCCTTAGGGGGTCAGTGCTGCACATCTATTTCCCAAAGACAACCTCTGGATATGATGCTGAGCATGTGCACTCAGCTTCTTTGGTTGACCATGGTGAGGCCTGTTCTGAGTGGAACCTGTCCTGTTAAACTGCTGTATGATCCTTGCCACCGTGCTGCAGCTCACTTTCAGGGTCTTGGCAATCTTCTTATAGCCTAGGCCATCTTTATGTAGAGCAACAATTCTTTTTTTCAGATACTCAGGGAGTTCTTTGCCATGAAGTGCCACGTTGAACTTCCAGTGACCGGTATGAGAGAGTGAGAGCAATAACACCAAATTTAGCACACCTGGTCCCGATTCACACCTGAGACCTTGTAACACTAATGAGTCACATCACACTACGGAGGGAAAAAGGCTAATTGGGTCCAATTTGGACATTTTCACTTCGGGGTGTCTCACTTTTGTTTCCAGCGGTTTAGACATTAATGGCTGTGTATTGGGTTATTTTGAGGGGACAGCAAATTTACATTGTTATACAAGCTGTACACTCACTACTTTACATTGCAGCAAAGTGTTATTTCTTCAGCGTTGTCACATGAAAAAATATAAAAAAATATTTACAAAAATGTCAGCGGTGTACTCACTTTTGTGAGATACTGTATATATGTCACTACTTCTTTTTGTAATAAAATTTGTACTTTTTTAATGATTTGGTGTTCTCGTTGCCTTTAAAGTCCCACTCCCAAGGGGGAAATTCATTGTTTTCAGAGATTTGGTATGTTGGTGACAGGACACCTGGCTTTGTTGATGGTGGAACCATTTTCTGTAATGGTTTAAATAAATAAATAAAATAATATGATCCTGCCAATGATTTTGTCTTCCCTTATTAAAGAGGGTGAAAACTGATTCTTCTGCAGTAAATTCATTGCAGTATAGTCACCCTGTTGAGAGCTGTAGCCACGCAGATCACTGATTACCCTGAATCTCGATGCTGGACAGCATTGGCCAGCTCCAATCCAAGACATTGTGACTGATAGCAATGTCCTGTCTACAACACCTGGAAAAAAACATGAACTTGGCTGCTGAAGCAGTCCAGCAGTCTTAAAGATCCCAACAAAGACAGTTTTCAGTTGAACTCAAACTGCTTATTGTAGCTGGTATTTGTTTACATTAGAAGGCTAGCAGGCTGCCAAGATTCTGTGCCCCAGGGGCAGATGAGCTGTGATGTCAGCGCCTCTGTGGTGAACTTTGAAGATTAATTTCTCTACACTGGCTACAGAGGTCTACAGAGGTTAGTGAGTGCTTGTTATTAAAGTTCTTTTACTGGCTGTTCAGAATATGTAAATACTTTAATGTGCATGGTATTGGCACAAGGTCATGTTTTAAAGTTTTGATTTCTATATACTTTTTATTTCAAGTATCTATAAAGTTTAATTTAACCTCTTGCCAACCAGCCGCCATCATACTGCGGCAGATTGGCTCTATTGATCGTTCTGTGCGGGGAGGCTAGCAGGCACGCGCACATGCCCACCCTAGGCGTGTACCCACATATCCTGTGGACATGATGTCTGCTGGTGACCCGCTATTGCGGTGTACAGAGGCAGAACGGGGAACTGCCTATGTAAACAAGGCAATTCCCTGTTCTGCCTTGTGACATGTCAGAGATCTTCTGTTCCCAGTCATCGGGAACAGCCATCTATGTCATGTCCTAGGTAGCCCATCCCCCCTACAGTTAGAACATACCCAGAGAACACACTTAACCCCTCGATCGCCCCTAGTGTTAACTATTTCCCCGCTAGTGACATTTATACAGTAATCAGTGGCTATTTTTAGCACTTATCACTGTATAAATGTCACTGGTCCCAATAAATGTCACTGGTCCCAATAAATTGTCAAAAGTGTCCGATCTGTCTGTCGCAATGTCGCAGACCCGCTAAAAAATCGCAGATCACCGTCATTACTAGTAAAAGATAAAAATAATAAAAATGCCAAGAATCTAATCCCTATTTTGTAGATGCTATAACTTTTGCGTAAAACCAATCAATATACACTTACTTTTTTTTAATTTTGGGGATATTTATTATAGCAAAAAGTAAAAAATACTGTTTTTTTTTTTTTTACAAAATTGTTGGTCTTCTTTATGTTTATAGCGCAAAAAATAAAACCGCAGAGGTGATCAAATACCACTAAATAACTTTGACCAAAGTGGATGGAGGAATCCTCTTCTCTGTGCTATAGTATTCTGACAGTGGAGGCTCCTCTGCTGTCAGAATACATTGATGAGCTGATTGGCTGCAGGATCTCATCAAAGGAAAGTTTTCCAACAAGCCAGTTCAACAAAGGTCAATTGGTAGATCAACTTCCAATAAAAGGGTAGAGCCTGACCCAGATTAAAATTTGGTCAGTCCCTACTGAACCAGCCATGGCCAACTCTAGTCTCCATCCAGAGTTCATGTGACAGGATGACAGTGCAGGAGCACAATTAGAAGACAGGGACAGAGCACTGTTACTCTATACTGTAATAGTAAGTTCCTGAACAAGAACCTCTGTGGCAGGAACATCAGTTATTATAGTTTTGAAAATTGCAGATATAAAATTATTGAAAATAACTTTTGAAATTACATTAACCACTTAAGGACCAGGCCTCTTTTTCAGAGGTCATTGCAATACTTTTTTTCACACCGTATTTGGGCAGCGGTCTTACAAGCGCACTTTTTTGGAAAAAAAACACTTTTTTGAATAAAAAAACAAGACAAGAGTAAAATTAGCCCAATTTTTTTATATTGTGAAAGATAATGCACGCCGAGTAAATTGATACCTAACATGTCACGCTTCAAAATTGTGCCCGCTCGTGGAATGGTGTCAAACTTTTAGCCTCAAAAATCTCCATAAGCGGCATCTAAAAAATTCTACAGGTTGCATTACAGAGGAGGTCTAGTGCTAGAATTATTGCTCTCGCTCTACCGATCGCGGCAATACCTCACATGTGTGATTTGACCACCGTTTTCATATGCGGGCCTACTCACGTATGCGCTCGCTTTTATACAAGTAACATTCTTAGCTCTTGTACACACGGTCGGACATTCCAACGGAAAATGTCAGATCGGACCATCTTGTCGGATAATCCGACCGTGTGTGGGCTCCATCGGACTTTTTCCGTCGGAATGTCCGACAAACAAAGTTTGAGAGCTGGATATAAAATTTTCCGACAACATGATCCGATGCGCGTCAATTCCGATCGTGTGTAGCGTAGTCCAACGGACAAAGTGCCACGCATGCTCAGAATAAATTCTGAGACGGAAGTGCTCGGTCAGGTAAAACTAGCATTCGTAATCGATATAGCACATTCCTCACGCTGCAATGTTAAAAATTGTTTAATGCAGCGCATTCTCTTTTTCTTTATAATTCTACAAGAATGAAGTTGTTTTGCTTCTTATATTCACACACACTTCTCCAAAACGTATTTCTTTATTCATTTTCCTGATTTCATGAAAACAATATTTTAATTCGTCAGATCTCCCCAAACATTTTTTTTGGTTTAAAGTTTGTGTTTGGATTTTTTAATCAAGATCCCTTTTTTGGCATTTTGCTCATCTTTGTCATTTTTTTGGTGTGTTTTGTGTGTCAACTTACCAAAACACCATTATTATCTTTTTATTTTATTGTTTTATTTTTTAATCTCTACAGTCTAGGAGGTTGTTTGGTGTTGGTGCCCCTTGTTTTAATTTGACTTTGTATTTTTGAAATGTACCTGCCTACTCACAAATAAACTGTCCCTTTTGAAGCAAAACACATAGGCAAGTATTTCTTCAACCTAAAAAAAACTTTATTTCGGTGTCATAAACAAATAAACAGGAAGGCAGCGCTGGAGAGACTGGTCAATTTGGCGAAGCCTTTGGCCCCCAGGGCAGACAGCAATTATTTTTTAAATGCAGAATTGGTGGCCTGAGGAGTACATATCTAAAGGGAGAACAGTCTGGTCCAGAAGTCCAAGGGATCAGGACGAGCAGATGACATCTATATCCCCAGGCTGTGGTCATACAAGATCCTGCATCTTCTGTCAGACCAGACTGAACCCAGGCCATCACTCTCTGGTCTTCCTTAGGCAAATCCCTCCAGGCTTCCTTCCAAGTTGTGGCTCTGCTCTTGTATTTGTGGCAGGAGGTGGAGGAGGAGGAGGGCGATGGTCGACCTCCCGGATGCCACTTGCCACAGCCTCCACCCAGCTGAGGTCTTCCTGTGTATGAAAATGGGACATAGTTTTAGTTTTTTGGTCATCAATCGCACAATTTTGTGCTCATGACTGTTGCAAATTGAATGCTACCAAATAGAACAGACTATCATTCTGAGCCCAGCATTTTTCATTCTTGTCCCAATCATTTTTGGTCACTACTGTCTAATGATATGTAAACCACTTTGTTAAATCACAACTTATTGATCAATAATAACATATAGTTAACATCATTAAATGTACAACAATTAATATGTTGAACAATGCTATACCTGTCTCAAGCTGGGCCCCTCCACATGTTGCTGCCTGGAAGAACCAGGTTGGACATTGGAAGCCTCAGCTGGGGGTGAAGGAAGCCTTGAAGGAAGACTGTAGAGTGCTGGCCTAGGTTCCCTCTGGTCGGCCAGAAAATGCAGCCTCTCATAGTACAACATCCTGGGGACATAAATGTCATCTGGATCTCCTGGTCTCAGGGAATCCTGGAACTTCTTGCGCTCCCTCAGATATGTACTCCTCAGGGCACCAATTTTGGCCATCACATAGGTCATGTCTGCCGTGGGGAGCATGATCTTCACCAAACCAAGCAGTTTCTCCAGCGCTGCCTTCCTCTTTCTTAGATCCTTAGAAAGGGGGTTGTTAATCTGCCACAGGCAGGGCAGCTCCGTGAGCATATAAATGATTAGCTCCAAAAAATGTGGTTCCTTGAAGGGATCTATCTTCTCTGCAAGACACAAGACAAACCCTAATAATGTCAGGCTAAACTCTCCTAATCTTGTCCCAATATAAGCCTCAATCTAATAGCAGTATAGGCTAGTGATGTACCAAGTTCAAATTGCACCTTCGTTCTAACGATCGGTGCTTCGGCTACTTCCTCCGCTCACAGATCGTACGTACGACGCACGCGTGTTGCGTTTTATATACAGTGCTCATGTGTAAAACTCCGCCCGCCCCGACGTTCTTTCTAGTCTATTCCCCGCCCCTTCTCTTTGTGCGCAGTGGGGAGAGCACATGGTGGAGACGCAGCAGGTGCGCACTGATAATTGCACTAACGAGGAGGAGTACAAGGAAAGCCCGGAGCCAGAAATGTCCCGATCCCGGAGGAGAAGATTTAAGGCCTCAAATATGTCTTTTGGAGAGATGGTGGACATATTGAAGAGGAACGACTTTACCGAAACCCAAATATCAGAAAGGCCAATATCATGACTAAAGTTGCGAAAAGTCTTCAGAAGAATTTTGGGGTACGACGATCCAAGGATCAACTAAGAAAACGCTGGTCAGACCTGAAACTGAGGGAGCACGATCAGTACAGAATCGAGTTCTTCAAAAAAGTAAGTAGTTGTCGTGTGTTCATATTATTATTTTTGCTTGCATACTGCTCCATGTGCTTTGATTTAATGTTGTACAGTTTAAAATGGCCACTTTCATGTTTATGGGTTCAATCGTTCGTAATAGTAACATAGTTACATAGTTAGTCTATTTCTGTCTGCTGCTTCCTCTGTTATTAGCCTGAATCACTTCTGACATGTTTTCCTGACATAAAGAGAAAAAAAGGTGAGGTGATCTCCAGCACATAGTTTGTGATTGACAGCCTCAGTTCTGTTCCTATGTCCTGTGTGAAGGGGGTGTGTCTCTTATTTCCAATCAACTCTCACAGCTCTCCTTACTGAGCTCTGCAGAGTGAAACTTCAGCTCTCAGCCCCCTGCTTTCTGACAGCTCAGACAAGCTTTATAAATTCTGGAATTTAAAGGGATATAGTTACATAGTTACATAGTTAGTCAAGTTGAAAAAGACAAAAATCCATCTAGTTCAACCACAAAAAAAAATAATAATAATAATAATAATATCATACAATCCCATATACCCAATTTTATACCCACAGTTGATCCAGAGGAAGGCAAAAAACTCCAGCAGAGCATGATCCAATTTGCTAAAGCAGGGGTAAAAATGTCTTTCTGATCCCCCCAGAGGCAATCGGATTTTCCCCAGATCAACTTTACCTATAAATGTTAGTACCCAGTTATATTATGTACACTTAGGAAATAATCCAGGCCTTTCTAAAAGTAATCTACTGAGCTGGCTAGAACCACATCTGCAGGGAGTCCATTCCACATTTTCACAGCTCTTATTGTGAAGAAACCTTTCCATATTTGGAGATGAAATCTCTTTTCCTCTAGACTTAAAGAGTGTCCCCTTGTCCTCTTTGTTGACTGTAAAGTGAATAACTCGACACCAAGTTCACTATATGGACCCTTTATATATTTGTATTTGGAAACCGCAGCTTGGCATTGCATGCTATTATTGAGCTTATGATCTACCAAACCACCAGATCCTTCTTCACTATGGATTCATGCAGTTGTACTCCCCCTAGCATTTATGATGCATGCATATTCTTAGCCCCCAAGTGCATAACTTTACATTTCTCAACATTAAACCTCATCTGCCACATAGTCGCCCAATTAGACAGAGCATTGAGGTTGGCTTGTAAATTGGAGACATCTTGTAAGGACGTTATTCCACTGCATAGCTTGGTGTCATCTGCAAAGACGGAAATGTTACTTTTGATCCCATACCCAATATCATTTATAAAGATATTAAAAAGTAAGGGTCCCAGCACTGAACCTTAGACCATTCAGAGTAAGAATCATTAACCACTACTCTCTGAATTCTGTCTTTTAGCCAGTTTTATATCAATTTACAAAGTGATATTTCCAAACCTGTAGACTTTACCTTACACATGAGCCATGTGTGGGGAACTGTATCGAACGCTTTTGCAAAATCCAAGTATACCACGTCCACCGCCACCCCTCTGTTCAAGGTTTTACTTACCACCTCATAAAAAGAAATCAGGTTTGTCTGACAACTTCTGTCTTTCATGAATCCATGCTGTCTGTTGCTTAAAATATTTTTTTCCTGCAAGAACTCGTCTATGTGGTCTTTTATTAATCCCTCCAGTATCTTTCCAACTATAGAAGTTAAACTAAATGTCTATAGTTGCTTGGTAAAGACTTTGTTCCCTTTTTAAATATAGGCACCACATTGGCCCTGCGGCCCTGGAATAAACATCTTTCGTTAGCCCACTCCAAAGACAATGTTTTGGCAAGTTGCACTTGACTACATTTGTTCACAAAATGGGTAAGTATTCCAGCTTTAGAAAGAAAGTGTCAAAAATAATGTTTTCAGCTTTGAACTCTGCCACAAAACACAATTGTACGACACTTCCAAGCAATGTTTCATATTCCTATTTCTGCCCAAATATCTGTGTGCTAAGTATTCCTTTTTTACAATCTCATAGGGGAGAGAAGACTCAGGATGTCTGAGGACACCAGGGACCCCACACCTCCCAAAGAAGGGTAAACACCAACACCAGAAGTGGAGGAGGAGGAGGAAGGAGAGATTGTAGAGATTGGCGAAATTGGCACCACAACAGGTGAGTGTCTGAAACCACAGCTTCAGGTAACCTAATCAATGTATGCCTGTTTATTTATAATACACTGTTTTTTTGGTTTATTTTTAGGTGATGTGGATGTTGTGGAAGAAGAAAAAAAAATAATGTTTTATATACACCAAATATGTTGGTTTGTTGTAAAACCCTTTTCTAAACGCACATGTGAATATGCTTTGAGTAAAAAGTAAAATTATCAACAATGTGTGACTTCCTTTTGCAAAAGCAGTATTTGTATTTGTAGTAAAGTTGTTGTTTTCTGTGACAATGGGTGTTATTTATTAAAGGTAAATCCACTTTGCACTCCAAGTGCAGTTTCAGGTGCAATTTTGCAGTGCACTTGTAGTGCATAGTGGATTTTCCTTTAGTAAATAACACCCACAGTGCTTTTTAAATTTTTCCAATCACGCCATTTTCATGATCCCACACATTTCTGCCATGGTGCTGAAAATTATAAATATTTTTGTCATTAATGCACTACATGCATTAACAACAAAAACAAGGTGTGTGTGTAGAAAACCCACAACATAATAAGATTATCTGAAGAAGAGACTGTCACCTCATCTCGCACAGAAATTGGCTTGGCACTGTTGTAGAAAAAGGCCCAAAAAACCCGCAAAAAACCTAGGAGACACCTAAAACAAAGCCAAGCAGTAAATTAAAACAAAGATTATTGGAGTTTGAAAGAAAAATTTATTAAAAATGTATTAAAAAAATGCCTCTCAGACATTGTCTGGCATATCATTGGCCCCCCTACTCACAAAGTACTCCATATATCTTGTTCTGAACTCGTGGGCGCAAGATGGCCAGTTTCAAGGGCCATCAGGTTGGGATGTTCAAGCAAGTCTGCATCAGGCCCAACTGAGGCCACATAGTTTGGTGAGTGTTTCTTCAAAAAATTGTGCAGAATGCAGCACGAAAGCACAATATGATTGAGTTTATATTCTGCCATGTGTATTGGAGTCAAAAATAGGTGGAACTGACTGGCCATTATCCCGAAAGTGTTCTCCACTACTCTTCTTCTACTCTTCTTAAAGATCCTCTGGTCCGGGGTGAGGGTCCTCATCGGGAAAGGCCGCATCAGATGGTTTGCCAGAGCAAACGCCTCATCCGTGACAAAAAACGAAGGGGAGTCTTTCCACATTCTCCTCTGGAGGTGGCAAGCCCAGACTGCCACTCTGGAGACACCAGTAGAACTTCATCTGCGTGAACACTCCACCATCCGACATCTGCCATTTTTCCCCACGTCCACATACAGGAAGTCATATGTCACTGACACCACCGCCAACATCACGATACTATTATACCCCTTGTAATTATAATAGTAGGACCCCGAGTTGGGGGGGGGTGTGACGATGCAGACGTGTTTCCCATGAATTGCACCTCCACAATTGGGAAAGTTCCAATGGGTGGCAAAGTGGGAGGCCACAGTCTGCCATTCCTGTGGCGTTGAATGAAAAAGTGGAGTCAAACAAGAAGAAAAAAATGAGTCATTTTGCACATCAACATTGCAAGCAGACACAAACATTTTTGGCCAAGATCAGTATAACATTTTTGGAAATGAGTATTTAAAGCCAAAAGTATAAGGTCCCCTTATCAGATTCCTCACCCCCCCCCATCTGATGGCCCATTGCAAAAAAATTATGGGGGGTGTTTTGGACAGATAACCCTCTCCACTTCATTGAGAGCTGAATGCATAAATAATGTGTGATACTTTGGCCAGCCCCTCCTTACACTATTGCCAGCCCACCGGACAGGTAAGAAGTGTCATAATACAAAAAAAAAAATGTAAAAAATAATGAACAAATGGAAGTACATTTTAACATTCTGCTATTACCTATCAGGATAATAATAGGGTAAAAAAATAAAAAAATGATAGCATTTGAAATGATTGAGGCAGGCCCTTGCACTACATGCTTTGGTGAATTCATCCATAAATCTGACCATAAAAGAGGTGGGTATAGTGTGTATTGGGTTAGTATAATGTGTATAGAGTGTGTATAGAGGATTGCTATCAGCTGATAGCAGTTGGGGGGAGGGGGTTCCTAATGAGTTTGGCCCACCAAAAAAACCTCTGGCACTCTGCATGAATTTAAGCACACACATACCATTTGAACACATTCTAGGGGGTGTTTAGGGGAATGCAATACTATGGAGCTGACAAAATACATTGCTAAGTGACTAGGCTATAGGTTTATGGGCCCAGAAGAGCATGCTGGGGAGGTTAGTGAAGGCAAATATGCATGAAGGACAAAGAAGGAACCGTAAAAGCTTCCAGCATGCATGAGGACAAAGGGGGACAGCATATCAATTCCAACATATTGCAATTATAGTAATTTGGGCATGATAAAAGAAATACAATGCATTAGCAAACATTAAATACATAGAATGTGATGTTAAAGGATAAAACTTACCTTAATGTAGTCCTTCTGCAGGACCTAAATTATGGCAGAACAGGTCTCTGGAATAATGATTCCCAGAGCATGGGGGGAGATGCCTGTTGAGATCTCACCCATCCTCTGGAACTCACTACCCCAATCTGTCAGAATGTCTCCAAATTTATCCACATTTAGGCGATCCCTGAAAACTTTCCTCTTCAGAGAAGCCTATCCTGCCTCTATCTAACAACTGCACTATTTTCTCCATGAGCTCACCCCCCACAGCTATTACCCTTTTGTATAACTTGACCCTCCCTCCTAGATTGTAAGCTCTAATGAGCAGGGCCCTCTGATTCCCCCTGTCTTGAATTGTATTATATTGTAATGTCTGTCCTAATGTTGTAAAGTGCTGTGTAAACTGTCGGCACTATATAAATCCTGTATAATAATAATAACTTGAGGTCCTGAAGACTTCTCCCTGTCGCCAAGTCCCGCAACGTGGTGATGAGCCTATGCGCCGGAGTGATGGCTTGCCGCATGCAGGTATCCTGCCTGCTGATATAAGGGGACAACAAAGCCAACAGATGGTGAAAAACCAGGTCCGTCATCCAGAGATAATTCCTGAAATCATCAGGATTTTTCTCCCAGATCTCACGAAGCAAAGGCATGTGCGAGAATTGGTCATGCTGGAGCAACCAATTCATGCTCCATGAACTCCTCCTCGCCCTGTTCATGGACTGAGCTTGTGTCAAAGCTAAAAGCCCAACACCAAGCCCCTGCACAGCACGAACGATGAGTACATACACAGACTAACAGAAAGCACCAATAAACAGCAAGGCCTGAAAGAACAAACTGAAAACCAGAAATGAGCGGTCAATAAGCACTAAAAATCAAAGCGTACTATACCAAGATATAGTCCGTAATGACCAACAAATGCAAACTGACTACACACACTGATAAGCAGATACTCACCCACAAGCACAAACTGAAGAGCAGTAACGATCTGAAGCACAAATCTGAAAAGCGCAAATCGTGTCTAATGAAATTTCTACTAACACGCGATAAACACGAGATCAGCAGAAGGAGCCCAAAGGGTGCCACACGTGGTGCTGAACTTCCCTTTTCTAGTCCCGTCGTACGCGGTTTAAGTCACCGCGTTCTTGTCAACTGAAAATTCCGCCAACATTGTCCGACCGTCTGTATGCAACACCAGTTCCGGACTAAATCCGTTGGAAATTATCCAATGGATTTGGTGATCAGAATGTCCGTGTGTACAAGGGCTTAAAATATGTCTTGTAAAGCATTTCATGCAAAATACAATCTAATAACTTTTAAATATAGTTTTAGCTTCTAAAACTAAATTGTAAAAAAAAGCAATATTAAAAGGACAAAAATAGGAACAAAGAATATATAAAAAAAAGTTATCTGCTGAGAAATGTAAGTGCTACAAAAAACAGAATTAGAAGTGATAATTAAATAGTTTCCACTGTGAAAAAGAGAGCTCACTAACAGTTGTACATGGTGTGAATAGACATATACACAATTCAAGTTCTAAAGATCCCATTGATACCTATGATTTAAAGGCTTATCTTGTGTGTTTTAGTACTGTAAAATATAAACGTACATCTTAATGTGAAATTATACATTTTACCAAAAAAAAGGTTGTCCAAAAAAAAAGTGTTAAAACAACATAAATAATTATTGTTAAAGTAACACACATCAATTTTAGTGAAGTAATATTTCAAATCTTGCTGAATATTTTGTGACAAATCAATACTATGTTATACTTTTTTAATATTCTTACAGTCTTGACATGTAAGACCTAACGGCCAACGGACAGTACAGCACATGTTTGTAAACCTGTGATCCGTGCTAATCTGGATTTTAGTGTCAAGTAATTGCATTAACCCCAAAAGCCCTGCTAGGAGGATAACGCTTACTGAAAGTCACATTATGTTGGGTTACCTGGACTGAATTGCTATTGACAGTAAAAGGCAAAACACAGGCAAACATCTTAGAGAGGCTTGCCTAAATACACATTGATCATGTAAGATAAGTTCATTAATAGAGCAAAAACTGATATGTACCAGTAGTAAGGGCGACGTCTGGATTTCTTCTCTTCCATGGGTTCGAGGTGAATCCTGCAGGTTTGGAATTTGTGACCCCAGTGATTTATTTTATTTTTATTTATTTTATTTTTTATTTTATTAGATTCACCCAGGATAATTTTTTTTTTTTAAAGCTGAACACCAATAATGATCTGTATTGTATACTACATTGGTCTAGCTTGGTTTCATATCTCTGAAGCTAGTGGGGAAGCTGAAAACCACTGTAGTCGCCACAGGGTTCTGTGCAAGGCAATTTCCCCTCTTGATACTGACACCAGTGGGTTACTCACTCATCACTGTCACCATTCATAGAACCCCTTGTATTTTTTTTAAATGAGTACAAGACATTCTCAGATTAGACAAGTTGGAGATTGCATTGTCACTGCCCCTCCCAGCAAGACTGGAAGATCACAGCTATCATCATAGTAGCACCGACTACTGCAATGATTTTTAACTTCCCCAGTAGCCTACGCATGAGATATGCATAATTACAAGCTTGACCAGTGCCAGTTTTAAACCGTATTCCACTGCATAGCCTTTAAACTATGGTAAGCAAGCCTGGAAGGACCAATTAGGGAAAGTTGTTGGGAAATTATATTGAAAGCTGACAGACTGCATAAGAAGAGATTAGGATCATTTGGGAAACTTTACTTGGGAATTGTTTGTCCTTTATTTTATTTTGTGATTGATTTGAGGTCAGCAGTCACTTTTAGCTGTACAGTCAATAGCAAAATTTCCCATGTTCTGCATGGCTTTCTTTGATGGGGCCTTTACTGCAAGTCTTCCCTTTAAAAAAAAAGTAGCCTTTTTCAGCAGTGATACTTATTTTTATTTCTTTGTTTTTTTTTGCTTTAAATTGATAGGGCCTTTTTTTAAAGTGTCATTGAATCCAAATCATCAAAAACTGTCAATACATGCTGGGGGGTGTGGCCTGCTGTGGACTAGGATGGCTGCCTGAAGTCCGAGCTCCACTCCACGGCCTGCATTATGGCAACCCTCTGCTACTTTCCTCCCTTCAGCTCACACCACCAGAGAGTGGGAGAACCGGGGGCACTCTAGGGCATGTTAAGACGGCGATACAGCCCGCCAAATCCCTGCAGTTTAACCGACTATCACCCGCCGCAGCCAGGAGTACATTACACACACAGGGGTAAGAGGCTGGCTACCTGCCCTGCACATTCAGCAAACAAGGAGCCATATGCAAAAAAGCAACTATTGTCCTCAGGTTGTTGCAGGGACATACAAATCCCAAAATGCTCCCTCCCTGGCTGCTATCCCTGTCACTGACAACACTGTCTCAGAAGCAATGCTAAAATCTATGCTCCTCATGCTACAGCTAGATTTACATAGGGAGATTCAGATGTCTATATCCCAGATGCATGATAGAATAGACTGTCTAGAAGAACGTATGGATGCTCTGGAGGATAACTTGCAAGATTAGTCTAAAGCGTATAATGAATTGTTACAGTAGTAAGAAGAGCCAGCAACACTGTAATCCTTGAAGTGTCGTTTATTGGTACATCAGAGTGACAGCATAACGAATTGTTAGACGCGCATGAACATCACACGTGTTTTTGCCTGCATACATTTCTTCCATGTAAAGGAGCAAATTCTCTCTGCCACCAGATCTTCGAAACCCTTGTCGACCCCATATGCTAATATTAAGCTGTTCACTGATCTGTCTCCTGCCACAATGGAAATGAGCAGAGCTTTCTCCCCCATTACCTCTATTCTCCAGCAGAAAAAAATAGCATACAGATTGGGTTTCCCAACAAAATTGCTGGTCACTAACAAAAGATCACCCCTATCCTCACTCCAAAGGATGGCTACAAAAAGCTGACCAACCAAGGACTCCTCCCCATTGCTCCTGGAGATGCGGGCCAAAAAAGTTTCTCTTGCACGCCATCTGATTCCAGGAATGTGACAACTAAAACGATCAAAAAAATATAAACTTTGTCTTAGCCCTGGTCCCCAGCCTATTTAAATCCAGCCTGGGCGATACATCTTTCCCTTTTCTTCTCCACCTCTCAGGTTAAAAGTGTGCTAGGCACATGTTTCTGTGCTGTGACATTTGTTATCGGTACAAAGTATTCAACCACTGTTATATTGCTTGTTCATAATTGAATTTATTTTATGTGTTAGCTTTAGAGTTTCTTTTCATTTACCTGCTGCAAATACTGTATTAATATACTTGTTTTTATATTTCTCAAGCATCACTAGTGGGGGTAGTCTCTCTTCCTCTGCATACACCTCCAAAGCCACTTTGCCACCATGACCCTCATGATCACCTCCCTAAATGTCAAAGGTCTAAACTTGCCTTTTAAACACAATCTCCTTTAGAAAGAAGCATTAAATCAGCATGCAGATGTTCTCTGTGTACAAGAGACCCACTTTTCTAAACTTAAACAACCGAAGTGTAAACACAAAAGACACCCCCACTGCTGCTTTGCGAATGCCCCAAAAAAGAAGAGAGGTGTAATGATTGCCATAAGTGCGGCAGTACATTTCACACTACACCACTGTGAATATGACGAGGATGGCAGATTTCTAATCCTGTCAGCCACGTTTGATAATCACCCCCTCACCTTAGTCAACATTTATGCCCCCAACACAGCCCAAAAAAAATTCTATGCTACCCTCTTCTACAAACTTACTCCTTATAGATCCTCACCTTTAATAATTTTTGGAGACTTCAATGAGTTGATTAACCCCAGACTAGATACCTCTAATGCTTCAAGATGTAGGCCTTCAGCACTATCCACCCTCCTTAAGCGGAAGGATTTATATTACTCCTGGAGGTGCATGCATGATATGGAGAGAAACTACACCCTTTTCTCCCCACCACACCAGTCTTACTCTTGGATTCATCTATTCATAACAGACAAACACCTACTTCAATCTATCACTGCTTCCCACATAGGAACAATATCTTGGTCTGACCACGGTCCGGTCACAATCAAGCTAATCTCCCCAACCCAAACCACCAGCCATACGATTTGGAAATTAAACTCCTCTCTCCTCAACAACCCCACTTTTGAGACTGAAATACAGTCCGAGATTGAAACTTACTTCCAACAAAATGTAAACTCTGTAACTGATCATGCTACAACTAGACATGTGCAGAGTAAAATATTTCGTTTCGGAATTTCGTTTTCGTCCGAAAGCTTAATTTATTTAGTTACTCCCGAAATTCGTTTTTATTTATTTCGTTTTTCGTTCAAAAATTGCATTCGTCCGAAAATCCACATGAATTACGGTCGAATCTGTCTTGGAAGGCTTATGGTGTCTGTCGAATGTATAAAGAAGATTCGACGGAGCTAACTATATAGCATACTTTAGAACCCTATTAAAGTCTATGGGACTCCAACGTTCAAAATCTAAAGTGCTAATTTTAAAGGCTAATTTGCAAGTTACTGTCCTAAAAAGTGTTTGGGGACCCGGGTCCTGCCCCAGGGGACATGGATCAATGCAAAAAAAAGTTTTAAAAACGGCCGTTTTTTCGGGAGCAGTGATTTTAATAATGATTAAAGTGAAACAATAAAAGTGTAATATTCCTTTAAATTTCGTAGGGGGGGGGGGGTGTCTATAGTATGCCTGTGAAGGGGCGCATGTTTCTGGGGCTTAGAACTGTCGCTGCACAAAGTGTCATTTATGCAGGAAAAAAAGTCCTTTAAAATCACTCGCAGCTATTATGAATTGTCGGCTCCCGTAATACAGAGAACACTCATTGAAAGTCATTGATAAAAAAATAAATAAATAAATAAAAAAAAAAAGCGTGGGGGTCCCCCAAATTGAATTACCAGGCCCTTCAGGTCTGGTATGGATATTAAGGGGAACCCTGCCTCAAATTTAAGAAAAAATTTGACGTGGGGTTCCCCCTAAATATCCATAACCAGACCCTTCAGGTCTGGTATGGATATTAAGGGGAACCCCGCGTCAAATTTAAAAAAAAATTGACGTGGGGTTCCCCCTAAAAATCCATACCAGACCCTTTATCCGAGCACGCAACCTGGCAGGCCGCAGGAAAAGAGGGGGGGACGAGAGAGCGGCCCCCCCTCCCTCCTGAACCGTACCAGGCCACATGCCCTCAACATTGGGAGGATGCTTTGGGGGTCCGTGACCCCTCAAAGCACCTTGTCCCCATGTTGATGAGGAGAAGGGCCTCATCTCCACAACCCTGGCCGGTGGTTGTGGAGGTCTGCGGGCGGGGGGCTTATCAGAATCTGGAAGCCCCCTTTAACAAGGGGACCCCCAGATCCCGCCCCCCCCCTGTTTGAAATGGTAAGGGGGTACAAAAGTACCCCTACCATTTCACAAAGAAAGTGTAAAAAAATGGTTAAATAAAACAAAGACACTTTTGAAAAATTCCTTTATTAAAAATAAAAAAATAAAAAAAAGATTCCAGCGGCGGTAATCCACTCTTGCTATCCAGCGACGGACGGTCATCTCTCCCGCGATGTCATGTCATCCAGCGCAGCGAATCCTTCGTTCTTCTGTCTCCGCAGAGGAGACAATGCAGGGATTCCGGCTGGCTGACGTTTCTTAAATAGGGAGGGCGGGGCCACCCGTCACCTGACCCCGCCCCCCTCTGACGCAAGGGGAAACCCGGGGTTCCCCGTGACGTATGGGTGACCCCGCCCCCCTCTGATGTAACGGAAACCTGCCTGTGTTACATCAGAGGGGTGCGGGTCACCTATACGTCACAGGGAACCCCGGGTTTCCCCTTGCGTCAGAGGGGGGCGGGGTCAGGTGACGGGTGGCCCCGCCCTCCGTATTTAAGAAACGTCAGCCAGCCGGAATCCCTGCATTGTCTCCTCTGCGGAGACAGAAGAACGAAGGATTCGCTGCGCTGGATGACATGACATCGCGGGAGAGATGACCGTCCGTCGCTGGATAGCAAGAGTGGATTACCGCCGCTGGAATCTTTTTTTTATTTTTTTATTTTTAATAAAGGAATTTTTCAAAAGTGTCTTTGTTTTATTTAACCATTTTTTTACACTTTCTTTGTGAAATGGTAGGGGTACTTTTGTACCCCCTTACCATTTCAAACAGGGGGGGGGCCGGGATCTGGGGGTCCCCTTGTTAAAGGGGGCTTCCAGATTCTGATAAGCCCCCCGCCCGCAGACCTCCACAACCACCGGCCAGGGTTGTGGAGATGAGGCCCTTCTCCTCATCAACATGGGGACAAGGTGCTTTGAGGGGTCACGGACCCCCAAAGCATCCTCCCAATGTTGAGGGCATGTGGCCTGGTACGGTTCAGGAGGGAGGGGGGGCCGCTCTCTCGTCCCCCCCTCTTTTCCTGCGGCCTGCCAGGTTGCATGCTCGGATAAAGGGTCTGGTATGGATTTTTAGGGGGAACCCCACGTCAATTTTTTTTTAAATTTGACGCGGGGTTCCCCTTAATATCCATACCAGACCTGAAGGGTCTGGTTATGGATATTTAGGGGGAACCCCACGTCAAATTTTTTCTTAAATTTGAGGCAGGGTTCCCCTTAATATCCATACCAGACCTGAAGGGCCTGGTAATTCAATTTGGGGGACCCCCACGCTTTTTTTATTTATTTATTTATTTATTTTTTTATCAATGACTTTCAATGAGTGTTCTCTGTATTACGGGAGCCGACAATTCATAATAGCTGCGAGTGATTTTAAAGGACTTTTTTTCCTGCATAAATGACACTTTGTGCAGCGACAGTTCTAAGGCCCAGAAACATTCGCCCCTTCACAGGCATACTATAGACAACCCCCCCCTACGAAATTTAAAGGAATATTACACTTTTATTGTTTCACTTTAATCATTATTAAAATCACTGCTCCCGAAAAAACGGCCGTTTTTAAAACTTTTTTTTGCATTGATACATGTCCCCTGGGGCAGGACCCAGGTCCCCAAACACTTTTTAGGACAGTAACTTGCAGAATCTTTTCTCTCCGTCAAATCTTTTCTCTGTCGAATATTTTCTCTATATAATCTTGGACTAATAGAGGTAAGGTTAGGCACATTCGACCATAGGTTCTATAAACACGTTGTCAGAGTCATGTCGAATCTCCTATTCTATATCGAACTGTTGTAACAACGAAAACGAAAATAAAGCATTTATTTATGTCGGATCTTTCGTTTTTCGGATTTTGTGCTTTCGTTATCGTTTGTCAAAACGAAAACGAAAATAGCTGAAATTCGGACGAAAATGCATTCGGACGAAAACGAATGCACATGTCTAGCTACAACATGGAATGCTCATAAGGCTTGCCTACCAGGTCTTTTCATAAAACTTGGGACCCACTCCAACAAAAAAAACACTCCTCCATTACAGAGTCACTCCTAAAACAAATTTGATCCCTAGAAATCACGGACAAAAGATCCCCTTTGAATACTATCTCTTTGGAACTTAAAAACCTTAGACACCAGCTCAGTGACCACCTTCGCAAAAATTTTGACTATTATGTAAAAAGACTTAGATTTCAAACCTACTCAGCAGCCAATAAACCAGGGGCATTTATGGCTAAACAATTCAAGAAGCAACTCTCCAACAAAAAAAATCGCACATCTCACTAAATCCCAAGGTAAGCGCTTAAATAATCCACTTGATATCGACCAATGAATTCAGCAACTTTTATGCAAAACTCTACATCCTTACAGAAACAGATACCCTACCCCCACCTACCCAAGCAGACATGTCAAGATTCTTATCCTCTATCTCCCTCCCATCTATCTCTCCAGAACAACTTGACCTCTTAGCAGCTCCTTTCTCACACGCTGAAATTCACAAATTTATCCAAAACTTACCACTACATAAAACACCAGGCCCTAACGGACTGCCCAATGAATATTATAAACGTTTTGCCCAACCCTTAGTCCCCCATCTCTGCAACATGTATAACCAATTTGCTACTACAGACACAATCCCTAAGGAATCCCTCGATGCCTTAGTGGTCACCATCACTAAAATGGGAAAATATCCAGACAACCCCACCAATTATCGTCCAATATCCCTCCTGAACACGGATACAAAACTTTATGCTAAAATCCTTGCACAACACCTCTCCACTGTCATTCCCCAGATTATACACCCTGACCAAGTTGAATTTCTGCCTGGCAGGCAGGCCTCAGGTGTAACCAGATGCTTATTGACCTTATCTTCCTATCTTTGGATGCAGAGAAGGTGTTTGATAGGGGCTATTGGCCGTGCATGGAAGCAGTATTCTGTAAATTTGGAATGTCAGGCACCTTTCTTACTGCCATACTAGGTCTGTACACTCATCCAACTGCATGCATCTGGACCTTGGGTGTCATCTCCAACCCCTTCCAAATTACCAAGACAATGGTGCCCGCTGTCCCCTCTAATATTTGCCATGGTAATGGAACCTTTAGCACAATCCATAATATCTGATCCATCGATCTTGGATATAATAATTGGAACTGTTGACCATAAAATTTGCCTTTACGTGGATGACGTGATTATAGCCCTGACTAATCCCTTAGTATCTCTACCAGTAGTCCAATGAGTCCTAGAAGTGTTTGGTGCAATATCCATGTACAAGCTGAATCACAGTAAATCCCTTATGCTTAATCTCGGCCTAGACCCCCAAACTTCTAAAGCTATCTCCTCTAACTCCCCTTTTTCTTGGGCTCCCAACTCTTTTCTTCCCTAATTAGGAACCCACCTGACATTCCTAAGCCATATATTACTGAGAACCAACCTAGAAGACCTCATGGGCAGGCTCACACGGCTCTTAAAAGAACTGAGTCGAGTTCCAGCCTCTTGGATTGGAAGGGTGGCTCAGCCAAAAATTTATTTACTTCCGCATATCTTATATTTTTTTTCTTACAATACCTCTCCTACTAGTACAAAATCAGATCAAAAAGCTCCAGGGAATCATCAACAGCTTTATTTGGCAACAGAAACGCCCTAGAGTGAAAAAAGCCATACTTTTAACTCCAGTTCCACATGGCGGCTTAGGCGCACCAGACATCCATACTAATTATCCAGCAACTATCTTAGACAAATTGAAAACCTGGTGGTCAGACAAGCACCACACAACCTGGAAACAACTAGAAGCAACCATACTACTTACAAATCCTAAACTTCTCCTAGCCGCAACAAGGCTTAACCTCAACCCTAAGCGCTACCCACTAGACACCATTGCGACCTCCACAAGAGTCTGGGCTGCAGTATCGCAACTTGCAGGAGGGATATCGTTGGGATCCCTGTTGGCAATACCCATTGAAGCATTTCACCTTATTTCCCCAGACCTACCCCTATCGGAATGGACCAAGGCCTTCATCACTAACATAGGTATGCTTTTCTCGGGATCAGGTCTGCATCCTTTTGCCCACCTAGTACAGCAGTTTGGCCTATCCAACCAAACGTTCTTTCTCTATCAGACCCAGTCTTTCAAAAATGCGCTGGTCAAATTCAGACTGTCTTTCCCTACCTCTGATAAAGTATTACAACCTTGATATATCCAAAACCAAAGGAATCTCTCTAGTATACAAGCTGCTTACCAAACCATCTCCTGACCTACTCTTCTCCTCCGCACAATATTGGTCCTCTTTGTTAGACCAGCCACCTCCACCTGCACATTGGCAGAAAACCCTCACAATACCTCTATGCCTATCTCACTGCATTACTCATTGGGAATCATTACAGAAGTTGTTCCACAAATGGTACTTCACCCCAGAAAGGCTGGCGAAGATATACCCAAATACCTCACCCAAATGTTGGAGAGGCTGCGAAAGTATTGGATCTCTCTCACACATTTGGTGGGAGTACCCCCTCATCATAAAATCCTGGGAAAATGAAGAATCAAATATTTTCTTTGTGTGGTTTATCCTTCCCCATGTTTCCACTTGATCTGCTCCTAGGACTCTCTAATCCCACATGGCCTAAACACTTACAAACGCTGGTGACATGCGCCCTAATAGTAGCAAGACTTGCGATTGCGAAGAAATGGAAATCTACACACCCTCCTTTACTGAAGAATACCATTCAATTACTCAACCTGCACTTCCTAATGGAATTTTCTTTTGCTAAAGTCAACATATCCACACACCGATTTAACAAAGCCTGGGAGCTTTGGATTACTGACTCTGTCCTGTACCTCCCTTCCTTCCTACTCCACATACCTGCAAAAGATCTTGTTATGATACTCAAAACAGTTCTTATTTTTTTTGGCTCCACTGTTGTTACGGTTTGGATACCTCTTCCACAGTATTCTAACCGTTCATTATAGTGTTATTTTATGGCTAACTGCATGTCTGTTTTATACCGTTTGCCTAATACTAATCCCTTTAGTTTTGATGTACCTTGGTTATGTCAGTTATGTCACATGACCTGTGACATAACTGGTAGGATGAAGCCTGGGTGACTCAGAATGTACAGAGGTATTTCCATGTTTTTTAAAGATATTCAAGGGGTTTTAAATGTAATGTGAGTGTGGTGTTAGTAAATAAATTGCCTGTATCTAAATACTATATCATTGGAGGCTGTTTCTTCTCTCTTGGCATGTTATATCTGAGCACACAGCATGGCGGCATGAGTGCCAACCGGCCTTAAAGAGACCTACACCAAATTTTATGGATGATAGCTAAGGAGTGTAAAGTGCACCCTAGTGGACAGGATGTCCTGGTGACTGTACTATGAGCATATGACTGGGCCTCTGAGACCGGAGGAGGACCCTGGTGGTTATAAAGCATACATTATATGACCTTACATTGTATGTGGACCATATGTTTAAGGTGAGAACATTGTGAGCACTGTGGTTACATGGGAGGAATCACGAATTTTGGCATGGCCTTGAGCATCACTGTTTTTTGGTAAAATGGCACTGGAAGGTTAAAGAGTTGTATGCATGCAGCTAGATATGCATTTACATTTGTCAAAAATTGTCATTATGAAATAAACTTATAGACCGTACATGCGATTGAGAACTTTTTTCAGCACACCTTTACTATATTGCTATACTAATTATTTCACTTTTTGTAATTTTTAGTATATTCGTATATTACCTTTTTTCACAATACTGTTGTTATATGTGCATATATGGAGGTAACAGCGAAGTGTAGTTGTTATTTCAGTCACAGGGGTAGCATAGCATTTTTTATCGTTTGCAAATTTTCCTGCACTTAATTTTTTTTATAACTATTGAACTTCATTATTAAAAAAAAAGAAAAGAAAAAGGACAGAGTGATACAATCGTCAATAGAAACATCAAGCTTTACTTGTAAAATCAGGCATGGGGTTACCCACAAATATATATTAGAGAAGATCTGTCCCTATGCTATTTTTTACATAAAAAAAAAAAAGCTGTCTGGGAAAGGTAAATTACTGGCAAATCTTTCTTTTTTCTTTCCTTCATTTTTGCTATAAAATAAAGCCTGCGGTTCCCTCTGTAAAAAAAAATCTTTACCTACCCTCGATTTGATACCGATGTTAAGGGAAAACCCCATGCAAAATATAAAAATCCAGCAAAAAAACTAAAGGCCTCTTCTCTACAACCCTGGTCCATTTGTTAAGGTGGTGCAAGAGAGGACTTATCAAAATCTAAAACCACTTTAAGATATCTTAAAGGGAGCCCCCAGATATTCCACAAGATTGAGTAAGGGATACTGGCAAATACAGTAAATACCCTTTTGACATACCGTATACTTTCTTAAAGAAATAAAAATAGTGTTATAAATCAAGCATCAATCTCATCAATCATGATTTACAAAGTATCCTATTGCATTTCTCACTGCCAGTGACAGCTCCTCGCTATGTGGAATGTAAACAAACCTTCCAGAATAGTGGCTGACATCACTGACCAAATATGGTCATGAGTGATATCACCAGTTGCAATGTACCCAGCTGGTGATAACACTTCCTTAACAACCATTGACCAAATAAGTAAAAGTTTAAGGTGTCAATACAAATGGCAGAAAACGAAAATGCAACTTGGATTTGCGAACCTGGGTGCTGAGCTCCTGCCTATTAGGTACCATGCTACTTTAAGGACACCAGAATAACATTGATCTTTTGCACAAGCTCCAGTTGGGCATGAATAATTTTGCTTAGAGTCAGTTTCACAAATCTTGCAGAGTGTGCAGCAAAACACATTGAAATCTATGGTCTGAAATCTTGTTTTTTTTTTTTTTTTTAAATAAATTTTATTCAAAGGAAAGAAATAAGGACATACAAAGGCATACAATAAGGCACAAACAGCGATTAGGAGAAAATATGTAAATATCCAGTGCATGCCCTGGGGCAGAGGGAAACCGTGGTACACCGAAGAGTTCAGCCAACAGTAATAGCTTAAAACAGTGGGGACCAACTGGATGAATCGGGGACTGTTTTGAACCCTAAGTAAAGCAGGTATTAATACCGGCTCCCTAGCGGAGCAAAAGCCTAGATTACATTATATAGATCCAGGTAAGTAGGAGGGATAGGAGGGGGGGAGGGTAGGGAGGGACACGGGAAGGGGGGGGGGAGGGGGGAGGGGACAGGGGGGGAAGGGCAGGCAGGCTAGGAACAAGGATAATATCATAAGGAAGGGTTCATATGCAGTGATCACAATGATGAAACCTGAGGAGCAGACAAAGACCATAACAGCCTAGGCATTTAAGTAGATCCTGGAGATATGTTAGGAGTGGCGCAAGTCATTGTAAATGAAAGACAGTTGGTCCAATGCACGTTGATCAAGTGATGACATGGATGCGTTGATAAACAGACGCCATTTGGCGAAAAAGGCAGCTTTTTGGGAGGCATGAGAGAAGTCAGCCAGAAGCCTCTCCTTATGCATAAGAGATAACAGGTCCTGGTGAAGTTGGGAGGCCGAGGGGCCTGGAGGCGAAAGCCAAAAACGAAGTATAAGGCGACGGGCCATAAGTAGACATAACAAGATCCATTTGACTGTAGCAGGCTGGGAATGGGGCCCTAAAATAGGACCAGCACCCGGTAGAGTGGACCATGGCAGCAGCAATGGGTCCCAATATCCGAAGATTAGAAGCAGAGGTTCCTTGGGTAATTTCAGTAGAGTGATATCGAAAATAAATGCAATGACTTGGTCCCAGAATGTAGATATTGTCTGACAAGACCAGAAGCGATGAGAGAGGGATGGCTTTGGGTCTTTACAGTGGGGGCAGGATGCCCCATCTTGTTTTGCTTTGGGAGACAGAAACGGGATGTAGGCCCTATGGGGAATCTTAAGTTGTGTCTCCCTCCAAATTTCGTTGGGCGTAAGTCTCAGAACTCTGTTGAGACCCAGCATAATCTTGTAGACGATGTCGGGGTCTGGGAAGGCCAAAGACCAGTTTGCAATGGAGGTGCTGGAGGCCGGAGGCGTTGAGCGTTCCAGAAGGGGTTTGTAGATATCTGAGATCCTAAAACACTTGTCCCGTAGCAGGTGATCCATGAAACTGGGTTGGAAACGGAGGAGCTCTTTTTTGCAACTTTGAGTGATAAAACTGACACACTGTTGGTAGTGCAGAAAGTGCGATGCGGGTATGGAGAACGATTTCATCACTGAGTGGAAAGGAAGAGGTCTGCCAGTAGCCGGGTCGCACAATGAGGAGAAAAGGGATAGACCCCGTTCAGACCAGGACGAAAAAGCCTTGTAGTGGAGGCCTGGAGAAAAGCAAGGGTTTCCTTGAATAGGCAGGTGTGTAGAAATGAAGGGTGGGAGATTGGCCAGTTTCCTGGATTCCCTCCAGGCTATCGCTGTGTCTCTGAAAACAAGGTTATGTTGATGAGGGAGGGGAACGGATTTCCAGCGGCAATGCAGCAGGGCAGTCAAGGAGTAAGGGTGGGCCATAGCAGTTTCGAGATCAAAGTTGGAGTGGGTGGTCCAATCTAGGCTAGTTCTGAGTAGACAGGCTAAATTGTACAATCTAACATTGGGTAAACTGATACCCCCTTTGCCCCTGGGAAGGTGCAATTTTCTATAGGCAATACGTGGTCTTTTGCCGCGCCATAAAAATTTCGAGATAGCAGAATCCAAAAAAAGTGACATCTTTATGTTTAAGCAACAGTGGTAGAGTTTGCATAGGGTATAAGAGTTTGGCAAAGCTGACCATTTTCACAAGGTGGCACCTTCCCAGGAGCGAAAGGGGCAGATCCATCCAGTTGGTCAATTCTTGGGAAATCTTAGATAGCAGAGGAGGGTAATTCAACTGGTACAACGAGGAAGGTAGCTTCCCAATCTTAATGCCTAGATATGTGATGAAAGAAGGGGCAACCGAAAATAAGGAGCCAGCGACCCAGGAGGGGGTGGAGTGGGAGCCAATAGGAAGAATCTCACTTTTAGAATAGTTAATGCGGAGCCCTGAGCAAAGCCTAAATTCGTCAAAGACACTTTTAATAGTGGGAATGTCAGCTGCTGGATTAGATGTGAAGATAAGTACATCATCTGCGAACAGAGATGTGCGGAGCTCCTTGCCCCCTGTGTCAATGCCGTGGAGTGGAGCATTATAGGTCAGGTGTCTAGATAGAGGTTCAAGGGCAATGTTAAAAAGTAAAGGGGATAGAGGGCAGCCCTGTCTGGTGCCTTTGTGCAACGTGAAGCTGGGTGAGAGGAGGCCAGCCGCCACCAGATTGGCGGAAGGGGAGGCGTACATAGAGTTTATGAGGTGGGAAAAGGGGCCTGTGAAACCTAATTTGGAGAGGGTTAGAGAGAGCCAATCGAAACTAACATTATCAAAGGCTTTCTCTGCATCTAACGTAATAATGGCGTAGGAACGCTTGGGGTTTTGTTTGGCTGCTTCAAGAGCTAGTAAAACTTTGCGGATATTTAAAGTGGCTGTTTGCCCTTTGGTAAAACCCGATTGGGCCGAGTGAATTAGGTGAGGTACGATATCAGCTAAACGCGTGGCAATAATCTTTGAGAGGATTTTCACGTCTAAATTTAGGAGGGAAATGGGTCTGTAGGATCCGGGCTGTAATGGATCCTTTCCTTTTTTGGAAAGCAGTTTAATGATAGCTTGGTTCCCCGAGGGGAGGTATGGACCTCCCGCCCAGATAGCGGAATAGACGGAGAGGAGAGTGGGAGCCACCATGTTGATGTGGTTTTTATAAAAATCGCTAGTAAAGCCGTCGGGGCCGGGGGCCTTGTGTGAGTTGAGATGGCGGATGGTGGTTTCTATCTCAGGGAGAGTGAGAGGCATTAAGTGTCTCCAATTGATCCGGAGAGATAGAGGGGAGGGACAAGGTGTCTAAGAATTGTCGAGCCTTCTGTTGCACGATGGGGTCCGGGCGTACAGATTAGTGTAAAACTTTAACATTGCCTCATTGATGGCTTGTGGGGAAGAGAGTGTACGACCCGTGTGGTCAGATAAGGCGGTGATGTGTGTAGGGCGATGACTACCTTTACATAATCTGGAAAGAAGTTTTCCAGCCTTATTACCGTACCTGTGGAGGGTGGCATCTAGGTGAGCCTTTTTCGTGCGCTCAAGGGTGTCCGCCCAGTTATCAAAATTGGACTTGGCAGAGACCCATTCGTCGTGGTGTGTAGGGGAACTGGCGGAGGACAGCTGCCGTTGGGCAGAATGAAGTCTGGCACTGGCCAATTTGTAGTGTTGGAGAGCGTGGCGTTTAAATGATGTGGCATAGCTGATAATGCGCCCCCTAAGATACGCTTTTCCGGCATCCCAGAAAAGGTTAGGATTAGCGGAATGGGTGGCATTCGCAGACGTGTATTCTGCCCAGGCCTTGTCTAGATATGTGCGGAAATCTGAGTTATTGGTTAGGAAAGCGGGGAAGCGCCAAAGGTTAGGGTGAGGAGGGAGATCCAGTCTATCTAGGGTGACTACCACAGGGGCATGGTCCGAAATCGCAATGTCGTGTATCTCGGTGTCAGAAATGAAGTTTATGATATCGTCTGACCCAAAGAAATGATCGAGTCTCGCTAGAGATCTATGAGGGTTAGAGTAAAATGTGAATTCCTTGTCAACGGGGTGTGAAAGGCGCCATAGGTCCGTCATGTGTAGTGAGTCTATGGTGGACGAGAATAGGGTGGGATTTGAAACAGCCGCGCCCGATATCAGTGGTCTTGGAGAGGATCTGTCTAACGAGGGATGCATGACGTCATTGTAGTCACCACCTACCAAGTGAGGCAGGTGGGTGAAGTCAAGTAGCCATGTAGAGAGTTCCTTATAAAATTGTGCAGTGGGGTTGTTGGGAGCGTATATATTGGTGATGAACAACTCTTTAGTACCTATCCGTACCGTTGCGGTAAAGAAACGGCCTTTATCGTCTGAGACGGTGGATAGGATAGTGCATGGGAGGTTTTTGTTTATTAAAAGCAGGACACCAGCCTTCCGGCCCAAAGATTCAGCTCCATGGACTGAGCCCACCCACATTTTTTGCATGCGTGGGAAGTCGGATGCAAGTAAGTGGGTTTCCTGTAGAAGGGCAATATCTGCCTTGAGACGTTTAAGATGCCGTAGGATCTTCACCCTCTTATGAGGAGAGCGAAGGCCCTTGACATTCCAAGAGACTACTCTAAGATAAGCATTGGTTGGGGGTGTGGAAAGCTGGTATTCTGGCTAAAAGGTGCAGGAGAGATCAGATGGCCTGGGTTGTAGAAAATATGGATCAGAAGAGGTAAGCCTCGTTCATGTGTCCTAAACAGATGAGGGGGGGAACCCCGGTAAGCAAGGAAGGGGAGCGGGGGGGAGGGGGGTTTGGGGGGCTTGAAAGGGTAAAACAGTGGAAATCAATGAATAACCAAACGAATAAACAAAAACACACACTTCACTTTTTTCCGCATGAGTTCACTGTGTAGGGAGGAACGCTCCTCAAACAGAGCCCCAGGAAGAAAATGGAGTGCCAGCGGTTCGTCTCGAAGATGCTCAGTAAGCAAGTAATTCAGGGACGAACGTCGCAGCGTGGCGGCCGAGAAGCAGCGGTGGGGAAGGAATACACAGTGGAGTCATGCCAGAACTGTTACGTTGTAGTAACCACAATAATGTATGGCTTAGCAGAACTATACATAAGAAAGAAACATGAACGAGCATAGTATAAAACAATACAAGATGCATTAATAAACATAACCTGAGTGGTCCTAGTGAGCTCGAAGAAGAACCATAAAGGTGAGGCAGAGAGACAGGGGGCCTGCAGTGCCCAGCGTCTGAGCCCACCATGGTCGGTAGGAAACCATCTCCCGGAACTGGAGAATAACAGGCCTTATGACCCGGGTGGAGGAGGAATAAATAAAAAAAAAGATATGTCAGCATTGGGGAGCAGGAGAGACTTCAACGTGGAATATTGCGGTGTCGGTGATCCGGGGCAGATGCTCTAAAGCGCTTTGGTGAGTCCTTCCTGGGGCTCCTCTGGTCCAGCGCACGGAGTGATGAGGCCGGTTTGGAGGGTGTAACTGGCAGCGCGTCTGAGCGGAGAGAACGCAGAAATGTTTCTGCTTCTCAGGGGTCCTGGAAGGAGAGCTGTTCCCCCTTAGGGGACTTGAGACGGAGCACTGCGGAGAATGCCAGGGCGAATTTAATCTGCATTTTAAACAGTTCCGAGCAGACCGGTTGAAAAGCTTTGCGTTTCTTTGACACTTCAATAGAGTAGTCCGCAAAAATAAGAATTTTGACACCATCAATAAGTAAGGATGGAGATTGCCGGAATGCTTGAAGAATAACGGCTTTATCCGCATAATTAAGGTACTTGGCAATGATGGGGCGAGGATTTTTGCGGTCAGCGTTGAAGGCGCCCATGCGGTGCGCCCTTTCCACTATGAAAGGGCCTGAAAGTCCCATGGCCTCTGGCACACGTTTGGAGCAGAAGTCGTTCAATTCAGCCGTGGGGAGAGCCTCGGGGACACCGACAAATCGTAGATTGGATCGTCTGGATCTGTTCTCCAAATCATCTAATTTCTGTATGATATATTGTACTGTTTTTTCCTGGGACCGCTCTGTGGCCTGAGACTGGTATAAATCATCTTCCACCTCAGAGACTCGGTGCTCAAGTTCATTGAGCCTGGTACTATGTTCTGTGAGCTGGGCCTTGATTTGCTTCATACCAGCCTGGATGGCTTTTTCCACCGAGGCAGTGATCATGGGGGACAGCAAGGCCGCCACCGCCTGAGCAATGCGGTTGGTATGGCTGTCCTCACCAGGGGACGCCGAATTAGCATCCCCATGTGTAATGTGCGGGGTCCCTGTGACTTGTCCCCGAGATTGGGGGGGTCCGGTGAAGGCAGGGGATGTGTGAGAGGTGGGCCCGCTTACCTCCATGGCAGCATCTGAGAGATCTGGAGTCGAGGCCTGCGGCGCCGGAGCGGAGTAGGCCGAAGCCGGGGGCTCGATTTGCGGCCGTTCGGGTGGCGCCGCCTCGGCCGCGTACGACCGGGTCCCCGTTTTTTCTACAAATGATCCATGTTGACGGGGATCGAGTGGGGGACGCACGGGTCCGAATTAGGATTCTGTGTCCGCTGGCGGTGGCTTTATAGGCCGATTCGGGAGGCTCTGTGACGGGAGCTAAGCTGAGACGCAGCTAGCTCATGCGGCGCCGGAACCGGAAGTCATCTTGTTTTTTAATTCTGGCCTTAGTAGGATAATACTTGTCAAACAAAAGAAATTGAAAGCCAGGCATTGCCATGAGGGACATGTGCCAATGCCAAGATTATAAAAAAAGAAAAGAAAAAAGGTATATCTCACAGCACATAATTGTCGGTTCTCCCAAATAAGTCCAACATACACTGATAGAATGGTTGCTGAGAGCCCACCTTTTTATAGAAAGAGGACTGGGTAAGGTTATCTATTAATTCAAATTATGGGCTCTTGTGGCCAAGCACAAATGCAATGCATTAACTTGTTCCTTAATTCTGGTGTTGAACCTGCACACTTTTAGGCCAATGGTAGCAGCAAACTCTGACCAAATCCCTATTTTAGTAAAAGCCACTTCAGAATACATAGTTGGAGAACATGCTTTTTTCTTCATATGCAAAACTATTTTTCAATTTTAAAGGCCACCAAGCTTCTGTATCTGCATGAGCTCTCTTGCTGAATTTAGCTACAAATGTTCAGAGGTGTAGAGAGAAGAGAGGAAACAAAACAAATAAAATTAACATTTTGTGAATTAGGTGGCCTAACGGTCCCCACTCAGCATGCAAGGTCCACCACTCAGGCATTGGCAGATTGTGGATCTACTTTTTTGCATGGTTCAGGGCCTTCTTAGATCACATCATACACAGGGTCGGTTGGAAAGACAATTTCTCCACCCGATAGTGGGTGTATTCCCACTTGTCCTCTAACTTGCTGCATCTTTCACATTTCAGATTCTTTACAAGCACCTGGTTCCCTGGTCGCACCATCAGTCTGTCCTTGACAGTATTCTCTGACAAGTCCTTATGCCTGTCCAGGACTATTTCTTTGGCTTTCCTCAATCGGAACATCAGAAAGAATGGGGTATGACCAGTAGCCCTATGTACTGTTGCTATAGTTCCATACCATAGCATCTGGTTCCAGCGGTCTCAGTGGCCCCATTCAAAGAGTCTGTAACATTCCCATCAGGGTACGGTTGAAGTATTCACAGGCTCCATTACCCTGAGGGTGGTAAGAGCTAATGAATAACACTCAGACAACATGGCTCAGACAGTACCTATTACTCGAAGTTTGGGCCCTGGTCTGAAAGTATGTGCTTGGGGTAGCCAAACGGTTGAACCACATATTCCCAAAACAATTTAGCTGTGGTCACGACTGTCTAATCTCTGTGGGCACTACTGCAGCAAAGTTCATGAAGTGATCCATAAATACTAGGGGTAACCCAGAGGGGTAGTTGGAGACTGTAAGGAAGTCTATTACCACATGCTCAAAGGGCTCCAAGGTTGTGATAGTCATTGGAGTGGTCTTCTATTGGGGGAATTTGGGGGAATTTGGGGGAATTTGTGTATGGTGCAGGCTGAACACTCCCAGCAAGCTTGCTGCACCTATTTCACCAGTTGTGGACAGAATAAATATCTACTGACCAGGGCCTCAGAACGATCCACCCCAAAATGTCCTCCAGAGGCGTGCAACACTTGACAGACCTGCAGGATGTGTTCCTGGGGAACCACAATCTGTGAAATGTCCTGTTGTTCAGTGGGGATGCGTGTGTGCCAGTATAAGATGTTGTTCTCACTGTGTCTGGTAATTTTTTGCAGTCTCAATAAGATAATCTATTCTGCCAGGAAAGAAAATTTACCTGCACAAGGTCACTATCCTTCTGTTGGATAAGTGTATGGATCTCAGCAGCCCTGCTTGGGAGTCCAGTTGCTTCTCCTGAAGGGAGTGGCATAAGGCAAGCCACAAGCAACACTGCTGACATCCAGATCCTCAATTGGGTTTTCTTCCGGGTAGCAGGAGAGGGCATCCATTTGTCTGTTAAATTTCCCCAGCTCGTAGTGTATTGTAGTTGAAGCAGGCCCACCTCTGTTCCAGTGTCTCCAACATGGCTGTTTCTAGGTATAGAAGAGGGTTATTGTCTTTGTAAATTGCAATCTCTGCCACTGTAAGGTATGCCTGTAAATGTTTTCGCAATGGCCTATGCCAGAGCTAATAGTTCCAGTTTAAAGGAACTATAATTGTGGGGATTTCACACCCAGATGACTTCTTCCACTATGATGGGCAGATTGTTGGTCACTTTCAGAAACGACCAGAAAGGGTCCACCTGATCCAGCATCCCAAACCGCTCGGTGTAAAACTCAATGACAGTGACTTCAGATCCAATGTCAATCAGGGAAGGGAACATCGGGTCATTCACTTGGAATTGGCACATCCATAGTCTCTGACCTTTTGGGACCTTGTGAGGCCATTCCTGTGAGTCATTCCTCAGCCACAGGAATCTCTATTTTAACGGTGGCCTTTGGATGCTCTTTTTTTCCAGAGGAACTAGAGCCCCTGGCTAGATGTTCATAGCAGCCAGACTGTCAACACTTCCAGTCTTCGTCCAGGTTCCTCCACAGTGGAGTCCTGCTTGAACATTGACATTTCCTGTCTCATGGACATCATGGTTTGGGTCAGCTCCCTAATGGCAGTCTGCTTAGACAAGAGGGGGGGGGCAGTGCCAGGGCTACCCCTCTAACGTGTAAGGATTTGTGTTTCTTCGTCACAGCAATGGTAGCTTCTGTGTCCTTTTGCTCCCGCGCCTCCACCTTTGTGTCTTTAAAAGTGAGGGAGGGCTCCAAGTTCCTTAAGACATCCTTCCCGTTCAACATTGCTGCTTTGAGTGCCACCTGCCTACATGCCTGCAACAGGTAGGGCTCTTACTGACTGGATCTGTAGATAAGAAACTTTGGAATAAATTTACAAGGAAATTATATGCTTCACAAAGCTCTCTACAGTGAGATATTACATATTGAAAAGCATTTTGGGGTTTGCATAGAACTTTAACCACTAGAGATCCGTGCTATAGACAAATGACGGCTACGGCGCGAACCTCCTTTGCCGGGACTACGTCTATTGATGTCGTCCCGTGCACGAGCGGCCTGCGCGCCCCCTGAGGGGTGCACACAGCGCGCTCTGTGATCGGCGAGTCTATGAGACTCGCCTGATCACGAATCCGAGCAAGGGGTCAATCTCGACCCCTTACCACGTGATCAGCTGTCAGCCAATGACAGCTGATCATGTAATACAACGAAGCCGGTAATCGGCTATTTTTCCTCCTCGCGCTGAGGAGAAAAAAAAAGAGCCAATCACCGGCAGCCATGAACGGGACATCAGTCCCGATCACGGCCAGCTTACCAGTGCCCACCTGCCCCCTGCCAGTGCCACCTCAGGAATAAATAAGTGCCCCCCGTCAGTGCCACCCAGCAGTGCCCATAGTGCCACCCAGCAGTGCCCATAGTGCCACACATCAGTGCCCACAGTGCCACCCATCAGTGCCCACAATCTGCCTCAACAACGGTGCTGCACCCCAGTGCCACATATCCGTGCCATCAGTGTCATCTACCAGTGCCCATCAGTGCCCATCAGTGCCGCCCATCAGTGCCCAGCAGTGCCACCTATCAGTGCCCATCAGTCCCATCTATCAGTGGTACCTATCAGTGCCCCTTAGTGCCACCCATCCGTGCTATCTTATCTGTGCCCATCTTTGCCCATCAGTGCCGCATTATCTGTGCCCATCAGTACTGCCTTATCTGTTATTTGTGGGAAAAAAATGATAAAAATTTCATTTGGGTACAGTGTAGTATGGCCGCGCAATTGTCATTCAAAGTGCATCAGCGCTGAAAGCTGAAAATTGGTCTGGGCAGGAGGGGGGTTTAAGTGCCCAGTAAGCAAGTGGTTAAAGAGGAAGTAAACCCTGATGAGTTTACTTCCTCTTTCATTCCCTGCAAAGGTAAAGCAAAATGGACTACTATGCATGCGCACGGAAGCCGCCACTCGCGGCATATCGCCGTTGACCGCGGCGCGCTCAGTGCGCCTGCGCTCCGCTGTCTACGGCGCATGCGCCGTAGACAGCGGCGCCTGTCTTTCGGCAAATATCTCCTAAACCATGTAGGTTTAGGAGATATTTCTTGGACCTACAGGTAAGCCTTAATCTAGGCTTACCTGTAGGTCAAAGTGTGTTGTAAGGGTTTACAACCACTTTAAGTGTTGGGCCTAGTCTTTAATTCCTCAGGTGCACAGTAAAAACGCAGGTCAGTTGCTATGCATAACAGCATTTACATGCTGGGGGCAGAACATGTGTCGGAAATGAGTTCTGACCAAACCTACAGGTGTCATTGTAAAATAATTTTCACATGATTTTGTCATAATTACACTGATAAAGAATTATATAAACAAATAGTGTTTTTGCATAGCAGGCATTGTTCCCATCTTATCTCGGATAAATTGTCCAATGAAAAACAAATTGTTGGGAATAAACTTTGTGAAAGAAAAACAAAGTAATGACGATTGCAGAGAAGGCAATTGTTTTGATTATATCATAACCATGTATTAAAGTGGGGTTGCAACATATGCAAATAAGGCTTATTCATAGGAATAAAAATATATTGCAAATTATGCTTTCCTGATCCCTTCAGAAACGCTTTTCTGTGCAGAGAGAAAAATACATGGGAGAATTTGATTATTCTGCAGGCACAGCTGCATCTTGTTCTGCAAATCGAGAGCTTCAGCTGGTGACAAGGAAGTATGGAACTTGACACCTCTGTTGGCATTATTCCAAAACGCTAGAATGTTGTAGTCAGCCTGTGGCATGTGATACATATCATAATTGTTGATAACATGTAATTAGAACAATCTAAGCCTGCTTTAATGAATGCAATAAGTTACACTAAAAAACGTGATGATAGTTGGATGGGTTTTGTTAGGCTTGGAGATCTAAGCTTTAAAATTACATTTTAAATGGTATAAAATGGCATTCTCCATTTGCCAAACAATAAAAACTGGAATTATGATTGAAATAGTACACTGCATGAATATGTTTTCCTACATAAATATTGCTTGAAATACATAACTAATAATACTCTGCTAATGACTCCATAGATGCCCTGCACATATTTGTGAAGCATTCACAAGGTTACTCAAGGTTATACCACTAATCACATTGAAAGGCAATCATTCACCTGCCCACGTTCAGAGGCACATAATCACGATTCACATAATTGTATGGCGGTCTGACAGTGTATGGTGTGAAAATGAAAGAAAAAAATAGAGCCCTTTAACGGGTTATCTATATATTTTTTTTTTTTTCAAAATATTTTATTGGAAATAAGAAATAAGAAACAGGGTAACATGCGTTCATAGTCACATATGTTGTAAGCAGTTTAGAATATAGAAATACCAAATATTAATCAAAAGATATCAGCAGTACCACCTAATGTATAACAATACTGTAGTGTCTGTAACGAGAGCATTTTGTATCTATGCATTATATTTTGACTAACTATAAATTCAGCAAGTTTTGACAAATAGTACCAAGAGGTGGGGTCGGCGTGAGAGGACCACTATCGTGGAGCTCACATGTTGAGGGGCTCCAACAAAGCCCAGCATATGGGGTGTAAAGAACAGCATATACGGGGAATAACCTACAATAGAAAGCCCCTTCATCAGTTATAATAGACCTCAGTGGAGAGTAGGAGAAAGGGCGGATAGTCAGTCTTTAACAGCCAGAGAAATTCGAGGATCCCCTAAAGGTAGTCAGGGCTACTGCACCGTGGAGCAGAATAGACTTACGGACATCTCCATAAGGACCACAACCTTCAATTGTTAAATAACTCGCTGTATATACTTATGAAACATATCGTTACAGTTTATAATATAAGGTACCCTTAAGTCTAGGCTTGGTACGCCAAAGGGGAGGGGGAGGGGTTGGGGAAAAGGAAAGGGCGGACATTTTAGGAAGGATAAAGAGAGGGGGGGGAGGGGAGGGGGGGAAGGCAGAGAGAAAGGTGGAAGGGAGGGGAGAATGAAGTGTGGAAAGGAGCTTAAACAGTCACCAATAAATATCATTTGAGTATGGTGTCCTAACTCTCTTAAAACAATAAAAGCCTAAGTGTAGTGTTTGGGTCTAGAGACAGATCTACACGAGGACATCTAGAGCCCTTCGACGTTAACCATATAAAGTTCAATAAAGTACTCTGTAAACGAATTGCTATCTATATTTTAAAGGAAAAACTTTTATTTGTTTTGGGTTAGAGTGGTGAATGGTTAGAACCGTTTTCAGTCCTTTCAGGTTTTCATTGCTGTCCGTGTCCACATTGGGGAGAATCATCTGATGCATTTGTAATGGTGATCTCTGTCAACTAAAGGTGAAAAAAACATTCTGTTTTTAGTTGTCACTAGAACAAGAATAGAGGGGAAATCTTCTGATGGCCAAAAATGCAAGATACCTTTAGCGCACCATTAACTGCCTCAATCCTGTATAGACAAGTGACAGTGGGTGGAATGCTCTCCTGTTATGGGTGTCAGGGCTGGGCTCAGCCCTTCCTTCTCAGAGTTCTATGCTCAGCTGTTGGTTCATTTTCAAAGACTCTTCCTTCCACAGTGACTTACCTGGTCTTAATTTCCTGCTTGTCAGCTGCTGGTTATATAAACTCCTTGGATCAGATCTTCTGTGCCTTTGACTTGGTCAACATATAGTGACTCTCTCTGCCATATTTTCCTGTGAAAGACTTTTGCTTGGCTGACTTCCCTTCTGGTTCTTGATCCTGCTTGCTGCACCTGACTTCTCTGGTCTCTGGACTCTTGTTTCTCTGTCTTGTTCTGACTACCCATCCTGGTTATCGAACTCTGGCTATGTTTTGACTATGTTTGCTCTGTTTATACCTTTTTACCATTTTATTAAATAGTGTGATTTTTTTCTCAGTCTGATTCATGGTTCCTGACATTGGGATGATGTAATGTGACGTCGCCCCAGTGTCACCCTGGGATACGTTGTGACCCCGGTCTTAGTAAAGAGCCGAAGACATGGATTTTTACCCATGTAGTCAGCTGTGTCCACTCACAGCTGATCACATGTAAACAAGGAAATGCTGGTTATCGGTCCTACTCGCCTTAAACTGGCAGAGGCTCACAGGAGAGACCTGTACAGATAATTAAGGCCTAGTCATCAGTGCCCTGATTATCAGTGCAGCCCCAACAGTGCCCATTAGTGATGTCAGTCAGTGCCCATCAGTGATGCGAATCTGTGCCCATCAGTGATGCGAATCTGTGCCAATCAGTTATACAAGTCAGCGCTGCCTATCAGTGCCCATCAGTGCTGCATATTAGTGCCTCCTCATCAGTGGCCTTCAGTGCTACCTCATCAGCGTACATCAGTAGAGAGAAAAATTACTAATGCCGCGTACACACGATCGGACTATCCGGCGGACAACCCGCCGGACTTTGCAGCTGTGGTCCGCCGGACTTTCTGAACGAGCAGACCTGCCCACACATGACCAGACTTTTCCGGCGGGCTAGGTCCGGCGGACAACCTGGCTGACTATGTTGGGAGTCCGCAGGACTTTTGAAATGAATGGACTTACCCACACACGGAGAAAAGTCCGTTCATTTTGAACGTGGCTCCAGGTAGCCGGGACTAGAGAAGGAAGTGAATGTCGCCGCCTCACCCCATGTCGCCCCCCACCCCAAAGCACCTTGTCCCCATGTTGATGAGGGCAAGGGCCTCTTCCCGTCAACCCTGGCCATTGGTTGTCGGGGTCTATGGGCGGGGGGGCTTATTGGAATCCGGGAGCCCCCTTTAATAAGGGGGCTCCCAGATACCAGCCCCCCACCCTATGTGAATGAGTATGGGGTACACCTAACCATTCATCTGGTGAAAAAAAGTGGTGACAAAAGTGTAAATAAAAAAACAACACAAGTTTTTAAAATAATTTATTAGACAGCTCTGGTGGTCTTCTCTTCTTCCGTCTTGGGGGGTGGACTTCTCGCCGGACTCCTCCTCTATCTTCTGCTAGCTCTTTTACTAGCGGAGGAGCCTGTCTTTCTTCTTTGTTGTCGTCACTGCCGCCATCCAGGGGTCTTCTTCCGACTTCGGGGTCTTGTGCCACTCTTCCGGGGTCTTGTCCCGCTATTCAGTTCTTCTGCCGGGGCTCTGCTTATAGCTCTTTTACTAGCATTGGCCCGGTCTTCTGTCGCGGCCGCTGACGCCTTCTTCTCTTCTTCTTCCTTGCGATGTTGACACAACGCTCTCTCTGGCCGCAATGACAGGGACGCATTGTACGGCAACTTATATAGGGACAAGGGGCGGGGTCATCGGGTGATGTCACAGCCCCAGAGGATATAAGTCGCCACACAATGCGTCCCTGCCATTGTGGCCAGAAAGAGCGTCTTGTCAACATCGTAAGGAAGAAGAAGAAGAAGAGAAGAAAAGAGAAGAAGGTGGCAGCGACAGAAGAGCTGCCAACGTTAGTAAAAGAGCTATAAGAAGATAGCGGAGGCCCGGCAGAATAACTGAAGAACGGGACAAGACCCCAGAAGAGTGGGACAAGACCCCGAAGTCAGAAGAAGATCCCCGGATGGCGGCAATGACGAAGAAGAAAGCCGAGCTCCTCATCTAGTAAAAGAGCTAGTAGAAGATAGCGGAGGAGTCTGGCAAGAAGACCCCCTCAGACAGAAGAAGAGAAGACCACCAGAGCTGTCTAATAAATAATTTTAAAAACTTGTGTTGTTTTTTTATTTACACTTTTTTTCACCAGGTGAATGGGTAGGGGTACATCGGGGGCCCCCTTATTAAAAGGGGCTCCCGGATTCCGATAAGCCCCCGCCCGCATACCCCGACAACCAACGGCCAGGGTTGTCACGGTTGTCAGGAAGAGGCCCTTGTCCTCATCAACATGGGGCCCCCACCCCTTTCCATGTTGAGGGCACACGGCCTGGTATGGCTCAGGGGGGGGGGACACTCGCTCGTCCCCACCCCCTTTCCTGACCAGCCAGGCTGCGTGCTCAGATAAGGGTCTGCTATGGACTTTGGGGGGGACACCATGCCGTTTTTTTCAGCAGAAGGGTTCTCCTTTAAATCCATACCAAGTGACCGGGCCAGTGAGGTGTCAATCTCGCCGATGGAGGCGGCAACATTGACTTATTTCGCTAGTTCCATCTACCTGGAGCCACGTTCAAAATGACAGACTTTTCTCTGTATGGGCAAGTCCATTCATTTCAAAAGTCAGGCGGATTAGCACACAGACGGGCGGATTGTCCACCGGACTGCCGAGTCTGGCAGACAATTTTGAGTCAAAACTTCTTTATAAGTCCGCCTGACTTTTGGAAAGAAAAAGTCCACTGGAGCCCACAAATGGGCGGATTGTTCGGCGGACTCTGGTCCACTGGACCAAGTCCACCGGATAGTCCGATCGTGTGTACGCGGCATAAGAAAAATGTTTTTTTTTCAACATTTTTAATCTTTTTTTGTTTTTGTTCACAGCGTTGCATGACCGTGTAATTGTCATTCAAAGTGTGACAGTGCTGAAAGCTGAAAATTGACCTGGGTAGGGGATAAAAGTGTCCAGTAGGCAAGTGGTTAAAGTACAACAGTTAGACATTTATTCAGCACAAAACCATATGCCATTTTGAGGAAACGGAGGATCCTTTTTCAGGCAGCAATGACAGTCAACATTAACAGACACAAAGCATAATCACTTCCCTCCATGCTATTCTCAATATACAGCCTCATGTCCTCTGTGTGTGTGCACATTGGGAAGTCTCTGTGACCATTATGTGCCTTGGACATAGCGCATCACAGATCGGGGTAAAAATCCAGTCACAGCAGCCATTTACCACGTGATTGCTGTGTCCAATCATAAGTGATCACAGGTGTAAACAGAACAGGAATTTGCCTGTTAACGGCTCTCCTTCCCTCACAAAGAGACCGTGTGTGAGGGAAGGAGATCTGCGAAGGGGAGCAGCGAGTATATTATTTTACAGTACACAGTGACCTGATCATCAGAGAGGCATCATCAGTACAGCCCAATCAGTGCCCATCAGTGCCATCTCATCAGTGCAGCCTCATCAGTTCATATCAGTGAACAAGAAAAATTACTTATTGGCACAATTTTATAACACAAACTAAGAAAAACTTTTTTATTACAGTTTTATTTTATTTATTTAGCAAAAAATAAAAAAACACAGTGGTGATTAAATACCAACAAAAGAAAGCTCTATCTGTCTAAAAAATAATGGGTACAGTGTTACAAGACTAAGGCCGCGTAAACACGCGGGGACTGTTCGCTGAAACTGTCCGCTGAAACCAAGTTTCAGCGGACAGTCCGCTCATGTGTGGGCTTTCAGCGGACAGTTTCAGCGAACAGTCCGCTGAACAAGGTTTTTCGGAAATTCCGAAAAACTGTCCGCTGAAACAAGGTTTCAGCGGACAGTCCCCGCGTGTGTAGGCTTGTTCGTCAGACAAAGTTGCGCGCATGCTCAGAAAGGATTTTCACGCCGAAAGTTATAATGCAGTGTATAGGACGTCGTATTTTTCGTCCCGTCGTACGTGCCGTTCACGTCATCGCGCACGGTTTCAGCAAACTGTTCGTCCGTCGTGTGTGGCCATGTCCGTCCATGCTAATTTTGAGCGGACTGTTTGCCGAAACAGTTTGACGGACAAAGTTGGGCGAACAGTCCCCGCGTGTGTACGCGGCCTAAGTAATTGTCATTCAAAATGTGACAGCTCTGAAATCTGAAAATTGGCATGGGCAAGAAGAGGGTGAAAGTGTCCGGTATTGAAGTGGTTAAAAAGCCCAAAGCCCACCAATCACAACACCTCTCAAAGGAAAGTCCCCCATCTCCAAATATCAAACAAATAATTATCAAGTTTAAAACATTAATCATTAACAAGCTTGATGGCCAAGTACATATTAGCATACATATAAGCAGCGCTTTGAGCCCACCCAGTTGTGTGACACTAGCGAATTAATATTCGCTTTTTTCACACTAAATCTCCTCCACACCAGACAGGAAGCGGGTCGTGAGACCTGTTTCCCGATTGGCTAAAACATCAGGTGATCATTTTAGATGCCTAGAAGGAGGAGAGAGGAGAGCCCGGCCAGAGGAGAAGACCGACCTACCCACCAGCCACCACTGTGACATGGATGCCATCCAGTACTCCCTGGCTTGGACAGGGGAGGGAGGAGGAGGGGAGATCGGAGTCATCCTGGGCAGGTAAGGAGGACACCTGTCTTGCGGGGTGGAGTGGTGTAATTGCCACTACAACTTCTGTCAAATCATTTGGCAGTTCCAAAGATTCTCATATACATGGGAGCATGATCTGAGAAAGCAAAGCACTGGCTGCTTTATCAGATCCATTGAGGCATATAGGCAAGAGAGATGATGGACCAATTATGACGCAATGTTCTCTGGGTTGTCATTAATGTACAATTGAGCTGATTTTGGGTGGGGCCTAATTTATGAAGTTGAGAAGCCAAGAGGGAGTCCTGAATCTTGAGCTTGTTCACTTATCTGGATCCCAATTTAGATGAGCAGTACAGATAGTTTTAATAACATGAGTGTGCAATTTTGTGCTTTATTGAAGTGGTTTTCTATTTACTACACTATGGAGAATGCTTCCTGTTTGATCCTATATCTAAAAGGGGCAGAATCCATGCTGTACATCGGGATCATCACACAAGCACTTATGACCACTCAATTATAGAGGGTCCTGGGAATCTGGTAAGCAGTTTTATTGGCCACTGCTGGATTTTTTCTGGATACACAGATTATACCACCAGAATTATCACAGTTTTAATGCTATCACCGTTTGCAAAGTGAACATTAATGCATATCACGATCTGTCATACTATTTAGATAAAGTGCCAGTATTTAACCACTTTCAGACCGGACCATTTTGCTGGTCAAAGACCAGACCACTTTTTGCGATTCGGCACTGCGTCGCTTTAACTGACAATTGCACGGTCATACACCAAACAAAATTGGCGTCCTTTTTTTCCCACAAATAGAGCTTTCTTTTGGTGGTATTTGATCACCTCTGCGGTTTTTATTTTTTGCGCTATAAACAAAAATAGAGAGACAATTTGGAAAAAAGCGCATTATTTTTTACTTTTTGTTATAATAAATATCCCCCAAAAATATATAAAAAAACTTTTTTTTCCCTCAGTTTAGGCCGATACGTATTCTTCTACATATTTTTGGTAAAAAAATCGGAATAAGCGATTATTGATTGTTTGCGCAAAAGTTATAGCGTTTACAAAATAGGGGATAGTTTTATGGCATTTTTATTTATATTATTTTTTTTACTAGTAATGGCGGCGATCAGCGATTTTTATTGTGACTGCGACATTATAGTGCACACATCGGACATTTTTGACACATTTTTGGGACCATTGTCATTTATACAGCAATCACTGCTATATAAATGCAGTGATTCCTGTGTAAATGACACTGGCAGTGAAGGGGTTAACCCGGGGGTGGCAGTGAAGGGGTTAAGTGTTCCTAGGGGTGTGTTACTAACTGTGGGGGGGCTGGGCTTTAATTTAGTGAACACTGATCTCTGCTCCAATCACATGGAGCAGAGATCAGCGTCACTAGTTGCTAGGCAGAATGGGGAAATGCTGTTTACAACAGCATTTCTCCGTTCAGCCGCCCCGCGTGACCGGACTTACGGGGGTCCCGACCAGCAAGCGAGCGCGCCGCTGGTGGTGCGCTCGCAATGGCAGGGCGGCAATAAAGATTGGATGTACCTGTATGCCAATATGCCTGTCCGTGCCATTCTGCCGACGTACATTGGTGTGCGCCGCTCGGGAACTGGTTAAACAATGAAGGAAAGGGTACCTACGTCCTATTAAAAAGGAAACGTTTTGTATTTGAGGCCAATGGACTTTAATGGCACCGTAACAATTGAGATACATGAGTATATATAAAACAGATAATTTTATTGAATTGACATCAACATTAGGGATGAGCTTCGTGTTCGAGTCGAACATACGTTTGACTCGAACATCGGCTGTTCGTCCGTTCGGCGAAGTCCGAACATTTTGGTCCATTCGCGCCAAATTCGTGTGGCGCTCACGGCCCACAATGCACTGCGATGGCGCAGTGCATTGCTGGCTCATGATTGGCCAAGCATGCACTGTGACCCCGCAGGCTTGGCCAATCGCAGCGCCAGCAGCGAGGAGAGCCATGATTGGCCACAGGCAGGATGCCTGTGGCCAATCATAGCTCAGGCTGTGTAGTGCACGCCCCACACTATATAAGGCCGCCAGCGCAGCGGCCTTGTGTAGTGTGTTGGCGTCTGAAGCAGTGGGTGTTCTGTGTACCTTCAACACAGTACACACCGATCGTTTTCGGACGATTTTTGATCTTGCTGTTGTGTAGTGGTTGTTGTCTGCGTGCCCTGACCGCAGTATACACCGCTATATTCACCTCACCTATATAGCTAGTGATCTATCTTTTATAATAGAGCTTGCAGTCAGTAGTGTTAGGAGCTTGTGTGTGCTGTCTGCGTGCTCTGTACCCAGTACATACCGCTATATCCACCTACATAGCTCTTCTCTATTTGAGACCACTTGCCATCTGCAGGAGTTATTGGAAGTTGTGTGTGCCTCCAGCACAGCACAGTATACATCTGTATATACCCCTTTATCTCTGGTGTTCTATAATAAAGGCATCTGCAGGAGTTAGTGGGTGTTGTGTGCCTCTAGCACAATATACACTACCCAACTGCTTTTTTACCCAACTCCCTTCAGGCCATTACCATGTCTGGAAGGCCAGCAAGGAGAGGCAGACAGGCGCGAGCCGATAAAAGAGGGCAAGCAGGCTCTGTGTCTAGAGACAACAGTGCTGGTCGTGGATGCGGTGCATTGTCATCAGCACGTGGCCATGGGACACGCTTGTCCTTCTTTTTGGCAGCTGGACATGTTGAGCCGCAACATGCCAACGACTTGGTAGAGTGGATGACCAAGCCCTCTTCATCCTCCTAATCCTCTCTCACCCAGTCTCAGGGTACTAGCAAAGCAGCTGCCAACGCATCGTCTTCCCTCCTCTCAATGTCATCATCAGTGACTCCTTCCCTAGACCCACCACGTCCTCCTGAGGAGTCTCCTGAACTCTTTGAGCACAGTGTTGGGTACATGCTCCAGGAGGATGCCCAGTGTTTTGTGGGCTCTGATGATGACACTCAGCTAGAGGAAGGCAGTAGCGTGAGCGCAGAGAGAGGGGATGCTCAAGAAGGACAGCAATCTGGCAGTCATGTTCCACAAGCTGCAGCATACTGCCAGGTTTGCTACAGCGATGAAGAGGGAGGGGATGATGAGGGCACTGACTCCACGTGGGTGCCTGGAAGGAGAGAGGAGGAGGAGGAGGAGGAGGAGGCACATGTCCAACGAGGCAGGATGCCCTCCGGGGGCCAGCTTAGGGGCAGCACACCGACTGAATCACACCGCAGAGCTCTGCCTGTGCAGGGCGCTGCCTCTGCGTGTTATTCTAAAAGTTCTTTGGTGTGGGCCTTTTTTGAGACGAGTGCATCAGATCGCACCGCTGCTTTTTGCAACATATGTCTCAAGCGTATCTCGCGTGGCCAAAACATCAGCCGCTTGGGCACCACATGCTTGACCAGACATATGTTGACCTGCCATGCAGCTCGTTGGCAAGCGTACCTCAAAGACCCACACCAAAGAACAAAGCGGACCTCTCCTTGCTCCTCATCAGCTGGCATCTCCAACCCCACTAGACCTTCAGTCCTCTCTGAAACCTGCTCTGAGAGGAATGAAGGTGTAGAATTAGGTGTGTCACAGCCAAGTGCTTCCGGGAACTCTGCTAGCGGTACACCCACATCCGATTATAGCAGGCAAATGTCCCTGCCCCAGCTGCTGGACCGGCGAAAGAAGTTCACTCCCAGCCATCCACATGTCCAGCGGTTGAATGCTAGCTTGGCTAAATTGCTAGCACTTCAACTGCTGCCTTTTCAGTTGGTAGACTCGGCCCCCTTCCGTGAGTTTGTACAATGTGCGGTTCCTCAGTGGCAGGTCCCCAAACGCCACTTTTTCTCACGGAAGGCTATTCCGGCTCTCTACCCGCATGTGGAAGGCAATGTCCTTGCCTCGCTGGACAGGGCAGTCAGCGGTAAGGTGCATATTACCGCTGACTCATGGTCCAGCAGGCATGGACAGGGACGTTACCTGTCTTTCACGGCCCATTGGGTCACTCTTCTGGCAGCTGGGAAGGATGCAGGACAAGGTGCAGTAGTGTTGGAGGTTGTTCCGCCACCACGCCTCCAAAATGCTACTATTGGTTGTGACACACCTCTCTCCTCCACCCCCTCCTCTTCTTCTTCCTCCATGGCCTCTTCCAGTGCTCTGTCCTCAGAGCCAGCGGTGCTTCATAGGCGTTCCAGGGGCTACGCAAGTACGCAGGCAAAACGATGCCATGCCGTGCTTGCGCTGGTTTGTTTGGGGGACAGGAGCCACGCTGGGGCAGATGTTTTGTCAGCTCTGCAGGGGCAGGCCGAGAGGTGGTTGACGCCACGCCAGCTTAAGCCAGGAATGGTGGTTTGTGACAATGGCACCAACCTCCTCTCCGCCCTCTGACAGGGACAATTGACCCATGTGCCCTGTGTAGCTCACGTCCTTAACCTGGTGGTGCAGCGTTTCTTGGGCAGGTACCCCGGCTTACAGGATGTCCTGAAGCAGGCCAGGAAAGTCTGTGTGCATTTCCGCCGATCATTTAATGCCTGTGCTCGGCTGGCTGAGCTCCAAAAGGAGTTGAACCTGCCCAAGAACCGCCTTATATGTGACATGCCCACCAGATGGAACTCAACGTTGGCCATGCTGCAGCGGCTGCACACGCAGCAGAGGGCCATCAATGAGTACCTGTGTGACTACGGCACCAGGACAGGGTCAGGGGAGCTCAGTTTTTTCTCACCACGCCAGTGGGGCATGATCAGGGATGTCCTGTCCTGTCACCGTTTGAGGAGGCCACAAGGATGGTGAGCAGTGACAGTGCATGCATCAGTGACACTGTACCTCTTGTCCACCTCTTGGAGCATACGCTGCGTGAAATAATGGACAGGGCACTTGAGGCAGAACAGAGGCAGGAAGAGGAGGACTTCCTTGCCTCTCAAGGCCCCCTTTATCCAGACAGTGTTCCTGCTGTGCCACCCATCACACAGGAAGAGGATGAGGAGGAGGAAGAGGAGGAGGAGGATGATTGTGTCAGCATGGAGGTGGAGGCTGGCACTCAGCATCAGCAGCAGCAGCAGCAGTCTTGTAGGGATGATTTACAGTCCCAAGAAACACGTGGACTTGTACGTGGCTGGGAGGAGGTAGCTGCGGATCATGTTGTCCTTAGTGACCCAGAGGACTCCGGACCGAATGCCTCAGCTAACCTATGCTGCATGGCCTCCCTGATCCTGCAAAGCCTGCGGAAGGATCCTCGTATTCTTCGGATCAAGGAGAGGGACCATTACTGGCTGGCCACTCTCCTTGATCCACGGTACAAGGGTAAGGTTGCCGACCTTATCTTGCCATCGCAGAGGGAGCAGAGGATGAGACATCTCCGAGAGGCCTTGCAGAAAGGTCTGTGCAACGCGTTCCCAGAGACTGGGAGGTTACAAACTCCTGGTCCTGGACAACGTGTTGCTGAGGCATCGGTCAGAAGGAGCGGTGGAGAAGGTGGCCGTCTGACTGATGCTTTCAGACAATTTTTTGGTCCGCAGCCCCAAGGTATGATCGGTTCCAGCACCCATCGCCAGCGTCTGATTTACATGGTGCAGGAATACCTAGGGGCAAGGTCAGACTTGGACACCTTTCCCACCGAAAATCCTCTGGCTTACTGGGTCTTGAGGATGGATCACTGGCCAGAGCTTGCACAGTATGCAATTGAGCTACTGGCCTGTCCTGCATCCAGCGTTCTTTCGGAATGCACCTTCAGTGCTGCTGGTGGCTTTGTTACCGATCACAGGGTGCGCCTGTCCACCGAATCAGTTGATCGACTGACCTTCATCAAGATGAATCAGTCTTGGATCACCCACAGCTACCAAGCACCTGAAGCTGATGTAACAGAATAATTTGTTTTGAAATATCACATCCCTTCAAGACTGCCTATGCTGATGATGAGTGACTGTCCTGTTATGTTGATTGTCTATCCTCTTCCTCCTCCGCTGATATGTTGGAAGAACATTTCTGGTTCTGGGTGATGCCATCAGCCCAATTTTTCTGCCCCTGTTTAACAGGGGCATTTAAGTACAATTTTTGATGCAATGCTTTGCAGCAGGGCTAATTCCTGCAATCAAACAAGAGTATATGGGAGAGGTTGCAGTGTCGTGGCACCAGCACCAGTGCCTAAGGCCCAATTTTTCTGCCCCTGTTTAACAGGGGCGTTTAAGTACAATTTTTGATGCAATGCTTTGCAGCAGGGCTAATTCCTGCAATAAAACAAGAGTATATGACAGAGGTTGCAGTGTGGTGGCACCAGCACCAGTGCCTAAGGCCCAATTTTTCTGCCCCTGTTTAACAGGGGCGTTTAATTACAATTTTTGATGCAATGCTTTGCAGCAGGGCTAATTCCTGCAATAAAACTAGAGTATATGGAAGAGGTTGCAGTGTGGTGGCACCAGCACCAGTGCCTAAGGCCCAATTTTTCTGCCCCTGTTTAACAGGGGCGTTTAAGTACAATTTTTGATGCAATGCTTTGCAGCAGGGCTAATTCCTGCAATAAAACTAGAGTATATGGAAGAGGTTGCAGTGTGGTGGCACCAGCACCAGTGCCTAAGGCCCAATTTTTCTGCCCCTGTTTTACAGGGGCGTTTAAGTACAATTTTTGATGCAATGCTTTGCAGCAGGGCTAATTCCTGCAATAAAACTAGAGTATATGGAAGAGGTTGCAGTGTGGTGGCACCAGCACCAGTGCCTAAGGCCCAATTTTTCTGCCCCTGTTTTACAGGGGCGTTTAAGTACAATTTTTTATTGCAATGCTTTGCAGCAGGGCTAATTCCTGCAATAAAACTAGAGTATATGGAAGAGGTTGCAGTGTGGTGGCACCAGCACCAGTGCCTAAGGCCCAATTTTTCTGCCCCTGTTTTACAGGGGCGTTTAAGTACAATTTTTGATGCAATGCTTTGCAGCAGGGCTAATTCCTGCAATAAAACTAGAGTATATGGAAGAGGTTGCAGTGTGGTGGCACCAACACCAGTGCCTAAGGCCCAATTTTTCTGCCCCTGTTTAACAGGGGCTTTTAATTACAATTTTTGATGCAATGCTTTGCAGCAGGGCTAATTCCTGCAATAAAACTAGAGTATATGGAAGAGGTTGCAGTGTGGTGGCACCAGCACCAGTGCCTAAGGCCCAATTTTTCTGCCCCTGTTTAACAGGGGCGTTTAATTACAATTTTTGATGCAATGCTTTGCAGCAGGGCTAATTCCTGCAATAAAACGAGAGTATATGGCAGAGGTTGCAGTGTGGTGGCACCAGCACCAGTGCCTAAGGCCCAATTTTTCTGCCCCTGTTTAACAGGGGCGTTTAAGTACAATTTTTGATGCAATGCTTTGCAGCAGGGCTAATTCCTGCAATAAAACTAGAGTATATGGAAGAGGTTGCAGTGTGGTGGCACCAACACCAGTGCCTAAGGCCCAATTTTTCTGCCCCTGTTTAACAGGGGCTTTTAATTACAATTTTTGATGCAATGCTTTGCAGCAGGGCTAATTCCTGCAATAAAACTAGAGTATATGGAAGAGATTGCAGTGTGGTGGCACCAGTACCAGTGCCTAAGGCCCAATTTTTCTGCCCCTGTTTTACAGGGGCGTTTAAGTACAATTTTTGATGCAATGCTTTGCAGCAGGGCTAATTCCTGCAATAAAACTGGAGTATATGGAAGAGGTTGCAGTGTGGTGGCACCAGCACCAGTGCCTAAGGCCCAATTTTTCTGCCCCTGTTTAACAGGGGCGTTTAAGTACAATTTTTGATGCAATGCTTTGCAGCAGGGCTAATTCCTGCAATAAAACTAGAGTATATGGCAGAGGTTGCAGTGTGGTGGTACCAGCACCAGTGCCTAAGGCCCAATTTTTCTGCCCCTGTTTAACAGGGGCGTTTAAGTACAATTTTTGATGCAATGCTTTGCAGCAGGGCTAATTCCTGCAATAAAACTAGAGTATATGGGAGAGGTTGCAGTGTGGTGGCACCAGCACCAGTGCCTAAGGCCAAATTTTTCTGCCCCTTTTTAACATGTAATTACAATTCTTGATATAATATTTCACAGGAGGGCCCCTTCCTGTGCCCACCCAGAGTAACGGTGAGGACTTATAGTGTTGTGGCACCAGCACCACAACCACCAAAGGTCAATTTTTCTGCCACTGTTCAACAATGGCATGTAATTACACTTCTTGATATAATCGTTCACAGCAGGGCGCTCCAGCGCCCACCAAGAGTCACTTTGAGGGCTTACAATGTTGTGGCAAAACCAACACCTTGTTCCGCCATTTCTGCAGAGCATATAGGGCAGGCCCCTACTTTCAAACATCCAACTTACAAACATCTCCTACTTGCAAACGGAAGGAGACAACAGCAAGTGAGTTGAAAAAAGATGGACGACAAAACAAATTATACAGGGGTGATAACCCTTCCCTATGTTTTCCAAAAAGCTTAAAAATAGTTTTTTTGACTGGAGCTACACTTTAAAAATGTACCAGTTGAAAATTACAAACAGATTCAACTTAACACAACAAACCTACACAGTCCCTGTCTTGTTTGCACCGCCTGTATACTGCTGTTCTGAGTATATAGGGCCTGGGGGCCACACGCATTTCCTTTTTTAAATATGGGTACAGGGTTCCCTTTAATATGCGTACAAGACCCAAATAGGCTGGTAATGGGCAGGGAGGGCTACCCATGCCATTTTTCTCAATGATTTTCAACCATATTGCAGGAACCAGATATAACATTAAAACCGCAAGCAGTTTTAAATGGTGTTATTTCCGTTTAATGTAATTTTGTGCAGGGACTGTTCTAAACACGGGAAACACGTGGCACTTCAGAGGCATACTACAGACACCCCCCAGGCACCATATTTAAAGGAATATTTCACTTTTTTTTTTCACTTTAATCGTTATTAAAATCAGTGCTCCCGCCAAAACGGCCATTTTTAAAAACATTTTAGGCATTGACCCATGTCCCCTGGGGCAGGAGCCAGGTCCCCAAACCCTTTTTAGGACAGTATCTTGCATATTGGCCGTTAAAATTAGCACTTTTAATTTCAAACGTTCGAGTCCCATAGACTTCAATGGGGTTCTAAAGTTCGTTCGAATTTGGGGTCCGTTCGAAAGTTCTGGTGCGAACCTAACCGGGGGGTGTTTGGCTCATCCCTAATCAACATGTTACAGAATACAAATTTAAAAGCAGTTCTGTCTATCCAAACATAAAAGGTACAATTGAGAAAAATGGTAATACCAGTTCACTGAGTATCAATTATGCTGGCATGCTCGACATGTTTCGCAGAAATTCAAAGCTTCTTCAGTAGCTTTTGTTTGCATAATATTGTATTAAAGGAACAGAGACAGTATATGGTACTATAGAATGAGAGAAAGAAGAAATAACACATTAATCATAATAAACATGATGCAACATCACATAGGTGAATACATAATAACAAAATAATGGTGAGCATGGTGTCCTCCCCAAAGGTGATCATAGTTCTTACCCAGAGCAGAGACCTAAGCCACAGTCCAAAAGAGTGGGCCTTCTCCTGGTGGGTGCAGCAGCCCCCCGCAGACAAAGGATGGATGCAGTAGGGAAGTCTATTTAGAGAGTGTGATAAACATTATTGTAAGTATGGTTTAGAATGCTGAAATGCTTTTATAGTAATAGCTCAATATACATCATAGTAAACAGAGGCGGCTCTCCAATTAGGCAAATTAGGCGATCGCCTTGGGCCTCACGATCGCAGGGGCCTCGCCATCGCTGAATTTGCCCGATATGTGGAGTGCCAGGATCCCCATCCCTTGCTCTCCCCGCCAGCCGCCGGCAAATGACAGGTGCAGTCCGAGAAGGAGACCTCCTTCACCCCCCTGCTTGAGCCACCGCTGAAAGACTGGAGGGTTCTCTGTGCTTCCTGCCCATTCCCCCTCCAGAGCAGCAGAAGATCGGAGCGGCTGTGTCTGTGTGGACAGAGAGAGCAGCAGCAGCAGCAGCAGCTGTGGGCTCTTCTCCCCTCTCCTCCTCTCATCACTGAGGGAGCTGTGCTGACTATGTTTCTTCCCCCTCCTTCTTATTGTGCAAGAAAAAAAAAAAACCACTAAACTGAAGCAGAGAGGAGAATTGTGGGAATTGTAGTCCGGTCTGGACATTGCAACTCCATTGGAAGAAACTGCAGCCCTCAGCGTGTCCAGCTGAAGAGGAGGGAAAGAGACCCAGGAGCTCAGGAGAGCTTTTGGGGAAGTGCACCCAGAACTCCAGCGAGAGAGAGAGAGAATCTCATTGCACTGCACCACCAGGGAAAGCCACACAGCCAGCACCATCCCTTGTGAAGAAAGGCATGAAGTTATGTCCAGAATACAGATCTGGGTGCTACCCAGCGGAATCGCCACAGGCAACCCAGAATGAGCTGTATCCCCAGGTATGGTAAGAGGGTCATTTGGCCATTATCTACTGCCATCTATAGGAACTGCCCACCCTGTTATTCTTTGGCCCGAAGGGTGCTTTCAGACTGGGGCGTCAGCAGTAAAGCACCGCTAATTTTAGCGGCCATTTACTGTAGTTTTTGCAAAGGTTTTCAGCCGCTAGCTGGGTGTTTTTAACCCCCAGTAGCGGACAAAATTTTTTTAAAAACCACCTGCAAAGCGCCGCTTTGCCGGTAGTTCAGCAGCGCTGGCCATTAATTTCCATGGGCAGGAGCAGTGGAGGAGTGGTGTATACACCGCTCCTTCACCACTCCAAAGATGCTGCTTGCAGGAGTTTTTATAACATCCTGCAAGCGCAGCACCTCAGTGTGAAAGCACTCGGGCTTTCACACTGAGACTGCAGGGGACCCATTTTTCAGGTGCTTTACAGGTGCTATTTTTAGCCCAAAAGCGCCTGAAAAACGCCTCAGTGTGAAAGGGGTCTTATACTGCCTGCAGGCCCTATTCGCAGCTGCAACATGCACCAATGATTAGAGATGAAGATTTCAGACTTAGTGCTAGTTTACACTGCAACAATGTCCGACATTGAATGCGATTTGTACCACACTGCAGTGCAAATCGCATGCAATTTCTGTGCAATGCGATTTCAGCCATACAGCTAGTATGGCTGAATTCACATTGCATTCAGACCAAACTTGCACAGGACCCCTTTTCTGATCCGCAGCAGAATCGTAACGCATGGGTTTTCACACCCATGCAATCAGATTCCTGTCCGAATTTGCAGTTTGCACTGCAATATGTGAACTGATTTGGGAGTGTCATTAACTTTTATTTAACACTCCCAGCAGTTTGTGCCATCGGGTGACATGTGATGCGGGAACCCACAGTGGGTTTGCAGGTGTGATGCGAGAATCCTGCGAATCCACTGCGGGTTCCCGCATTGCAGTGCAAACTGTCAATTCAGACATGAATCAGATCACATGGGTGTGAACACCCATGCAATCCAATTCTGGTGCAGTCCAAAAAAGGGTCCTTCACATGTGATTTGCACTGCAGTGTGAAAAATTGGTGTGAACCAAGCCTAAAAACTTCCCTATAACAGTGGCCCGCACTACCATATGACGGCTTAAGCCGCCACCTCAGGGGCCAGGATAGGGGGGCAGTAAAATGCTAATCCCCAGCCACTTGCTGGGGATTCTGATTTTTACAGTGCTGAATGTGTTTTTTTTTTTGTTTTTTTGTTTTGTACACACCAAGCCACTATAGTAGCTAGGAGTATGTGTACTTTAGTAAAGCCAACTCTGACCTTTCATGTGGAAGTGTTACAAGTGGCTGTGAAGCCACCTATCATTTCCACAACTGCCACGATGTGCAACCCCCTTCACCGTGTTTACCGGGCATCACTGTCTCACCTGCGGGCCCGCTGCTTTTATGGTGGGTGGCACTGAGAAGGGTGACAGGAGCTCAGCAGACCTTCGTCCACTTAGCCACCCTCCTGTACACAGACTGGGAAGTGTGATGTATGATTTCAGGGGTGGGCTGGGCCAGGGGTCACAGTGGCAATTTCCCCCTAGGCCACCCTAACCTATGGTGAAAACAGCCGGCAGCTGCTGCCCGCTGCCTTTATTTTTTTCTCTCCTGTAGGAGGTTGGGCCGGAGGCTTAGGGGGGTGTATTTTTTTCCATTATCTGTATCCCTTTCTGATGATGATGTGCTGGTCGGAGCAGATGGAATATTTCTTCAGTTTCCAGGATATACCCATTCAGCTCCGCACACATGTTCTTCTGCCTTGGCTAAAATCCCAGCCAGTCATTTTCCTCTGCTCCCCACCCAGTAGTAGCCGGGGCCCAGAGAGGGAGACCTGAGAGGCTGTGAGGCAGGTGGCGGAGGCGACGGGCAGAGAGAGGCAGCTGAGCTCAGTTGATGATGTCCAGCAGCAGGAATAGAGGGGAAGCAGATCCAATCGTGGGGCTGCCAGTGCCTTCAAGACTTCAACACAGGTGTGCTTTGGGGGTGTCTGTGAATAGACTACATTGCATCCTATGTAAACAAGGCAGTTCGCCATTCTGTCAGTATGGAAGACATTGATTCTGTGTTCCTGCAAAGCAGGTACAGTGATCCATGTCTTCCCTTAGTAAAAGCACCTCCCCCACAGTGCGAAAACACTTGTTAGGCACACATTTAACCCATTGATTGCCCTAGATGTTATCCCCTTCCCAGCCAGTGTCATTAGTACAGTGACAGTACATATTTTTAGCACTGATCACTGTATTAATGTCACTGGTTTCCACAAAGTGTCAAAAGTGTCACTTAGTGTCCGATTTGTCCACCGCAATATTGCAGTCCCGCTATGAGTCGCTGATTGCTGCCATTACTAGTAAAAATAAATGTCCCCAGATTTCATTTTAAAAATCTGGTCACCTTACCTTAACACTGCTGTGCTCAGGCAGCGTTAGGAGCCCTGTCTCACTTAAGACCCCTTTCACACTCAGGGCGTTTTGCAGGCGTTTTGCAGGCGGAATAGCGTTAAAAATAGCGCCTGCAAAATGCCCTAAAACAGCTGCTCCATGCACTCCAGTGTGAAAGCCTAAGGGCTTTCACACTGGAGCAGTGCGCTGGCAGGGCGTCAGAAAAACTCCTGCCAGCAGCTTCTTTGGAGCTGTGAACTCACTTGAAATCAATGGGGCAGCGCTGTGATACCGCTGCCAAAACGCTACTCCAGCACCATTTTGCAGGTGGATTTAACCCCTTTTTGGCCGCTAGCTAGTTAAAACCCCCCCACTAACGGCCCAATAGTGCAGCTAAAACGACAGTAAAGCGGCGCTAAAAATAGTGCCACTTTACCACTGACACCCTAGGTGGCTCGGTGTGAAAGGGCCCTAAGCATGCCGAACATCTGATTTGCAGCACTTTAAAAACATTACAAGACATTTTAATGCTGCTGTGTGCAGGCAACGTTAAGAGCCCTGTTACACTCACCTCTCGCCTAACCTAAGACTCCTGATGTTCTGCCTGCCAGCCAATGAGGAGTGATGTTTTGTCCCCGCACATCACTTCTCCCATCCACCACAGGAGGATCTCAATCTGGGAATGCCTTCTGCGTATTTTAAGGGCATCAGTGGGGCCTCATGTCTAAGTTTTGCCTAAGGCCTCACAATGCCTAGAGCCGCCCCTGATAGTAAATAGACATACCAAGATGTGTGGCTTAAATGGACATCTGAAGATTATTCTAACATCACAGCCATCATAATCTATAAAGAAAGAAAGAAGGGGAATAAAATATATTTTGTTCCCCTTCTTGATTTATAATTCATGAACATTCGTCCTGAATGCATTTTTTTGCTTTCCAAAAAATGCTTCTAAACTCAACTACTTAGAAACTACTATAAATGACCCTGTGTACACTTACTGATAAGATAACATAGAGGAGCATTCAGGAGCAGCTGAAAAAAAAAAAAATACCCAACTGCTCCTAAACTTCTGTTTACCAGCAGCAGTGTACATGAGGCCTAAAAAATCAAGTATTTAAGTTTTAAGAGAATAAAAGATGGGGGTGGGGGGCTTAGAAGGCATTTTTTAATTGCTTTTCTAGTGGCTGAGAAATCGTAAAAGCCATAGAGAAGGACAGATAGGATACACAGTACAAGCATATGCACAGCATAGAAAGCCTATTGAATCAATCTGCAAGCATGTAGAAATGTGCTCATAGCTGCTGACTATTGCTAAGAGTGTTATACACTTAGTGTAGTATAAAACTATAAAGTATTTGACTTCATAGAAACTTAGAAAGTAAATTGCAAATAACATCAGAAAATGACATAGGATCTGTTATCGGAAAACTGAGAAAACCTAAATGTTTTAAGCTGTCAATTCATTTTAAAAGATGCTCTATGAGGGGTGGTTTGAGGGTCTCTAAGGAAAACAACCACATCCAAATTTAGAAAGAAGATTTCTATTTTTTTTTCAATGGTCAATTAAAGTAAATATTATAGCTGCACATTTCCAACTAGTTTTGAAAGATAGCCAATAGCTCCCTGCTTTCTACACAGACCAAGAAATATTTACCACAGACATGTATACAACGTGGACAGATTCATATCAACATAATTATAATAAATGTATATATTTATAATGTAATATTGGTGTATAGGAGGGTAAAATATAGGAGCTCCCGCAACTGATTTGTTGTTACAGGTTCTTAGTCTATTGTAAGCATTCTGATTCCGCCTTCACTAGCCAATCACGAACCCAGAACAAGTATACAGTATGTACTTATAGGACACAACTCCGTTTTTGGACTTCATTGGCTGCACAGTTGTTTGGGTCAGTCACTTAGTCACTTAGAAGGCAGTCAATGATAAGAGTTTTCTTATTTCCTTCCTCATAAGTTCTCTTTAAAATAAATCTGTACTCTATTGTAAACTGTAAAAAATAACATTAGTTCATAAGAGAAGACACTGTAATGTCCTATTACCTTTAATAGGGAGTAAAACTTGCTTTGGATCCTTCTTTAATTTTTAATTTTTTTCCAGTTTGTTATAGGAGCATGGCTTTTCCTGACAATAAGGCTAAGGTCAATCACCTGGCATAACCCTGTTTAATGAAAGTGTTGGCCATTAATGACAATGGGAGGAGCTTAGCTATGAAGTCAGCCCATCCACAATTCTGCCTCCAGTTACATCACTAACCTCTTCTCAAATTATTAAGCAAACCATCCTCTGCTCTTCTCCCAAGATCTCTTTCTCTATATCTCCTTCATCACCTGCTCCCATGCCTGTGTCCTAGACTGATATTCTCTGAAACCTTGCCTTCATGTGGAACTCTCTAATCCAACCTGCATGACTATCCCTTACTCTCTATGCCATTTAGATAACTCCTAAAAACAAATCTCTTCAGGCAAGTCTAGCCTGCCTCTAGCTAGCGACTAATTTGTGCTTTCTCAAATAACTCATTCCCACACAGTTTCTACTTGTATATCACTCATCCTTCACTTTAGAATGTAAGCCCCCATGAGCAGGGTTCTTCTAACCCTCCCTTCTTGAATTATAATTATACTGTTTCACTTTATTTTGTAAAGGGCGGCGCAAACTGTTGGCACTATATAAATCCTGAAAAATAATAATAATAAAAGCTAAATCCAAGAAAGGCACGGAAGAAACTTTTCTGTGTAATAATATGAGATAGGAACATATGTTGTCTTTATGTGGAATTTTTACTTTTCAAAAGCATCCTTTAATCGGTTAGGCCACCCAAATCTGATTTATTTTTTATTTTTTTGGTGATACTGGTGTTAAAGCACCTGAATTTATTCCAATGTCACTTGGCGGCCTTCTTAGTGAATGTTAATGATGGGTAAATATTTCCAGGTTTGCTTTCCATCAAACAGTAATAGACCCACTTTGATCAGCAGATAGAAATTGGCCAGTAGTTTGAGGTGGTTGTCCCTGCTCTGATGCAAAAGTGTCCAGCTGCTGGCCAATGTATATCAATAATCTCATATGCAGATATTGCCCAAATCCCCCTCTCTGCTCATCCCAAGACATCTTGCTCTCCAGCTCCCTTGCCCCTTCCTCCTATGCTCGCTTCCAGGACTTCTCCAGAGCCTCTCCCATCCTTTTGAACCCCCTACCCCAGTATGACCAATCAGCTCTTATCTTGTCCACCTTTAGGTGATCCTTGAAAATGAATCTATTCAGGGAAACCTACCCCACCTCCACCTAAGAACTGTACATGGATCACCTCCATTAGATCACCCCCTTCACTATTACCTTTTGTACCACCTTCCCATCCCTTTGAATTGTAAGCTCAATGAGCAGGCCCCTCTTTTTCTTCTGTATTGAACTATGTTGTCATTTTACTGTCCCCCATTGTATTGTAAATTGCTTCTCAAACTGTTGACTCTATAATGATGAATAATGAATCACATTTTTTTTGGTTCTCTTATGATTCTCAATGTAACATCATCTTTCACATTATACCAAAGTTTTGAGATAACTTTGCTGCTTAGCTTTTTAAATTCATTGAAGTGTATTATTTTTTTTTTAATTGAGTTTGAAAGACTGCTGCGCAAATACAGTGTGACATAAAATATTGTAATGACCGCCATCTTATCCTCTAGGGTCTTTGCTAAAAATAAAAATAAATATATATATATATATATATATATATATATATATATATATATATATACACACAAGTTAAAATCTGATTTTTTTGCTAGAAACCGACAAACATTATATATATATATATATATATATATATATATATATATATATATATAATATGTTTGTCAGTTTCTAGCAAAAAAAACTGATTTTAACTTGTAAGCAACATGTGTCAAAAAAATGCTTAGTCTTTAAGTGGTTAAACTGCCCTCATTTACAGACCGAAGTTCATCCCTTTGATCTAAAAGAACCAAATGTTACATTGTTTATAGTTATCTCTCAGCACTGAGAAATGTTGACAAACATTTGCAGGAGGCTCTTTTTTTTTTTTTTTACAGCTCTAAGTGAGCAGAGAACAGCTCTGCACTTGTTACATGAATACATTTTGGAAATGAATTGTGGAAATGCCGGATTAAGATCGTAAGGGGCAGTGTAAATTTCTTCTACTAAAATGACTAAACATTTCAGTCGACTAAATGAATATTATTTTAGTCGACTAAAATATGACTAAAATTAAAACAACTGAGATGACTAAAATACGACTTAAACTAAAATGGTATTTTAGTCAAAAGTGTAAAATGGGACTAAAACTAAAATGCCATTTTAGTCAAAAGACTAAGACCAAAACTAAATTGAAATTTTACTTCAAAATTAACATTGGTCTGTAATACATGTTCATACCTCAATGCCATAATAAATAACATATTAGATTTTTCACTCCAGCAATACATAATGAATTTGGAAATTGTAGAGAAATGTTAACTAATGCATCACAATTTAATTACACCTACATTCGATTTTATACGACTAAAATTAGTTTTAGTCAACTAAAATGTACTGGAGATTTTAGTCGACTAAAACGTAGGTCATTTTAGTCGACTAAAATGTACTGGAGATTTAGTCATCTAAATACGACTAAAACTAAAATAATTGCAGAAAACTAAAATGGGACTAAAACTAAAATGCCATTTTAGTTCTAAGATTAAAACTCAATCGAAATTTGCTACCAAAATTAACACTGGTGGGGGGCTTGAATCATGATTGTAATTTTTTACCACTTAATCGTGCAGCTCTACTCTATATACATCCTGAATAAAAACATTAATAATAATGATAATAGTAGTAATAATACATGTAAAAATCTGATCATTTTAAAGATTGCCCTACCATTTATCATATGTCAAAGTTTTGTATGTGAAAGTTTATGAAAAGTTTATACTGTTTTCCCAGTAGAACTGTTCAACGTTTACTCTCCTAAAATGGTTTCAGTATAAATATTTGCAATGTCAGAAACAAACAATGTAATAATAAAAAAAGTAATAAAGTGAGAAACTAAAGATGGACTCCATTACCCTTTTAAGGTAGAAAAAACACAGTGGTAATGGATAAAAATGTAAAATAGTAAAATATTTTAAAATATTTAAATAATGTAAACAATGATATTAATGAGTAAAAACTATGCTGGGTTTCATTTATTCTGAACTGTACACACAAGTGGAATAAAATTTTAAGAGGGCTTATTCTCTTGTGACATGTTTAGCTGTATCCTTTTGTATTTGAATGACAGATCTAATCCAATTCAATTATGTAAACTGCAGGGCGCACTTAGGCTATTTATTCATGGTGCTGAATGCCGAAGCAAACCCATCACATTTGTGTAGATGTCGTCATTTGTTGAAGTACTCTGCAAACTCTAGGCAAAAGGGGACATTTAATAGAGGCACTCTAAATGAGGAGAAACTAAGCGCTTTGTGCTCAAAAATGCAGTCCAATTTCACATCGGCTTCTGAATAGTGATGGGCTTGATGTTTGAGTCAAACATATCACGGGATATTTGCCCACCGTGGAGTGCACCATAATGCACTGCAAGATTGCAGTGCATTGAAGGCTGGTGATTGGCCAAAGCATGCACCTGACCTGTATGCTTTGGCCAATGTGCTGTGAGAGCCATGATTGGCCAAAGACAGGGTGTCTTTGGCCAATCATGGCTCAGGGGATAAGTCCACACCCCACACTATATAAGGCGGCTTACACGAGAGATTAGGCAGGGTAGTTGAGCATGCAGTCAGCGTAGTATATATTATATAGTGCAGTCAGTGTAGTGTATAGAATACAGTGCAGAGTATATATTGCAGTCAGTGTAGTATATATAATACAGTGCAGATTATATAGTGCAGTCAGTGTAGTATATATAATACAGTGCAGGTATATAGTGAAGTCAGTGTAGTGTATATAATTCAGTGCAGAGTATATAGTGCAGTCAATGTAGTGTATATAAGACAGTGCAGAGTATATAGTGTAGTCAGTGTGGGCCCGCCCTTGCCTATATAAGAGCTGTCAAAGTGAAGAGACAGCAGTTGGTGAGAGGCCTCCCATGCAAGCGGAGCGTTTTGCAGTTTTGTTATTTTTCCGGTCTGTCGGGTGGCGTAATTGACAGTGGATTTACATCACGGGACACTTTTTTTTTTAAAGTACTTGTCAAAACTGTCTCTTGTGGTTTTTACCTTTTGACACTTTTTGGTGAATGGGTAGGAGTACAATGTACCCGATATCCATTTACATAGGAGGAGCTGGGATCTTGGGGCCCCCTTGTAAAACGGGGCTTCCAGATTCCGATTATCCCCCTGCCAGCAGACCCTGACAACCACCAGCCAGGGTTGTCAGGAAGAGGCTCTTGTCCCCATCAACATGGAAACAAGGTGCTTTGGGGTTGGGGTGCAGAGCCTCCCTGCCCCAAAGCACCCACCCCCCCATTTTGAGGATATATGGCCTGGTATGGTTCAGGAGGGGCGCTCACTCCTCTCCCCTTTTTTTCCTGCAAGGCTGCATGCTTGCATAATGGTCTGGTATGGATTTTCGGGGGAACCTCATGCCAACTTTTTTTTTTAATTGTGGTGTGGAGTTCCCCTTAAAATCCATACCAAACCCAAAGAGCCTGCTATGGACTGGGGAGGAGTGGAACCCCACTCCATTTTTTACATTTTTTTTTCCATCTATATTGCCGGGAGCTGGCAATACATTACAACCACAAGCAAGTTTAAATAAATTTTTTTCCTTTAGAAATGTTATTATTGCTGTGGCATGTTCTACACATCACACAGATACGTCACTTTACAGGCAGACTAAGGCAATCCCCAGCCACGATATTTAAAGGAATATTTCACTTTTTTAATTAACTTTACTTTAATTAATATCACTGCTTTTTTAAAAGCGATTGTTTTAAAAACTTTTTTTGCATTGATACATGTCCCCTGGGGCAGTACCCATACACTTTATAAGGCAATAACTTGGATATAAGCCTTTAAAATGAGGACTTTTCATGTTCGTGTCCCATAGACTTTATGTTCGCTAGAACTTTTTGCCTGTTCGAGGTGTTTTGGTGCGAACCGAAGTGTGTGTGTGTGTGGGGGGGGGGGGGGGGGGGTTGTTCGGCCCATCCCTACCTCTATACATCAGCAAATACTGAATTCTTCATACACTGGAAGAACGTAACATTTTTACATACAAGTGCATGTACTGTCCTTCATACCTATTCAGGGCAGCCCAAATATAATGTAGAAAATAAAGTCTGTAAAATTATTGCTGGTTGATAAGTAGGCTTTTAGTGCTAAGACTCTTCTGAAACAGAAGCTCACCTGCAGGCACACCTTACTGTACAGCCTTCATATGCCTTTCGGCATTTAACCTTCATGAACTTGCACAGAACCTCCTCATTAAAGATCACTGAGGATGTTGAACCTAGGAGATGACCAGTGTAAACATTAGGGATGGCAAGAAAGTGACGAGGGTGAACGTGGCTGTCGCATCCCTGGAGAAGGGTGCTTTGACAGGTAAGTCTGCCATTATGGGCAAATATGCTGCACATATTTGCACATTATTGCAAAACGCCTGTGGACTCACTTATATATATATATTCAAGGGTATAAAAAGGGTAGAGCCATTAGGTTAGTATGCTCCTCTTCTGATACTGAATGGTTCCCTGCCTGGTTCCCACTGAAGTAAGTTAGGTGATAAGGACAACCTAGACTGACACTATTGCGTTGTCTGCTACTTGCTAACTAATCCATACTGTCTAATACATAGGTCTTTGTGCCAGACTTTCCACATCTACATGTTGTCACATCTGCTGCAGCATCTAACTCTTTAATAATTAATGCCACACCGCATATGATACCACCATCTCCAGCCTATACTGTTTACATGATACATAAGTTGACACAGAGAGATATTAAACGCTGACTATATTTATGATGCTTTATGTATTTCATGCTGTTTACTGTGCCTTTGTTTTGGCTAGGCCACTTTATCTTTTCTGTCAAAATGATGAGGTCCCGAGGAAGCTAATAGGCGAAACACGTCAATCTCTTACATAACCTTTGCAAAGCATAATGATGATGGTTAATTAGTAAATTAGTATGACCTCTTGTATTACCTCTGCAAAGTAAAATAATGATGGTTTATTAGTATGGCTAAATTTCACAGGATATTGGAAGCAATGTTTTTATTAACGATATACCTTTTTTAATGCTTTGGAATAAAATGTATATATTTTTTATATATTCCTTGTGGTCATTCCGTTCTGGTACCAGTAAAGTACAATTTTTATCGTTTTTTTTGCAGTAAATTGTTAGCCCTTGTACACACGGTCGGACATTCCGACGTAAAATGTCCGATCGGACCATGCTGTCAGATAATCCGTGTGGGCTCCATTGGACTGTTTCCGTCGGAATATCCGACCGACAAAGTTTTAGAGCTGGGCTATAAAATTTTCCGACAACATGTGCCACACATGCTCAGATCAAATTCCTAGACCAAAGCTATTGGCTACTAGCCTGAACGTAGTCCCGTTGTAACGAAATAAAGTCATCACGTTCTGAACAATCAGATTTTCCGACAACTTTGTCCGACCGTGTGTATGCAACACCAGTCTCGGACAAAATCTGTCCGACAAAATCCGACGGATTTGGTTGTCGGAAAGTCTGCCCGTGTGTACAAGGGCTTACAGTAGATGTGCTATCCCTATAAACAGCCATTAATCTCTCTTTTTTGCTAGGTGGTATGTTTATGTTCATACAATATTATTCTTGAAAAAAATTTTTTTTTTATTCAGATTTACTTCTAAGGACAAGCAATCGGTATATACATAAACAAAAGGAGTAGAAGCAGTACATAAAACATATACATGGTTCGTATCGTATAGTAACATGCCTAAAAACCATACAAGCAAAACAGGGTGTATAGGAGCGAGAGCACGGTTTACCACTGAGCAGGTATAATAAAGTCATCACGAAATTGTATCTATTACTCATCACTTATTACTAACTGTTCAGGGGGGTTTCTCCCTTGTCGCCCTACTGGGTATCTTCACTATGCCCAGAGAGTTAGTAATATCTCTTTTAAGATACCATTCTGTGTATCGGAATGGCTGCATAGTCGTGTGTATGTCCTCCTTAGAGAAAACATGCTCCATAAATTTGCGCCAGCTCGAAAAAAAACGTGTGGTAGATTTAAAGCTTAGCAAGATGGTATCCAATCATTCGAGATAAAAAAGAGTTTCCAGGGCTTTTTTCACAGCCTGTAGTGAGGGCGGTGAAGCTTTGATCCATTGTGTTAGGATAGTTCTTCGTGCGACCAGAAGACATAAATGAACCCATTGAGGTATATCTGTAGAGCTATCCGTAAGGTGCGGTTCAACAGATGGGGTACAACCAAATAAGCATAAGAGGCGGTCTCTGGGTAGGTCAAGGTTAGCGACATCTCGAATAAATCGTAATACTGAGTTCCAAAAATTCGTAATATGTGGGCATTCCCATAAGCGATGGAGAAGCGTGGGGCGCAGTGCTGAGCACCATGTACAACGTTCCTGGTCGGGATCGGTGCGGTTAGTACGGAAGGGGTAGTAAGCTCTGTGTAGAATCTTGAATTGGGTTTCCCTCCATGTTTCGGAGATCTTTACATGTCTGACTCTAGTGTACCCTTCTAGTAACTTCCCGGAGAGATCCATATCATCGAAGATGTCTGCCCACTTTCGAAATGGTTGTAGATGGTTTTTGGCGGGTTGGTAGTCAATAAGAGAGATATAAATGTTAGAAATAGAGTAGTCACCATTTTGCAGTATCGTATCTATGAAGGATTTCTGAAACGGATTCGTAGTGTGTCTATGTCTGTCACCCAAATAACTAAGCAACTGGCGGTAGTAGAAAAAATGGGTCATTGGTAAGGAAAACTCCCGAGCTAGCATCTGGAAAGGCTTAGGTTTACCTGAGCTGTGCAAGTATACATCATAGACCATCGTGAGACCTTTCGCAGCCCAATAGGCAAATACACTATGCATTGTGGAAGGAAGGAACATGGGATTTGATTGGATAGGCAGATAACGGAAAATATCGGATGGTAGCCCCAACAGTTTGCGGGTCTCCCTCCAAGCTATCACTGTGTCTCTAATCAATAGATTTGATCGGAGGTGGTTAGGTAATTTGTTTGGGTTCGAATGGAGGATAGCTGAGAGGGCAAACGGCGAAACTGCTGCAGTTTCTAGAGAATAATTCGAATACCTGGACTTTCCTAATAGCCAGTCAAGTCCCTGTCTAAGTAAACATGCTAGGTTATAGAACCGTATATTGGGCAGGCTCGCTCCTCCCTCTACCTTCGGGAGACACAACTTATTCAAAGCAATCCTCGGCTTCTTCCCGGCCCATAAAAATTTTGTTAATGCAGAGTGAATCAACCTGATATCCGAGTGCTTAACTAAGAGAGGAATAGTTTGCATAGGGTATAGTAATCTTGCAAATGAAACCATTTTAAAAAGATGACATCTCCCGAAAAGCGAGAGAGGAAGAGCCGCCCAAGCCTCTAGCTCCTTTACAATTTTCGATATTACCGGAGGAAAATTAAGTGAGTAAATGGTTGAGGGTGTCCGGCCAATAAGTATTCCTAGATAGGTAATATAGTGGGTCGCTATCCCTAAGGGGGATTTAGAGGTCCAGGTATTGGCTAAGTTAGGTCTAAGGGACAGAATTTCACTTTTATCGAAATACGTAACCCAGAGTATGACCGAAACTTTTGGAATATGTCCGTAAGACGCCCAAAGTCTCCCGTCGGATCCGTGGAAAATAGCAAAATATCGTCCGCAAAAAAGGCGGAGCGGAGCGTGTGATCACCCAGCGTTACCCCACTAATCCCGTTAGTCGAGTTAATCAATCTAGATAACGGCTCGATGGCTAGATTGAACAATAAGGGGGACAGAGGACAGCCCTGTCTCGTCCCCTTTGTCAGGGGGATTGTGTCTGATATGAAGTCAGGTGTCACTAAACGAGCCGTCGGGGATTCGTACATATGGTGTAGGAAGTTCAGGATCGGTCCAGAGAACGCTAATTTTTCCAGCACTTGAAAAAGCCAAGACAAACTAATGTTGTCGAAGGCCTTTTCAGCATCTAAGGACATTATGGCTACATCCTGGTCAGGGTGTAATTTGGCATATTCTAAAACAGTCAACACTTTACGAATATTTAATGTAGCCGAGCGCCCTTTAACGAATCCCGATTGGGCTGGGTGCAGAAGGGATGGGAGTAGCGACGCAAGACGAGTTGCGACAATTTTAGATAAAATTTTCACGTCCACGTTTATCAACGATATTGGTCGATGTGACCCTGGGAGAGTAGGATCCCTATCTTTTTTACTAATAAGCCGTATGTACGCCTGTGTTCCCGTAGGGAGATATGGGCCTCCATCCCACATTGCCCTAAAGACGGATTTGCAGAGTAGCCGGAATGAAGTCCTTGGCCAGTTTATAAAATTCAGCAGTGAGGCCGTCCGGGCCCGGAGCTTTAGACGAGGCCAACGACTTAATCGTGTCCTGAATGTTCTCAACCGAAATGGGTTCGTTAAGGGCGTCTAGAGCCTCAGCGGTGAGCTCGGGTAAGTGTAAATTATTCAGAATGGTCGCCGCCCCCTTCTGATCTACCGGATCTGTAGAGTAGAGTTGGGTGTAATAATCCGTAAGAATTTTGCTAATTTCCTCGGGGGAGGTGTGTAATAAGCCCGCAGTGTCTTTCATGGACATAATACGCGTAGGTTTTTTAGTCCTGGCGCACATCCTGGCAAGCAGTTTACCTGCCTTGTTTCCGAATTTGTGGAAATATAGAATGGAGTATGACGCTTTAGCCGATTCTTGTTGTTCCGCCCAAAGGTCAAACTCCCTCTTGGCGGTCGTCCATGTTCTAATATTAGCAGGCGTACGACTGGATATTAGTCGTTCGTGTGCTGACTGAAGAGTCTCACTCGCCGTCATGTATTGCCTTTTGGCGTTGTTTTTGAATTGGGTAGTGTACGATATAATCCTACCACGTAAGAATGCTTTACCAGCCTCCCAGAATAGATTCGGGTTAGAGAGGTGTTCCAGATTATTAGATGTATATTCCGTCCATGCTGATTCCAGCACAGAACGAAAATCCTCGTTGTTCGCTAAGTATGAGGGGAAACGCCACATAGGTGGTAAGGATCCCGCACGAGTATCTAGCAATTTAATATAATTAATAATTAATAGTCAGTTGAAAAAGCGCTTGGGAGACAAAAAAATTATCTATACGGGAAAACGAGTCATGAGGGGGGGAATAAAAAGTAAAGTCACTTCCCGTTGGGTGGGCAATCCCCCACGGGTCCATCAGTCGTAACTGTTCGATCGTCCAGCCAAAAGCGTCAGTGGGGAGATAGGTTTGTCTCGCGCCGACCCACCAGCAGTGGGTTTGCCCAAGCGATCGAGGGTAGGTGACATTACTGCATTAAAATCTCCTCCCAAAATGTGCAAGGCCTCCGGTATCAGCATCGTCCAGGTAGTCAAGTCTCGAAAAAAGGTAGAGTCAGGCGAATTAGGGGCATAGACATTGGTGATTGCAATATCCGTATGGGCTAATTTGAGGGAGATTGTGACCATGCAGCCTTGATGATCTAGTTGTACATTTTTAAGAGCATAGTTAAGTTTTTTATGCAATAAGATCGCTACCCCTGCGCTACGACCATCAGAAGAAGAACCAAAAACCTCTCCCACCCACAATCTACGGAGACGTTGCAAATCATCGGCCGACAGGTGTGCCTCCTGTAACAGAGCCACATCCGCTCGTAACCTCTTCAAATGTCTAAGGATCATCATCCGCTTACACGGAGAGCGAAGCCCCTTAACATTCCATGACACAATTTTCAAGTGATTCCCCTCGATTGATGAAGCCATAATTGAAATGAGTCAGCATTCAACGTTAAAAGACAGGGGGGAAACATTCCCCATAGTCTCGATCCATCAAGGAGGGGGACTCTCGAAGACCGTGTCGCTCCTAGGTCTAAAGGCATATAACACTCATGCAAACAAGTAATAAAGAACATCATGCATCGAAAGGCACAGCGTGAAAGAAATAAAAAATGAACGATTAACAAAAAGGTATCAAAACAATCCACCATGAACTTCTCTTTTTTCCACATTCAGCTATATGCGGAAACTAACCCTCCCGCCCACCCCCGATAGCCAAATATCGTCCAGTAGTGATCGAGAGCTGGGCCCAGCTCCCAACGTGGGGGACGGTGTAAATGTCGGTATGGGGATAGACCCGACTGATGTCGGCAAAGGTTCCAATTTCCTCGTGAAATACAGTTTCACACTTTGAGTGTAAGGCCGCGTACACACGCGGGGACTGTTCGCTCAACTTTGTCCATCAAACAGTTTCAGCGGACAGTCCGCTCAAAATTAGCATGGACGGACTTGCCCACACACGACGAACGAACAGTCCGCTGAAACCGTGCGCGATGACGTGAACGGCACGTACGACGGGACTAGAAAACGACGTCCTATACACTGCAATGCAAACTTCGGCGTGTAAATCCTTTCTGAGCATGCGCGGAACTTAGTTTGACGAACAAGCCTACACACGAGGGGACTGTTCGCTGAAACAAAGTTTCAGCGGACAGTTTTTCGGAATTTCCGAAAAACTTTGTTCAGCAGACTGTCCGCTGAAACTGTCCGCTGAAAGCCCACACACGAGCGGACTGTCCGCCGAAACACTGTTCAGCGGACAAAGTTGAGCGAACAGTCCCCGCGTGTGTACGCGGCCTAAGTCAGTGTCGGAACTCAACAAAGTAGCGGGCCTAGGAGATTATTCGCCCCTAGGACGTGGCGGTCCAGCTCGCAGAAGTAAGCAGCAACAGCAGTAGTAAGTAGGGTAAGTTCAGCCAAACAGAACATATTCGACTTCGTTACAGTGGCACCGACCCTCCAAGGGTCCTGATCCACAAAACCATAGAAATGCATAACTGGTGTAGACTACAGGTGTGTAGGCAAGTAAAGAGGGAGTAAAGCAAAATTATACTTATCAGGTCCGTGCCTGTCATTGGTGTGATCAGCAGTGATTCGCCTACATCGGTACGTAAGCGTCCGACTTCATCGGCCTCGATTGCCCACTCGACTCGATAGCTGGGTGAGGCGGGTGCGTTTATACGGCGGCTTGCTAGGGCTGGAACGTGGCCTGCGATCTTCCGGCGGAGAGTGAAGGCGGGATGGAGAGCCGGTCGAGGCATCGGTGTGTGATCCATTTCCGTGGCAGCGTGGGCCAAGTATCGTGTTGCTTCGTCCGGTGATGTAAAAGCCAGTCGTTCCTCCGAAGGGGTTTCCATTCGTAAAACAGCAGGGTAAGCCAGGGAAAACTTCACTTGTTGTTGGTGCAGTGTGGTACACACCGGAGGGAAAGCTTTCCTACGTTTTATAACCTCCACCGAATAGTCCGCAAACAGTAGTAATTTCGCTCCATCGACGGCCAAGTTGCGGTTGCGTCGAAAAGCTTGTAGAATCGCAGCCTTGTCAGCGTAATTTAAATACTTCACAATGACGTGCCTAGGCTTAGTACGGGTGTCTTCATACTGACCAATGCGGTGTGCGCGTTCGACAACACAGGGTATGCGAAGACCCAACTGCTCCGGTATGACTTTAGCACACATGTCAGCGAGTTGATTCGTAGTAATAGCTTCCGGGAGACCAATGATTCATAAATTGTTTCTCCTGGAGCGATTCTCGAGGTCATCGATCTTTTCCCACAGGTCTCTTGTCTCTGCAGAAAGACGGGCAATCGTCGCCGATTGAGCAGTAGTGTCATCTTCCAGGAAAGATATCCTATCTTCCGTCTGGGCAATGCATTGTGCCTGAGTTTTCAATTCTATATGGAGCTGTTCCAGACCCTTATGTACGGCTGCATCTACCGTGGCCGTCAAAGTAGGGCCTAGGAGGGATACAACTTCTTGGGCTATGCCCGCAGGTCGTTGATTCTCCTGCGTCGCTACTGTTATCGGCGGCTGCGAAGAGATCTGGTCCACTGGCATTGCGGCCGCCATCTTGGCCGCTTCGAAGGCCGCGTCTTCTGCAGGGAATGGCGATGCCGAGACAGCCCGAGCATATGACCGCTCCACAAAGCGGTCCATGAGTCCCCCTGTAAGTGCGGTAAAGTGTGGGGATCAACCCCGGAGCTTTAGCAGGTTTGCAGGCAGTGAATTAAAGGGGGTCGGCAGGAGCTGTGTCCGCTCACAGCCTGCTCATGTGGCGCCGGAACCGGTAGTACAATATTATTCTAATTGTAAGGGGTTTTCACAAAGCTAAACCCCAGGCAAACCTTATATAAAGCATACTACATTTTGATTATATACTCATTAAAAAGAACATTAAAGCCCAACTGAAGTCTCACTCTTTTTTATCAGTTTATAGTCCTAAACTGCATGTTATGATTTGTGACAAATTTTTGCTTGCAAATGCTGTTTCTTGCTCTTGTACTCCATATCTCTATGCTGGCAAAGCTGAAAAACAGCCACACACCTCATCACAAGTTTCCTCACACAAACTTGTATTCCAGAGAAAGAGAGGGGTGTGACCAGAGTCCCACTTACTATTAGTGCTGGTTACTAGAAGACCTAGGCCTATAGCTCTGGTGGCTATTGGACTGCACAATTTAATTTAGGCATATTGTACATATGCTGTAATTGGACAATTTGACTATGCCACAGTGCATGACCCTCTGGCTGTCCACCCAAAATATAAACTATTAGCTGGACAAGCTGTACATATGCCCCCTCCACAATGCTTTGCTTTTTTGATGTGACATTTTTAAATCAGCAGTGTTTGAAAGGCAATACCATCTGTCAAACTCCTCCACTGAGTTGAATCGGGTCACGCTGCAACAGGGTGCAATACACCCGATTGCAGTGCGCTAGTGCGGCACTATTGGGTTAAATCAGGAAGTAGTCAAATGAACGCAGATCGCTCTTCAGAGGGCACTGCAATCCACCGCAAGAGTGAAAGAGCCCAAAAATACAGGTTGTTTCTACAATATCTATCTGATTGTTTAACTTTTACTGTGACTGGGATGGAGGTTCACTTTCTAGCATGACAATGACCCTAAAGATACAGCCAGAGCTACAATGTAATGGTTTAGATCTAAGAATATTCATGTGTTAGAATAGCCCAGTCAAATTCCAAACTTACTTACCTGGCGGTATGATTATTTTAGATTTTAGGTGCTGAAAGCGGTACAATTATTTTGCATGAAAATTTGTCCTTTTATATTGTAGTCCTGTAATTCTTAGGAATAACTCACTTAAATCTGTCCAAACCAGAGTCTAGTAAACATCCCGGGTATTATAAAGTTTGAAAAATTAAATCATAAATTATAATATAATAAATAACTATAAATAATTATACCAAATAATAATATAACAATAATAAAAAATATTCAATAATGTAATCAAATAAAAAACACAGAAATTAGCTCAGTTGCAGAATTGTCGCTGTCATTACTTTTCAGTATTTGTTGACGGATCTCCCCACAAATCGCCATCGCTCAATTCTGCGAGTGATTCCAATTTATTATCGCTGTTTTCTAGCTGGTCTAAAACCACTTTTGATGTAAAGGGACAGTTTTGGTTGCTATGGGCAATCTCCAGTTTCCAGGCATAAAGAACAGTTTTTATTATATAAAGCTACATGCAAGGCACTGGGCAAACCGCTAGGGACAAAGGGGATGTGAAATAATTACATACAGCAATATAATCTGTAAGATTACATTATACTGTATGTGTACTGTGTGTTTTACTTTTTGAACTTGGCGCCGTGCTCCGTCTCCGTGCGTCGCAACGCTCGCAGCGAACGGAGCTCGGCGATGTGATAGATCGAGTGGAGGACGGCTTGCTCGTACAGTGGGGGGGGGGGGGGGGGAACATCGCTTGGGGTTACTGGCTCGGGGTTACCGCTAATGGTACAACATTTTCACCCCGAGCCAGACTCGGGAATACTGCCAGGGGGGTTAAAGGGGTTTTTCTTTTTTTTTTTTTAAATAACAGACATATCATAGTTACCTCCACTGTGCAGTTTGTTTTGCACAGAGTGGCCCCAATCGTCGTCTTCTGGGGTCCCCAACGGAGCTCGCAACGGGAAACCACCTAGGAGAAGCACTCTCCCTGGGGGTAACTACGCAGGTGCACTCCCGAGTCCAGCATTTGCATCCATAGACACAGAATGCCAAACTTGGCCCCGCCCCCCGGCGCCCGCATCATTGGATTTGATTGACAGAAGCAGGAGCCAATGGTTGGGCTGCTATCAATCTATCCAATCAAGAGCCAAGACAACGGGCAAAGCGATAGAGTGTGTTTCCACCGTGGGAACGGACAGGCTCAGGTGAGTAAAACGGGGGGGGGGGGCTGGGGGGCTGGTCAGTGTCAGAAAAACACGAGGGTTTACAACCCCTTTAATTCCAATTGAGAATCTGTGGCAAGACCTGAAAATTGCTGTTCACAGACACTCTCCATCCAATCTGGCAGAGCTTCAGCTATTTTGCATAGAAGAATGGGCAAAATGTCACTCTCTAGATGTACAAAGCTTGTAAAGACATACCCAAAAAGACTTGCAGGTGTAATTGCAGTGAAAGGTGGTTCTACAAAGTATTGACTTGGGGGGGGGGGGGCTGAATACAAATGCACCCACACTTTTCACATATTTATTTGTAAAATAATTTGAAAAAAATATATTTTTCCTTTCACTTCACAATTATAATAAGATTAATTTCCAATAAAAATGTTCATTTTTGGTTGTAGCATGTGGAAGATACAAAATGTAGAAGATTTCACTGGGAATGAATACTTTTTCAAAGCTCTGTAGATGACCTTATAAATGCTTTGCTGCTCTTTCATTGGCGAATCACAGGGCGAGGCAGGTACTGGAGCAAGCAATAGTGCTCAGCTACAGTGTAATCTGCAGAGAGAATATAAACAAATAAAAAAAAAAAAAGATGGCCCTACCGTGTTCATTTGCCAAATGTTAATGCACTCTTTTATGCATAATAACATTCTTTATTATTAGGTCAATTTTATTTTATTCATTTTATTTAATTTTTTGCCGTGCATTGAGTGTTCTTTCCTCAACACAACAGGCTGCAAGAGTGTACTTTTCTCAACACAACAGGCTACCAGATCTGCTGCAATAATACAAAATTGTGCTTACATTTTTTACATGGATGCATGTTTCCTTTTTTGTTTTCTAATTATTAGGAGATTCAAGGACCTGTGGGGTTGTGAGTGCTAAGGGGCTGTATTTGCTAGTCCGCAGACATTACCTGGACCAGATTGTGCGTGGTCCACCAGTCCAGGACGAGACCGACAGAAAAGAATGAAAACTTATTTTACAGGACCTACAGCATGAATTTCAACTGTGTATCTATCTGCTAGCTTGGAGTTCAGTATAAATATCTATATTCTCAAGTGGCTGTTGGATCCAATGACAGCTCCAGTTCCCCCAAGCAGGGTCTTCCACATCACAGAGAAAACTTCAGGAAAATATAACCTTATGCAAGATCTTAGCCATGATACAAATATTGCCAATGATTCAGCTAAACTTTAGACTAATAATTAACAGGGATGGCAAATAAAACAAACATTGCATTTTCCTATAAGGGTACATATGACATTGATGTAATAAGAAAAAAGTAGATTAGGATTAAAGTTGTTTTCTTAGTTTTGTATAACAAAATTTATGTTCTCTATGGAAGGCTTGTGGTAAGTTGGTAAATCTACTGTTTAGAGTTTCGACCTCAAAAGTTGTTTGCTCAATTTATACATAAACTATCATTCTGATATAAAAATAACAGATGCAAACAGTTTAAAATTAATTCCTTACAAATAGAAGCTTAAGCCAGTATTGCGGTGCAAAATGGGAGTGATCTGAGCCTAGAGCAAATTCTATTGGTCCTCAGTTTCAGCATTAAATGGGCACTGTTCTGAGGATTCACAGAGGTAGACTTGTGGTATCACAGCACGTACATGTGTGGGCAGCTGAAATCTAGGAGGACAAACAAACTCCACCCATACCTAGGACTAACGCCACATGCTGACCACAGCTCCCGAGAGAGTAAAGCTTTCCTCACTGAAATCCTGTCTACAAACAGTCATAAGTCACCAGCCAATCACAGCAGGAACAACAGTTCCAAATTCTACATATGTTGCAAATAAAATGAGCTATTGTTACTTTGAGATGCATGCATTGTTTTCTCTTCTTTTTTTTTTTTTCAAAAGCCAGCAAGTATGAACAATCAGGCTGAATAGTTTAGCCAAATATAGAGTGTTTCTTGCTCTCTTTCTTTGAAAAAAATGATGTAACAGAAGAAAAAATCGGATCCCTTGAGTAAAGCTTAATTAAACTGCAGTTATAAAATGTTTCGACTGCTATATGTAAATCAGAAAATTCGTATTGATAAAGGATGCAAAGTTCAAACTTTAAAGCCCAACTCTACGAAAAAAAACTACTTTAAGTAGTGCATCAATTACCTTACTCTTCAGTCTTGGTAGCAAACACCTCTTCCTAAGCCATCCTTCAGTTTAATGGATCAAAGTCTCAGTTTCCTCTATGAACAAAGCTAATATTGTGCCCTGGGGAGCAGACGTTTTTTCCCTGCTCCTTATCTTCATGGGTACTGGTCTCCTCACCACTCCCATGAGTTCTCCTGCCTCTGGAACCTATGAGTGAGGAACCAGCCACTGGAAGTGTCCCTTCCACCAATAGGAGGTGTGCACATCAAGCATACAGTGATTTAGGCAACCAAAGAGGGACCCCTGGAGGTAAACAGAAGAAGGGAGAAGAATTGTCATGTAGCCATAAGTAAAATGGGTTTTTGGCAGGGATGCACCAACACCATTTTTTACACTAGTACCAATACTTTTTTTTTTTTTGTATTTGCCAATACCAATTACCGATACCTGTCGCAACTGTTTTGTTTATACTTCATCTGTCAGCAATGGTACAAAGCATTGAAACGTTAGTTACAAATGAATTACTTTTTTTTTTGTTACATGTTGTGCTTTTTTCAATGTGAAACATGTAAAATATATATTAAAGGTGTAAACATTTTAACAAACAAAGCAAACAAAAAAAGGTTTTAATTATTAAGAGTTTATAAAATAAAAGTGAATAAAAAAAAAAAAATCAGCAGGAAAGGAATAGTTACTTGGAGGAGAGTAAGGAGTTAATTAAGGCTGATTAGAGTAAAATAAGGGTTATTAAGGGGTTAAAAAGGAACATTTAATAAAAATACAAAAAGAAACAATGTTTCTTTTTATCTTAGTGTTTCAACACTAAGCAAGGTTGTTGATAAACATTGCCCAGCTGCTTTTTTTTTTCTTTTTGACAGCGCCAATTGTAGGACTTTTTTTTAACACTTCGGCTATCAACAGGGGAACCCCACCGATAGCTAAATGAGTTGTAGGTTGTCAAGGATGCAGTGGCCCCGAATTGTGCTGCTCTGTATGCTTGAATCTAAGGAAAGATGAAAACTCACTGGTTGTTATGGGTTATTATAGCATGTTATTGTTGTTTGCATTGCTATAATATAATAAGCCCTGTTCAAGGGAAAAATATCTGAAGAATTAAGTAATAATTCTGCTAAAATATCAATTGTTCCTATTCCTATAAAATTATTTTAGGAGGAATCAAAGATATACATTTATTTTCATTCATCCAAAATCTTTCTAAATCACAGATCAAGGACTGAATGCATTTTAAGGGCTCATTCTGATGGACGCTGAGACCCATCCTTCATGCTGAGCTGCTTTTTGCTGCATGTACATCCACCTCAAAACTGCATGCAGACACAAAGGCTGCATGAACACCGTCATATGTCAAAATCTGCCATGTGGGTAGGAGTGGTTGCACAACCCCAAATGCACATTTTGACATGTGACTGTGTCCTTGCAGCCACTTCTATGGCCTCTCTGAGTGCAGCACTGAGGTGGGTGCACATGGAGCAAAACAAGGCTCAACATGGAGGATGGGTCTCAGTGCCCCTCTCAATGATCCCTAAGAATACAAGCACAGTGGCCACTAGGATGCCCTGCCCAATGCACAATGATGTATCTGGGTACGCTATACATTGCAGCAATTAAACTCCAACTCCAGCCAACATTTTTTCACTTTCAGATTTTCATTGTTGCCTAGGTCCCCACTGGGGAGATCTCTCTAATTTCCTTTCCCTGTCAAATAAATCAACATGACAATATTTTAGGGGCGCAAAGAGGGTATCAGGGAAGAATTCCAAGAAGAACAGGCAAATATGGCAATATCCAATATAGGCATGCTAATGCACACTCATTAGAGAACGGCACGCAATGGCGAATCTTTGTACACGACACGTGCTAATTGCCAGTGTTCACTGGTCTATATAAGGACACCAGTGGCTCTCACAAATTGCTGGATTCTCGTCAGCTTTGTATCCTGTGTTCCTGTGCCTTGTACTTCTGCTTGATTACCCGTTACCAACCTAGCTTACCTCTGACCTGCTCTGGCTCCTCTCCTGGCATTGAACCTGACTTGCTTCACGGACCTGCTCCTGCCAGTTTCGGATTGACATCCTGTGTTTGAAACATTTGGGGGAGAGGGGGGAAGGGAGCAGGCATGGACTGTGTGACCAAAGTCCAACTGGCCAGGCCAAAAGCTGGAGTGTCAACTCACCCTGATTGGGGGTGGAGTTCACCAATAGGGAACCGGAAATATTCAGTGGCAAAAAACTAGGCAGGAAATGCAAAGAATTCCCTGGAGGGGTCCATATCTCACAGGAGGGAATGGAACAGATTGCAGCATATTCCAAAATACATTTTATTCAAAATAAGATATATGGAACATCAAAGTACAAAATGTTTACAGTAAGTTGCATAAAAAAGAGACGACCTTGTATAGTAAAAACCCACTCCCGGGGTCACTGCCATGCCCATTCATCCACAATACACATCAGGTATATAGCACATATTGGAAAATATTGGTGGGGGCTAAGGGGTTCCTGGGAAACCTCTGGGGCACTTGCACCTGCAAGCAAGGTGCTATGTGTTTCCCATAGGGAAATTCAGGCCCAATATTGGCCCAATAGTACAGGTGGAATATAGAATAAAATATATACTTAAAGGGATTGTAAAGTATTTTTTTTTAAATAACAAACATGTTATACTTACCTCCACTGTGCAGCTTGTTTTGCACAGAGTGGCCCCGAACCTGCTCTTCTGGGGTCCCTCGGCGGCTGTCTCGGCTTCCTCCCGCAGTTACTTCTCACGTTCATGCGAGCTCCCTCGCAAGGTGAGAAGCATCTGCGGGCGCGCTCCCATGATACAGCCAGCGGCTATAGCCGCTGGCTGTATAACACGGCCCCACCCCCGGCGCTCCGCGTCAGTGGATGTGATTGACAGCAGCGTGAGCCAATGGCTGCGCTTCTTTCCATCGATCCACTCCAGCCAATCAGCGGCCAGGCCGAACGGTGGAAAGGACGTCGGGGGACAAGCGCGGGACTTTCGAGGGGTGAGGTAAGTAAAACGGGGGGGGCTGGGGGCGCAGGCACTGTCAGATGTTTTTTCACCTTAATGCATAGAATGCATTAAGGTGAAAAAACATTTACCTTTACAACCCCTTTAATGATATCTGTAAACCAGCAGGATAGTGGAACAGAGTATCGAATTTTCTGTAATTATCACTAGTGCTTTGTTGGTTTAGGACGAAAGAGGTCCTGGGAAACCTCTGGGGCACTTGCAGTATATACTATGTGTCTCCCATTTGGACATCCAGGCCCAATGTCAGCCCTGTGACACCATGTATAAAGCACTAAAATAGAACATTCGTATAAAGTGTATATTGTCTGTAGAGCAGAATCTCGTATTCTCAGTAGTCTTTACCGGCACTTAGTTCAGCTATCTTGAAAACACCGTATAATAATGAATCTAGGAAGGCTGGAACAGATGTCTGTCCGCATCAAACAATGTAGATAGTAAAGTAGGGGACATAGGTTGATTCAGTACATCTAGGATAGGTGATCCTTAGGTCAGTGCTGAGTGTATCCACCCATAGCATGCCCAGTGATCACAGTCCCCTCCGATGGCTAGACTGTCTTGGCCAATACAAATAGCACAGACTTAAAGTGTGTTGAGTTAGTGGTTTGAGCCCAAGAAGGGGGGCAGGACTCATGTTTAGCACAATTAGCCATTTTCCCTCCCTGGTGTCATGTGATTAATTAGTGTTACTGTGACAGATCTAGCCAGGACAGAGGCTTTTGGAGAGGGTTGAATGCTAGCTTCTGGACTTCTGATTATCGGCCCTGGATTTTTTTGTGAGGGGAATGAGAAATCCAGTCCGATCTGTACTAATCGGACTCAATCTTGTATATATGTATATATTGTATATGTCTCATTTTGTTGTGGACTCTTTGCTGTGATTCGTTTGGGGTGTGGCTGTTTGCCTTAGATATTATGGAATGTGAAAGTGTCTTGCTGTGAGGAAAGAGGGAGGGGGCATTCCTCCAGCAACCACCCTGTGGATAAGACTGTTTACTGAGGAGAAGTTTGAACACACCTGACCTGTGTGTCCATTGTCATTGGACAGTTTAACCAGCCCTGTTTTCCAAGGGTAGGAGGGAAGTGTTTTGAAGTGAGATATCTGTGTGGCCATGTGTGATAATAAATCAGTTTGTTGTTTGCCACTCCAAGACTGGTGTTGTCTGGTGACTGGGTGGGCTAAAGGGTCTTGGATAGTTCTGGTTCTGGACGGAGGAAGCATTGACTGCGGACCAAGTCTTGTTTGAGGACAGAGGGTTCGTCACAGTTACAAAGTCCCAGGTGTGAATGGGGAGCAGGTGTGTTAAATTAGATGTTATCGGTCTCACTCTCTCTCATACTGGTCACTAGAAGTTCAACATGGCACCTCATGGCAAAGAACTCTCTGAGGATCTAAAAAAAAGAATTGCTGCTCTACATAAAGATGGCCTAGCCCATAAGAAGATTGCCAAGACCTTGAAACTGTGCTGCAGCATCGTGGCCAAGACCATACAGTGGTTTAACAGGACAGTTACCACTCAGATCAGGCCTCGCCATGGTTGACCAAAGAAGTTTAGTGCACATGCTCAACCTCAAATTTAGAGGTTGTCTTTTGGAAATAGATGTATGAGTGCTGCCAGCATTGCTGCAGAGGTTGAAGGGGTGGGTGGTCAGCCTGTCAGTGTTCAGACCATATGCTGCACACTGCATCATTAAATTGGTCTGCATGGCTGTCGACCCAGAAGGAAGCCTCTTCTAAAGATGATGCACAAGAAAGCCCTCAAACAGTTTGCTGAAGACAAGCAGACTAAGGACATGGATTACTGGAGCCATGTCCTGTTGTCTGATGAGACCAAGATAAACGTATTTTTTTTCAGATGGTGTCAAGCGTGTGTGGTGGCAACCAGGTGAGGAGTACAAAGACAAGTGTGTCTTGTCTACAGTCAAGCATGGTGGTGGAAGTGTCCTGGTCTGGGGCTTCATGAGTGCTACCGACACTGGGGAGCTACAGTTCATTGAGGGAACCATGAATGCCAACATGTACTGTGACATACTGAAGCAGAGTATAATGCCCTCCCTTCAGAGACTGGGCTGCAGGGCAGTATTCCAACATGATAATGACTCCAAACACACCTCCAAGATGACCATTGCCTTGCTAAAGAAGCTGAGAGTAAAGGTGATGGACTGGCCAAGCATGTCTCCTGACCTAAACCCTATTGAGCATCTGTGGGGAATACTCAAATGGAAGGTGGAGGTGCTCAAGGTCTCTAACATCCACCGGCTCCGTGATGTTGTCACGTAGGAGTGGAAGAGGACTCCAGTGGCAACCTGTGAAGCTCGGGTGAACTCCATGCCCAAGAAGGTTAAGGCAGTGCTGGAAAAAAATGGTGGCCACACAAAATATTGACACTTTGTGCTCAACTTGGACATTTTCACTTATGCCCCGTACACACGATCGGAAATTCAGCCAGCAAAAGTCTGATGTGAGCTCTTGGTAGGAAATTCTGACCGTGTGTATGCTCCATCTGACTTTTGCTGGCGGAATTCCCACCAGCAAAAGATTGAGAGCAGGGTCTCAATTTTTCTGCCAGAAAACTTTCAGATCGGAAATTCCGATCGTCTGCACCAATTCCGACACACAAAATTCCTACGCATGCTCAGAAGCATTGAACTTCATTTTCTCGGCTTGTCATAGTGTTGTACGTCACCGTGTTCTTGATGGTTGAAAGTTCAGAGAACTTTTGTGTGACCGTGTGTATGCAAGCCAAGCTTGAGCAGAATTTAGTTTAGAAACCATCCAATTTTTTTTTCCGATGGAAAATCTGCTCATGTGTACGGGACATTAGGGGTGTACTCACTTTTGTTGCCAGCAGTTTAGACATTAATAGCTGTATGTTGAGTTATTCTGAGGGGACAGCAAATGTACACCGTTATACAAGCTGTACACTCACTACTTTACATTGCAGCAAAGTGTAATTTCTTCAATGTTGTCACATGAAAAGATATAATAACAGTTTTACAAAAATGTGAGGGCGCTCACTTTTGTGATATACTGTATATACACCATAGTTTGTAGACACTATGACTTTTGTGCAAACCAATCAATATACCCTTATTGGGATTTTTTTTTACCAAAGATATGTAGCAGAGTATATATTGGCCTAAATTTATAAAGAAATGTTATTGTTATTTTTTTTTTTTTATTAGATGTATTTTATAGCAGAATGTAAAAAAAAAAAAAAATATATATATATATATATATATATATATATATATATATATATATATATATACAAATAAAAATTGTCACTCTTTTTTTGGTTTATAGCACAAAAAATAAAAACTACAGTGGTGATCAAATACCACCAATAGAAAAAGAAAGATCTATTTGGTAAAAAAATTACATTAATCTTATTTGGGTACAACATTGCATGACAACATTGCATGACAACGCAATTATAAGTTAAAATAACAGTGCCGTATTGCAAAAAATGACCTGGTCATGATGGGGGGTAAATCTTCCAGAGGTCAAGTAGTTAAAGTAAACTCATCAAGATTTAAGAGGGTTGCCATAGTCTCCTTCCTAAAATGCTAGTTTACTGTCTGTTAAGCTCCTTCTGTGACTAACCTAATTTGACTAACCTATTGTAGACCAGGACAATCTGAATTTGAATCCTTCTATTTATCCAAATCTCCAACAAAGTATTATATTTAACCTAAACATACAATCAGCACATACCATTTTCCCTGTAATTTTGAAAGTGGTATTCCATGTGGAAACTTATTTCACATTGTCGCGTGTTGCCACTCTTATCCACTAAGCCATTCCAGCCCTATCTTAACTTTCCAAACAGCAGAAACCAGTAAAGTGCCACATTACTGGTTTCTGAATGACCACATCCTCTGGGCTGACGCTGTTGGAACTTTCAGAAAGAACAATTAGGTAACAACTTGTCCGAATTATCCATTATATTATATATTTCATCCAACTGAGGCTCGATAGACATTTCTATACTCTTACTATACACTGCTTACACGCCCACTAAAGGCAATGGGAGTATTGTGAGACAGCTTTTTATTTAGATTTTTTAAATTTAATTCAATTTGCTTTTTTTAACCACTTCAGCCCCGAAAGAATTTACCCCCTTCCTGACCAGAGCACTTTTTGCGATTCGGCACTGCGTCGCTTTAACTGACAATTGCGCGGTCGTGCGACGTCCTTTTTTTCCACAAATAGAGCTTTCTTTTGGTGGTATTTGATCACCTCTGTGGTTTTTATTTTTTGCACTATAAACAAAAAAATAGCGACAATTTTGAAAAGAACGCATACATTTTTACCTTTTGCTATAATAAATATTCCCAGGAAATATATAAAAAAAATAAAAACTTTTTTCCCTCAGTTTAAGCCGATACATATTCTTCTATATATTTTTGGTAAAAAAAAATTGCAATAAGCGTTTATTGATTGGTTTGAGCAAAAGTTATATCGTCTACAAAATAGGGGATAGTTTTATGGCATTTTTATTGATAATTTTTTTTACTAGTAATGGCGGCGATCAGTGATTTTTATCATGACTGTGACATTATGGCGGACACATCGGACAATTTTGACACATTTTTGGGACCATTGGCATTAATACAGCGATCAGTGCTAAAAAATTGCACTGATTACTCTAAAAATGTCACTGGCAGTGCAGGGGTTAACCACTAGGTGGCGCTGTAGGGGTTAAGTGTGTCCTAGGGAGTGATTCTAAATGTGGGGGGGGAGGAGCCAATTACAGGGAGCTGTGATCAGTGACGTTGTCATTAGGCAGAACGGGGAGATGCTGGTTTACATTAGCATCTCCCCGTTCTTCCTCACCGTGAGACGATCGCGGGTATGCCTGCGGACACTGAGTTCACGGGACCCGCGATCGGGGTCACAGAGCTCCTGGCAGGGGCGCCCACAAGCCGCCTCTTAAAGGGCAATGTACAAGTATGTTAATCTGCCTGTACGTGCCCCTCTACTGCAGTATATCTGCGTGAGGTGGTCGGAAAGCGGTTAAACTGTATTTTTAAAGTTAACCACTTGCCGACCGGGCCATAGCCGAAAGACGGCTACAGTGCGGTCGGGTTTTTCTGGGTGGACATCCATGGACCATACTGTGCAATAATCTGCCAATACTCTGCAACACTGTGCAATACTCTGCCAATACTCTTACTTTTGCGTAAACCAATCAATATACGCTTATTGTTTTTTTTTGTTTTTTACCAAAGATGTGTAGCACAATACATAGTGGCCTAAATTTATAAAGAATTTTTTTTTTTTATTGGATGTGTTTTATAGCAGAATGTGAAAAATATAAAAAAAAAAAAGATATTGGCCTAAATTGATGAAGAAATTTATTTGTTTTTAAAATTTGTTCTAGATATGTAAAAAATATAGTTAAAGTTATAGTTATAAAGTAAAAAATATAGTTTTTTTTTTTTTCAAAATTGTCTGTCGTTTTTTGTTTATTGTGCAAAAAATAAAAACTACAGAGGTGATCAAATATCACCAAAAGAAAGCTCTATTTGTCGGGAAAAAAATGACATTAAACCCTGGGCAGTGGTTGTGGGGTCTGCGGGCAGGGGGCTTATTGGAATTGCAAACCCACTTTAACAAGGCCCCCAGATCCTGCCCCCCTTATGTGAATAAGTATGGGGTACATAGTACTCCTACCCATTCACCATATACAGTGCCTTGCGAAAGTATACGGCCCCCTTGAACTTTTCAACCTTTTGCCACATTTCAGGCTTCAAATATAAAGATATAACATTTTAATTTTTTATGAAGAATCACCAACAAGTGGGACACAATTGTGAAGTGGAACGAAATCTATTGGATATTTTAAACTTTTTTAGCAAATAAAAAACTGAAAAGTGGTGCGTGCAAAATTATTCGGCCCCTTTACTTTCAGTGCAGCAAACTCACTCCAGAAGTTCAGCGAGGATCTCTGAATGATCCAATGTTGTCCTAAATGACTGATGGTGATAAATAGAATCCACCTGTGTGTAATCAAGTCTCTGTATAAATGCACCTGCTCTGTGATAGTCTCAGGGTTCTGTTGAAAGCGCAGAGAGCATCATGAAGACCAAGGAACACACCAGGCAGGTCCGTAATACTGTTGTGGAGAAGTTTAAAGCCGGATTTGGATACAAAAAGATTTCCCAAGCTTTAAACATCCCAAGGAGCACTGTGCAAGCGATTATTTTGAAATGGAAGAAGTATCAGACCATTGCAAATCTACCAAGACCTGGCCATCCCTCTAAACTTTCAGCTCAGACAAGGAGAAGACTGATCAGAGATGCAGCCAAGAGGCCCATGATCACTCTGGATGAACTGCAGAGAACTACAGCTGAGGTGGGAGAGTCTGTCCATAGGACAACAATCAGTCGTACACTGCACAAATCTGGCCTTTATGGAAGAGTGGCAAGAAGAAAGCCATTTCTCAAAGATATCCATAAAAATTCTCGTCTAAAGTTTGCCACAAGCCACCTGGGAGACACACCAAACATGTGGAAGAAGGTGCTCTGGTCAGATGAAACCAAAATCAAACTTTTTGCCCACAATGCAAAACGATATGTTTGGCGTAAAAGCAACACAGCTCATCACCCTCAACACACCATCCCCACTGTCAAACATGGTGGTGGTTGCATCATGGTTTGGGCCTGCTTTTCTTCAGCAGGGACAGGGAAGATGGTTAAAATTGAGGGCAAGATGGATGCAGCCAAATACAGGACCATTCTGGATGAAAACCTGGTGGAGTCTGCAAAAGACCTGGCACGGAGATTTATCTTCCAACAAGACAATGATCCCAAACATACAGCAAAATCTACAAAGGAATGGTTCACAAATAAACGTATCCAGGTGTTAGAATGGCCAAGTCAAAGTCCAGACCTGAATCCAATCGAGAATCTGTGGAAAGAGCTGAAAACTGCTGTTCACAAACGCTATCCATCCAACCTCACTGAGCTCGAGCTGTTTTGCAAGGAAGAATGGGCAAGAATTTCAGTCTCTCGATGTGCAAAACTGATAGAGACATACCCCAAGTGACTTGCACCTGTAATCGCAGCAAAAGGTGGCTCTACAAAGTATTAACGCAAGGGGGGCGAATAATTTTGCACGCCCCACTTTTCATTTTTTTATTAGTTAAAAAAGTTTCAAAAATCCAATAGATTTCGTTCCACTTCACAATTGTGTCCCACTTGTTGGTGATTCTTCACAAAAAATAAAAATTTTATATCTTTATGTTTGAAGCCTGAAATGTGGCAAAAGGTTGAAAAAGTTCAAGGGGGCCGAATACTTTCGCAAGGCACTGTAGGTGTCAAAAAGCAATAAAAACACAGAGAGAGTTTTTGACGATTCCTTTATTGAAAAATATAGAATAAAAAAAATAGTGTCCCTCCAATGTAGATCCATCACTAATCATGGCACTGACGCCACCACTGGACTCGAAAAAGAAAAAAAAATGCTACACTGTCAACTAAGGCTCCAAGAAGCCCTCTGCCCGCAGACCCCCGCCCCAAAGCACCCACCCATGCTGAGGGAGTGTGGCTGGCATGGTTCAGGAGGGGGGTGCCAGGCTGCGTGCTGAGATAAGGGTCTGGTGTGGATTTTGGGAGGGATTTTTTTTTTTAATTTACTTTGGCATAGACTGAAAGGGGGGGGGGGGGGACCTCACTCCATTTTTGTAAGCATTTTTCTGTTACCAAGAATGGTATTGTATTGCTGCCAATTTAAATGTCATATCATTCATTTTTGTTTCCTGAGAAATGTCATTTTTGCTGCAGCATGTTTTATATATGCTACAGATGTGCCACTTTACAGGCAGACTAAGGGGAGACTCCCAGGCACTATTTTTAAAGATTTTTTTTATTTTTATTGTTACATTTCAAGCTTTATTAAAACTACTGCTCCTGTAAAAACAATCTTTTTTTTTTTTTTATTGCATTGACATATGTCCCCCAGGGAAGTACCCAGACCCTCATACACTTTTTATAGCCAATTACTTGCATATAAGCCTTCAAAATGGAGACTTTTGCTTTTTCAAGTTTGGCTCCCATAGACTTCAATGGGGTTCCTCGTTCGGGTTAGAACCTTTTCTTTGTTTAGGATTTCTGGTGAAAACCGAACAGGGGGTGTTCGGCCCATCTCTAGTTATCGCCGCATTTCCTTTCCTCAGAGTTGTCAGTGTGTGAGGAAAGGAAAGCTGATAACTGACTTTTCTGTGACTGGGACATTTACTCTGACAAGCAGTGCAGCCACATCAGTGCCAATTAGTGTTTTGTGTGCAGCATATCAATGCCCATCAGTGCAGTCTAACAATGCCCACCAGTGCAGCCTACTCAATGCACATCAGTGAAGAAGAATTACTTATTTACAAAATGTTATAACAGCAACAAAGAAAATTTTTTTTTTTTTCAAAATGTTCAATCTTTTTTCATTTTTTAGAAAAAAAAAAAACTTGATTAAATACCACCAAAACAAAGCTAAATCTGTCTAAAAAAAAAAAATGATAAAAAATTCATATGGGTACAGTGTTGCATGACCAAGCAATTGTCATTCTAAGTGCGATGGTGCTGAAAGCTGAAAATTGGTCTGGGCAGGAAGGGGGTGAATGCGCCCAGTAGGCAAGTGGTAAAGGTAACTGAAAAGCATATCAGAAATTAAAGTGCTTGTAAACCTCAGACATGAACTATGAACAAAGCATATCCCTCTATAGTGTGTACTTGTCTCAATAAGGAGCACCATGTGTCATTTCTGTCTGCTGTCTGTTTCATTCCTCTGCTATCAGCATGAGTTACTTCTGACAAGTTTTTCTGACACTAAAAGAAAAAAAGGTGACAGGTTGGGCGCTCCAGCTGATTGACAGCATCAGCTCTGTTCCTGTGTGCTGTGTGAAGAGGGGTGTGTCCCTTCCTTCCAATCTGCTCTCAGAGCTCTCCTTACTGAGCTCTGCAGGGTGTGATTTCAGCTCTCTGCCCGCCTTTTTTCTGACAGCTCAAACAAGTTTAATAAATTCTGGACAGATGTAGTGAGAAGAACGCAGAAGAATGCAGATATTATGTGATAGGTTGTCTTTAACCGCTTACCAACCACCCGCTGCAGTTGTAATACGGCAACATGGCTTGGCTGTGCGAATCGCCGTTATGTTATGTCGCTCCCTCTGGTGGCCACTAAGGGCATGCGCACGCCCGCAGCTCGCCCCCAGAGCTGATAAGAGTGCCCGGTGGTCTCGATGATCGCTGGGCTCCCACAATCACTTGTAACACGGCAAGAACCGAGATCTCTGTGTGTAAACACAGAGATCCCTGTTCTCTGAGGGGAGAAGTGACAGATTGCCTGTTCATACAAAGTATGAACAGCGATCTGTCATCTCCCCTAGTCAGTTCCCTCCCCCCTTCAGTTAGAACACCCACTAGGGAACACAATTAACCCCTTGATCGCCCCCTACTGTTAACCCTTTCATTGCCAGTGACATTTTTACAGTAATCAATGCATTTTTATAGCACTGACGCGGTGCTATAATTAATGCTGTATTAATGCCAATGGTCCCAAAAATGTGTCAAAATTGCCCGATGTGTCCGCCATAATGTTGCAGTCACAATAAAAATCATAGATCACCGCCATTACTAGTAAAAAAAATGAAATAAAAAAAAAAAGCTATAAATCTATCCCCTATTATGTAGACGCTATAACTTTTGTGCAAACCAATCAATATATGCTTATTGCGATTTTTTTTTTTTTTACTAAAAATATGTAGAAGAATACATATCAGTCTAAAATGAGAACATTTTATTTTTTTTTAGATATTTTTGGGGGATATTTATTATAGCAAAAAATATGTTGTGTTTTTTTCAAAATTGTCGCTCTTTTTTTGTTTATAACGCCAAAAATAAAAACCGCAGAGGTGATCAAATACCACCAAAAGAAAGCTCTATTTATGGGTAAAATCTTCCGGGGCTGAAGTGGTTAATCTCTGTGTATCACCTGAGGCACGTCACTTCATTGGGTATATATAAGGGTTTACAACCAAATTAACTTTTGCTTGGATTATAATGTCTTCTAAAGTAAACTATGTGCCCAGTTGACTCATAAGATATACACAGTCAAACGTGGACCCCCCCCCCCCTTAAAAAAACAAAAAAAACATGGATTTATATTTTTTTATTTAACCACTTCCCGACCAGCGCACGACGATGTACGTCGACAGCATGGCACAGGCAGGCATATTGGCGTACATGTACGTCCAATATTCGTTGCCGCCGTGCCATCGGGAGCGCGCCGCCGGCGGCGCGCTCCCGCGCTGGTCGGGACCCCCGTGAGTCTGGTCGCGGGACCCGCGGACTCGATCGCCGCGGGCATCACCGCGATCGTCTCACGGAGCGGCCGAATGGAGGAAATGCTGTATAAACAACATTTTCCCATTCTGCCTAGCAACTAGTGACGCTGATCTCTGTTCCATGTGATTGGAGCAGAGATCAGTGTACACTAAATGAAAGCCCAACCCCCCCACAGTTAGTAACACACCCCTAGGAACACTTAACCCCTACACTGCCACCCACAGGTTAACCCTTTCACTGCCAGTGTCATTTACACAGGAATCACTGCATTTATATAGCAGTGATTACTGTATAAATGACAATGGTCCCAAAAATGTGTCAAAAATGTCCGATGGGTCCCCGACAATGTCGCAGTCACAATAAAAATCGCAGATCGCTGCCATTACTAGTAAAAAAAAAAATAATAAAAAATTATTAATAAAAATGCTATAAAACTATCCCTATTTTGTAAACGCTATAACTTTTGCGCAAACCAATCAATAATCGCTTATTGCGATTTTTTTTACCAAAAATATGTAGAAGAATATGTATCGGTCTAAATTGAGGGAAAAAAATGTTGTTTTATATATTTTTGGGGGATATTTATTATAACAAAAAGTAAAAAATAATGCGTTTTTTTCAAAATTGTCGCTCTATTTTTGTTTATAGCGCAAAAAATAAAAACCGCAGGGGTGATCAAATACCACCAAAAGAAAGCTCTATTTGTGGGAAAAAAAGGACGTCAATTTTGTTTGGGAGCCACGTCGCACGACCGCGCAATTGTCAGTTAAAAACGACGCAGTGCCGAATCGCAAAAAGTGGTCTGGTCTTTGACCAGCAAATTGGTCCGGTCTGAAAGTGGTTAATATACATAAAGCAAACTATTTGTTCTGTACATTTGTCATATTATTATTAATATTATTTATATGTATTTGAATATATTTAATAAGGAGCACAAAGGCATATTTTGCTAACTAGAAACATGGGCAGTGTTAAACCATTGAGTTATTTTAGTTTGTTTAATCCAATCGTGTTGAAAAGGACAGACTGTCAGTTGTTCCCTGGTGCCATTACTTTACTCATGCCATTCACATGCCTCTGTCACCAACCTATCCTCTTTCCCCATCCTGTCTGTCTTTATCTTATACATCCAAATGCTTGACTTCCTCGTGCCGTCTTTCTATCCCACACTGAACAAAGTGATATCAGGAAATGGTATTGGAAGCCTGAACCAACATGGTTGTGTCTGCATCTAACAACTGCGCCCTTACCATACTCTGCTCACATGTAGGAAGGACACATGATCCACATTCCAGGCGGCTCTCATATCTTTCTTTAAGCCACTCTATAGAAGACGTTAAAATACAGAAGTATGGAATTCAGCTGTAGAAGCTATAAGGAATAGTTACAGGATTTAGGGGCAGATAAAAGGACTTCACTGAGCTTACTTTGTTTAGCTCCATAGAATTCTGAAACCCTTTTTTTATTTTATATTTCCTTTTTTACAGTTATGTTATTTAAAGTAGAATTTACAAAAATTTTGTAGAAGTAGAATTTATGAGAATTTAATGGAAGTAGAATTTACAAGCTAAAGTAGTTTGGATAATTTTACAAAATATTTTAATTAAAGTGTTACTAAACTCAGGACCCTGCATTCACTATATCTGGTCTCCCACAGTACACAAGACATGGAAATGCAATTATTTTAGTAAATATAAATTGCTAAATACTGATTTCTATTAACCGTATGTGTTCATCCGCGCACAAAACGTGATTACAAATGAAACTGATAATGAAAATTATTATGATTTTGCTGTTACTTGAAAAACATATCATACACAAAAGGTGAAATAATCCAAAAATATTGAACTCAATATTATTCGCAAATAGCTCATCAAAAAAAGTGCAAAAAAAATAAAAGATATAACACCCTGTGAGAATGGGGAAGCAATGTGGGAAGCAGTGTGGTCTGGTGAGTTTTATTCATAAGGGAGAAGGGCATTTTTATCACAGTGGTGGTGAGTTCAAGGTGTTTCACTGACAGCACGATTTTACATTGGTGTGATACACTAATATGAACTCTCACGTGGGGGACTTATTATTATTAATATGTTCTATTTTTATAAATGTTTTGTACTTTTTTGATGTACTACTGTGGAATAATGTGGAGTTCAAGATTTTTGGATTATTTCACCTTTTGTGTATGACTTCTATCAGTGTCTGGTTAAAGCATGTAGGAGGAGTTTTCATTCTTCTCTGAGTGTTCTATGAGGCTACATGACCCCTGACCCTCTGTCTGGGCAGTGCTGATTAGCCCTGTGCCGATCACATGCACCCCCCAAAAAATAAAAACTCTCTAACAATACACACCAAACTGAGCATGTGCAGAGTTCACCCAGGAGTACTATCAGGACATGGATTGGGGACAGTAAAAGAAGGGAGTATCGCAGAAGACAGGATCAAATAGCCCTTTTACAAAATGCACAGGATTAACCATTTAGGTTCCACAGTGAGTATAACAAGCATGCTTTACTGCATATACAGACAGATATTATGCTTTACTGCATATACAGACAGATATTATGCTTTACTGTATATACAGACAGATACAGACAGATGAAGTCTATCCCCCTTCAGTCTATTATGAATGCTGCTGCTAGACTAATACACCTCACTAATCGTTCCGTGACTGCTGCCTCTCTCTTCCAATGCCTTCAAAGGCTTCCCTACCCCACCGTGTAAAATTCAAAATGCTAACCATAACATATGAAGCCATCCACAACATCGCCCCATCTACATCACCAACCTCATCTGCAGATATCACCCAAATTGTCCCCTCCGCTCCTACCAGGACCTCCTGCTTTCTAGCTCCCTTGTTACCTCCTCTCATGCTCGCCTTCAAGACTTCTCCAGAGCCTCTCCCATCCTCTGGAACTCCCTGCCCCAGTCTGTCCGATCAGCCCCTACCCTGTCCACCTTTTGAGGTTCCCTGAAAACTCATTTATTCAGGGAAGCCTGTCCCACACCCACCTAACTGTCCCTGAGCCACCCCCATCAAATCATTCTCTGCAGCTATTACCTTTTGTACCACCCCTCCCTTTAGAATGTAAGCTCTACGAGCAGGGCCCTCCTGTACCTTTTGTACTGTACTGTAATTGTGTTGTCACCCCCTATAAATTGTAAAGCGCTGCTTGAACTGTTGGCGCTATATAAAACGTGTATAATAATAATAATAATAATATTACTGTTGTGGGTATAGTAACACTTTAACCACTTAACCCCCGGACCAATTTACAGCCAAAGGACCAGGCCCCTTTTTGTGATTCGGCACTGCGTCGCTTTAACTGACAATTGCATAGTCGTGCGACGTGGCTCCCACACAAAATTGGTGTTTTTCCCACAAATAGAGATTTATTTTGGTGGTATTTGATCACCTCTGCGTTTTTGATTTTTTGTGCTATAAACAAAAATAGCAATAGAAATAGCACTGATTGCTGTATAAATGACAATGGTCCCAAAAATTTGTCAAAAATGTCCAATGTGTCTGCCATATTGTCGCAGTCACAATAAAAATCGCTGATCGCTGCCATTACCAGTAAAAAAAAATATTAATAAAAATGCCATTAAACTATCCCCTATTTTGTAAACGCTATAACTTTTGCGCAAACCAATAATCGCTTATTGCGATTTTTTTTACCAAAAATATGTAGAAGAATACGTATCAGCCTAAACTGAGGGAAAAAATGTTTTTTTATATATTTTTGGGAGATATTTATTATAACAAAAAGTAAAAAATAATGCGTTTTTTTCAAAATTGTCGCTCTATTTTTGTTTATAGCGCAAAAAATAAAAAATGCAGGGGTGATCAAATACCACCAACACAAAGCTCTATTTGTGGGAAAAAAAGGAAGTCAATTTTGTTTGGGAGCCAAGTCGCACGACCGCGCAATTGTCAGTTAAAGCGACGCAGTGCCGAATCGCAAAAAGTGGTCTGGTCTTAAGCCAGCAAAATGGTCCGGTCTGAAAGTGGCTAAGTGGTTAAAGGAGATGTATAGTTTTTTTAAGAATCATACTTACCTAGGTGAATGCAGCATCTATCCGATGCTGGATCTGTCTCCCGGTACCTCTAACACTGAGAATCAAGCAATCGAACACCGCCAATCACTCTGTTCTCAGAGCTCTCTACTTCGCCCCTCGCAATCATTGTTGCGCTGGGCTATGGCGAGGGTGGGATCGGTCGGCGGATCACTGAGAGGCTGAGCTGGGTGCCAGTCCAGGCATGTGGGTGCATCCTGACTCCATTGTCACAATCTTGCTTGAGCTGGACTGACTCTGTGACGTCAACGAAAGCAGGCTTCAGCTGAAAATAGGTCACAGGAGTGCAGAACGAACATTCATAATGTGAATGAGCCCTAACCCTTCCCCGTTCTATTCAAATTTTAAATAAAAAAAGGTTTGGGCTGTTGTAGGGCTTTAAACTAACCATAACACTACACAATTTACTTAGAAAATGGTTAACAGCTAATACTTAAGGCACAAGTGTCAGGAGAGAAAATACAGAGAAATACAGAGGCTGCCATTACTGACCTCTGCTTTTGAAAATGCTAAATAAATGGCTGCCATGTTAATCCAATGGCTTCAATACTTTCTGAGACCTTGACCCCATAACTGTAAAGAGATAAGGATATATAAGAATGGTATATTGTGATATTCATATGCTACATGCTTTTGCTAAATGACCCATATATATTAAAACTAGAAACGGCAATTAAACCCAAATTTTCCCCCCTTTCCCCCAACAGCCAATCATCCTCCCTCCTCTGTGGATACCCAGGCCTGTGTATTGTTTGCTTTACTTTTTATAGTCTTACCTTTTCCAGGTGAACCTGGTCCTCAGAAACGCAGATACATCACCAGCACTCTGTTGTCTGGAATACCGTGCCCAAGCCTGTGCTCAAAGGAATGTGCATGCATGCAGAAGGGTCCATAGGACTGTGCACAAACTTAGGACCCTGTGAGCATCTACACAAGCATATGCATATGCCAGGGATTCTTGGCTGACAGATGAAGGTAAATAAAGCAATGAGGACATCGTGAGAAAAATTGTGTGGGATCCCCCAAATTTCACACCAGGACCTTTAGATCTTATATAAATGTTAATTTTGAATCCCATGAAAGACACAAAAAGATTGTGTGCCCCCTCACCCCAAATTTCATGCTAAGCCCTTCAGCTCTGGTATGCTTAAAGGGGGGGGGGGGGGGGCGCCATTAAATAAAAAAATAAATGGTGTAGGATTTTCCCCATGAAGCATCGGGTATGGATTTTAGGTGATAAATAAATAAATAAAAACATTGGTTGACTACAAAATCTATTCCAGATCCTTATCCGAGCATGCAGCCTGTACCCCTACTACAATGAAAAACAATAAAGAAAATTACAGTTTTTGACAAATCCTAATAATAATAAAAAGTTTCATGATGAAAATCCAATGTTGTCTAGAGATGCAGATCCAAGTCAAATACGATCCCACTGACCCGCTGAAAGGAAAACACGACACCCACAGACACAACCCATCACTTCCCTCTAGCTGGATGACATCTCCTGGTCCCCCCTGCTAAAAAAAATAATTAAAATAAAGAGGCGTGGGCTTCCGGATGACATCATGGACCAAACATGGACATATTCTTTAGTCTAAAAACATATTTCCATGTGTCTGAAAAGCTTCAAACATATATTTAGAGAAAAGCTTCAAACATATATTTAGAGAATTATACTTCTTTTTTTTTGTTAAACGGGACGTTGGGGGATGGGTGTTGTAAGAACTGTGAGGACGGGGGCTAAAGCTGTAGATGTGCTTTAGGGAATCTAACATCCACCCCCAAATATTTTTACTGACTGTTCCATTCACTCATGAGACATTAAATCTATGCTCAGTATTATCACTTATGTTGCAGCCCAGAGAAACCAAAAAAAACTGATTTTTACATACTGTCCCTGCTTTTACTGAGGCTGGCAACCCTGATGGGGCCCCCTAGTGGCCCAGGGCCCTCGGGCAGTGCCCGAGTGATCGAATGGTCAGTCCGCCCCTGCCCTTTACTATCATAGCGCTATTGAACACAGGACAGTAAAATGCCCTTAGCACATATTAATAGCTCTCAAATCTGAAATCTAACTGACAAGCTATATATATATATATATATATATATATATATTTTTTTTTTTATATATCTTTGAATAATTAAAACAGCAGATGTGTACAGTTTTTCATGTTCTTTTGACACTATCACTGTAAATCATTTTCTATGTTTCTGCCTGGCAAGGAGGTAGGAGGTGAGGTAACACAGGCAGAGGAAGCAATGAATTCCTAGAGCTGCCCTGTATGACACATATGCTTTATAATTCCTGTTCTATAAATTGAGCGGCCAAGCTCTCTATATTTTATCCTAGTCCGGAAAAAGTCCCACACAGCTCCACAAAAGATGTTCATTTGAACTTTTTTATTCATATGATTTCCAGCAAGTGTGCAAAGCCAGATCAGAACACATGGTTTCATATAAAGCTCCCTCTAAACCACTTAAAAATAACCAAAGAGTTTCAGGAACCTCAGTAGTGGTGTTATCCTGCTGTCATCTGTTGGCAGAAGTTTTTATACCACTAACTACTGCATGGGCCTCCCTGTAATCAGAGATGAAAAGCACTTCCCCTGACTTTGAGGTTCATTAGAAGTTGTGCAATGGCAGTATTGTCATTCTGTAATTGATGGGATGCGATGTAGAGTGTAGTATCGAAACATCCACAGCAAAGCAGACATGGCTGGAACTGCTGATTGCAGACTATGGTAATCACAATGTAAATATAGTAGTTGTAGTAGTTGTATTTAGTAACCAACTTTTTGTTTAAATCTTTAGGACAGAGTTTCCACTTTTTCAAATATGTGTTCAGTTTCCATAAGTATTACAAAAATAGCCCACAGTTACATTGCACTTTTTTCATTCCTTTGCACAAATGAAAGGGGGATTCTGCGTTATATTTTGTTGTTTCTACACAATGCAAAATGACTTAACGTCTCATGAGCAATCGAAGCGTAACCACTTAAGCCCCGGACCATTTTGCTGGCCAAAGACCAGAGCACTTTTTGCGATTGTGCACTGCGTTGCATTAACAGAAAGTTGCGCGGTCGCGCAGCGTGGCTCCCAAACAAAATTGATGTCCTTTTTTCCTCACAAATAGAGCTTTCTTTTGGTGGTATTTGATCACCTCTCTGGTTTTTATTGTTTGCGCTATAAACAAAAAAAGAGCGACAATTTAAAAAAAAACACATTATTTTTTACTTTTTGCTATAATAAATATCACCAAAAAATATATAAAAAAAACGTTTTTTTTCCTCACTCCTGCCAAGTGGTCCATCTGTCTAGCAAGAGATACAGGAAAGCTCCCCACAGGAAGATGTGCTGAAACACCCAGTCATCTTGCATGGTGCCAGAGACTAGTGCTGGCAATCATATGAAATTAAATATGTATCTTTAAATGAGCATGATGGTGAAATGAAGCTGAGGAGTGCACTGTCAACCACACTAGCTCAGCACCTATGAAGATGGGGCAAATTGCTCCATTCAGTTTCTCCCCTGGGGGACAGGAGGAACAGAACATTTTTGTGGTGAGAATTCTTCTTTAACCACTTGACTTCTGGAAGGTTTTACCCCCTTCATCAGGGCATTTTTTGCTATTCAGCACTGTGCTATTTTAACTGGCAACTGGCCAGTCTTGTAACACCGTATGCAAAATTTTTTTTTTTTCATTTGTTTCAAACAAATAGAGCTTTCTTTTGGTGGTATTTAATCACCACTGGGTTTTATATTTATTTCTATATTAACTAAAAAATTCCGAAAATTTTGTAAAAAAAAAAAAGGTTTTATTAGATTCTGTTATAACAATTGGTGGGCTGGTGGGTTGTTGAGAGTCAAGTTCTGTTAAGAGGGAGTATAAACGAGAGAAAGGAGTGGTGGATGGGGTTTGGGCCTGAATATAACTGTGCACCAGTTGAGAATATGCATCAGATGTGCTACAAAGTGGTACTTTCCTGAGTTAGGCCAGCCAAGTCCATCCTTGTTTTTTCTTTAGGACTAAACTGTTAACCCAGGAACTTTTCCAGCCCCAAATGAAGTTGATTTATTTAAAACAGAGTTTTTAAAAGAAGGTTGAGAGGAGTTGTACAGATAAAGTCTGTAAGAAATACAATAGTTTGGGAGGCTGTAATTGTATTGGTGCCACCAAACAATGTGAAAGCATGCTTATTCCATCTGGTCTTCCATAAGGTCCCTATTGATCATTTGAGATAGAAGGATGAGATTTAGGGAGAAGACCCACTTAAGACCAAGCCTATTTTTGACACTTGGTGTTTACTAGTTAAAATCATTGTTTTTTTGTAGTTTTTTTGTGCTAAACACCACTGCCCTAGAGAATAAAATGGAGATCATTGCAATACTTTATGTCACACCGTATTTGCACAGCGGTCTTACAAACGCAATTTTATGGTAAAAAATACACTTTTTTTGAATTAAAAATATAAACCCATTTTTTTTTCTATATTGTAAAATATAATGTTACGCTGAGTCAATTGATACCCAACATGTTATGCTTCAAAATTGTGCCTGCTCGTGGAATGACATCAAACTTTGGCACTTAAAAATCTCTATAGGCGACATTTAAAAATGTCAACAGTTTTGAGTTAGCCCTTGTACACACGGTCGGAGATTCCGACAACCAAATCTGTCGGATTTTGTCCGTCGGATTTTGTCCGACGGATTTTGTCCGAAACTGTTGTATACACACGGTCGGACAAAGTTGTCGGAAAATCCAACGTGATGATGTTATTTCGTTACGACGGGACTATGTTCACGCTAGTAGCCAATAGCTTTGGTGTAGGAATTTGATCTGAGCATGCATGGCACTTTGTCCGATCGGAATTCTCTACACATGATTGGAGTATGTCCGATTGGAGCATTTTGTCGGAAAATATTTCCGTCAAGTTGGAAAAGTTGGTCCGACGGATATTCCAACGGAAACAGTCCGATGCAGACCACACACAGTCCGAATATCCGACAAAACGCTCCGATCGGACACATTCCGACGGAATCTCCGACCGTGTGTACAAGGGCTTACAGAGGTCTCAGGCTAGAATTATTGCTCTCGCTCCAACAATCGTGATGATACCATACACCATTTACATATGCGGGTGCTACTTACGTATGTGTTTGCTTCTGCACGCGAGCATACAAGGGCACTTAAAAAAAAAATTTCCTTATTTTTTTTTTTTTTTTACACTGTTTACACTGTCCCTTTAAAAGATTATTTTTTTTGATCAGTTTTATTCCTTTTACAAGGAATGTAGACATCCCTTGTGATAGAAAAAAAAAGCATGACAGGGCCTCTTTATTGTGAGATCTGAGGTCAAAAAGACCTCGGATCTCACATTTACACTTAAAAGTAAAAGCAAAAAAAAAAAAAAATTGTCCCTTTAAAGACGTTGGGCGGAAGTGATGTTTGACATCGCTCCAGTCCTCCAAGGGCATGGAGTTGAATGGGGGCCATCATGCCCTCACTCGACTTCCTGCCCATCAGGCCATAGGACCGTATCGTCTCTGCCGATTCCAGCGACTCCGGTAAAAGGCGGAGACCAATGGCATGTGGCAGGGAAGGGCACCTCTTCCGCCTCCCATAAAAGTGAGCTTGCAGTGAACCTGCTGCAGAGACCACTTTTATCCTAAAGCGGACCGCCCACCATGAATAAAAATACCGGGGTTATGGCAGCTATCTGCTGCCATTACAAAGGTATTTAATGTCAAATTAGCAATGTATATCCACGATGGGCGGTCCCGAAGTGGAGCTTCACCAAAAGAGGCCTCCTCCACCCTACACTTTAATAAATGGCACTTTTTTGGGGGGGGTGGGTACCCACTCTTGGATCACAGTTGTCACAGCCAGTGCACACAGTTGAGATGCAGATGTCAGGGACAGAAGACCGATAGAAAGAACGCAAGTTGGTCCTAGCAATTTGGAGGCACCTTCACAAATTAGGTTCCAACTGAAAACTGATGGCCGCAGGAAGGTCTTGATTGCCTCAGCAGCCCTATTTTGGTACACTTTGTGGTCTCCCTCGGGCTGCCTTTCACAAGAGGTCACCTACTCTTGCCCTTTTTGTGTGTTCTGGCCTAGACCTAACTGCCACCATCAGCTCCTGGTTGAAATCAATATTAGCAATATGTAGGTGTACTGTAGGTACATTGGCGATATGTTTTTTATGAGGATACAACCTATATCGAATATTGTCTGTTTTTATATAACATGAAATACATTTTATATTTTTTATAATATTTTCTTATTTACTTCACTCGGCATCACTCACTAAAAGTTCCATGGGCAAATCTTTTTCCAATCTTTTTTCAATCTCTTTTTTGGTCTTATGTTTAACCACTTGCTTACTGGGCACTTAAACCCCCCTCAGTCCCAGACCAATTTTCAGCTTTCAGCGCTGATGCACTTTGAATGACAATTGCGCGGGCATACAACACTGTACCCAAATGAAATTTTTATCATTTTTTTCCCACAAATAGAGCTTTCTTTTGGTGGTATTTAGTTACAGCTCGGAGTTTTATTTTTTGCTAAACAAACAAAAAAAGATGCAAAAAAAAAAAAAAAAAATCATGTTTTAATAGTTTGTTATAAAATTTTGCAAACGGGTCATTTTTCTCCTTCATTGAAGTGCGCTGATTAGGCGGCACTGATGGCTGCATTGGTGGGCACTGATACAGTGGTGTGAAAAAGTGTTTGCCCCCTTCCTCATTTCCTGTTCCTTTGCATGTTTGTCACACTTAAGTGTTTCGGAACATCAAACCAATTTAAACAATAGTCAAGGACAACACAAGTAAACACAAAATGCAATTTGTAAATGAAGGTGTTTATTATTAAAGGTGAAAAAAAATCCAAACCATCATGGCCCTGTGTGAAAAAGTGATTGCCCCCCTTGTTAAAACATACTATAACTGTGGTTGTCCACACCTGAGTTCAATTTCTATAGCCACACCCAGGCCTGATTATTGCCACACCTGTTCACAATCAAGGCATCACTTAAATAGGAACTGCTTGACACAGTAAGGTCCACCAGAAGATCCTTAAAAGCTACACATCATGCCGAGACCCAAAGAAATTCAGGAACAATTGAGAAAGAAAGTAATTGAGATCTATCAGTCTGGAAAGGGTTATAAAGCCATTTCCAAAGCTTTGGGAATCCAGCGAACCACAGTGAGAGCCATTATCCACAAATGGCGAAGACATGGAACAGTGGTGAACCTTCCCAGGAGTGGCCGGCCGCCCAAAATTACCCCAAGAGCGCAGCGACGACTCATCCAAGAGGTCACAAAAGACCCCACAACAACGTCCAAGGAACTGCAGGCCTCACTTGCCTCAGTTAAGGTCAGCGTTCATGCCTCCACCATCAGGAAAAGACTGGGCAAAAATGGCCTGCATGGCAGAGTTCCAAGGAGAAAACCACTGCTGAGCAAAAAGAACATCAAAGCTCGTCTCAATTTCTCCACAACACATCTTGATGATCCCCAAGACTTTTGGGACAACATTCTGTGGACCGATGAGACAAAAGTGGAACTCTTTGGAAGGTGTGTGTCCAAGTATATCTGGCGTAGAAGGAACACTGCATTTCATAAAAAGAACATTATACCAACAGTAAAATATGGTGGTGGTAGTGTGATGGTCTGGGGCTGTTTTGCTGCTTCAGGACCTGGAAGACTTGCCGTGATAAAAGGAACTATGAATTCTGCTGTCTACCAAGAGATCCTGAAGGAGAATGTCCGACCATCTGTTCGTGTACTGAAACGAACTTGGGTTCTGCAGCAGGACAATGATCCTAAACACACCAGCAAGTCCACCACCGAATGGCTGAAGAAAAACAAAATGAAGACTTTGGAGTGGCCTAGCCAAAGTCCTGACCTGAATCCTATTGAGATGTTGTGGTATGACCTTAAAAAGGCCGTTCATGCTCGAAAACCCTCTAATGTAACTGAATTAGGACAATTCTGCAAAGATGAGTGGGCCAAAATTCCTCCAGGACGCTGTAAAAGCCTCATTGCACGTTATCGCAAACGCTTGGTTGCAGTTGTTGCTGCTAAGGGTGGCCCAACCAGTTATTAGGTTTAGGGGGCAATCACTTTTTCACACAGGGCCATGATGGTTTGGATTTTTTTTCACCTTTAATAATAAACACCTTCATTTACAAATTGCATTTTGTGTTTACTTGTGTTGTCCTTGACTATTGTTTAAATTGGTTTGATGTTCCGAAACACTTAAGTGTAACAAACATGCAAAGGAACAGGAAATTAGGAAGGGGGCAAACACTTTTTCACACCACTGTAGGCTGCATTGGTGGGCACTGATAGGCATAGTTAAGGCGGCACTAATAGGCACAGATAAGGCGGCACCGATGGGCACAGATAAGGCAGCACTGATGGGCAAAGATGGGCACAGATAAGATGGCATGGATGGGTGGCACGGATAAGTGGCACGGATGGGTGGCACGGATGGGCACTGATAGGTACCACTGATAGATGGGACTGATGGGCACTGATAGGTGGCACTGATAGGTGGCTCTGATAGGTGGCACTGCTGGGCACTGATGGGCGGCACTGCTGGGCACTGATGGGCGGCACTGCTGGGCACTGATGGGCGGCACTGGGGTGCAGCACCTTTGAGGCACATTGTGGGCACTGTGGGTGGCACTGCTGGATGGCACTGTGGGTGGCACTGTGGGTGGCACTGTGGGTGGCACTGTGGGCACTATGGGCACTGCTGGGTGGCACTGATGGGGGGCACTTACTTTTATTCAGGATGGCACTGCGGTGGGCAGGTGGGCACTGGCAGGGGGCAGGTGGTCAGCTGTATTGCTGGCCATGATCGGGACTGATGTCCCGATCACGTCCGCCGGTGATCGGCTTTTTTTTTCTCTCCTCGCGCTGTCAGCGCGAGGAGGAATAATAGCCGATTACCGGCTCCGTTCTATCACATGATCAGCTGTCATTGGCTGACAGCTGATCACGTGATAAGGGGTCGGGATCGACCCCTTGCACGGATCGGTGATCAGGCGAGTCTCACGGACTCGCCGATCACAGAGCGCGCCGCGCGCGCCCCTCAGGGCGCGCGCAGGCCGCTCGTACCCGGGACGACGTCAATAGACGTAGTCCCGGAAAAGTAGATCCGCGCTAATGCCGTCATTTGGCAATAGCGCGGATCCCAAGTGGTTAATAACCAAATCTATCTATCTATCTATCTATCTATCTATCTATCTATCTATCTATCTATCTATCTATCTATTTATCTATCTATCTATCTATCATCTTTATATGTTTATGTACTATATATGTGGTTCTCTCGCTATGTAGATATGTACATACCAAAAAAAAAAAAAAACGATATGTGTACATATACACACACATATACCTATTGTATAGATGTTACACAGGGAAAAACAATGTATCTTTATTTCAAACATATATATGTCAAAATTTATGGAACAATACTATTCCATTACATGGATGATTGTTTCTAAAATGCTGTGTCCACTAGAGTTATGGCACTTGTTATACAGTATTACATATATGTTTGATGAGAATGGTACAGATATTTTGTTTATCCTTGTAGTATGGTTATATGGTTTATCTTTGGCTAATGTTTTTAAAGCCTAACACAGGGTTAATAGGTTGCTTTTCGGGTCTGAAGGTTTTGTCTTTGCTGTGATAAACGAAGGCAGGAAAATAAAATGACACAGTTGAATGAACTGTAAGGAAATAAAGTGCACAATGTGTGATAATGCCATGACTTTGTATTATTACACAGTTCTGGGCTGAAAAGATATGGCTTGATGGGTAATTTGTCATGCTGTGCAATAGAGAACAACGGCAGAGAGACTTCAGACGGAAGAAAATTACACAAATAGTAGGGTGGAAAGGTATAATTGAAGATGGCAAAGGGCTGAATGAAAGACATTTAAAATTACTGTACTGACTATGACCTGCTAAATGTACTTGGGTGTGGAATCCTGGCCTCACAAGAAGTTGCATTAAATGACTGTGGGTTGTAACACTACAAGGAAAATGTCAATCTTGTGAGCTCCTATAAAGAAAAACTCCAAGAAAAGACTGATGTTTAGTTTAACTGAGTTAATTTCAATTGTGCTTTCTCAGGATAAAATTAACTAAACCACCAACTGCATTGACCCCTAAGATTACAAAAACAAAGTGCTTCCCTATTTTTATTACTATTATTGTTAGATTATTGACAAAATTCCTTTACACAGCCTGTGTAGAAAAATAAGGCATAGTTCAAGAAGAATAAACTCCTTTTTTTAAATTGGGATCCATTATATTTGCATGCGATGCATGTCAAAAATTGGTTTTGTGAGTAATTAAAAAAGTTTCTGTACTTACAGATCTGATAACACACAAAGGTCTACCCGCGGTAGTGTTCTCAAACTGTGCCCACCAAAATTGCTCTAAAAGACATCTTATTGAATAATGTGAAAGAAGCAACAACTCCAAAATGTCTGGGCACACTTATCACATTCCCGCAACAATCCTTCATTCCATGGGACTATCCCATGATTTTGCCACAATATCAGGATCCCGAAGATCAGCTATATGCTGCATAAAAACGAAAGTGCCTGTTTATTTGCTAACACATGAACATCCATCTGTAAAAGTGCCAGAAGTATTACCTAAGGGGTCATTAACTAATGTTCTAAAAAAAAAAAAAAGTAGCTGGGTATCTGCGCTAACTATAATAATATTTATAATTGAAAACAGCCAACACAGTTTGTTGATCATCAAACAATAAAAATAAAAGTCCAGGGAAATTCTCACCATGGTTTGGTTTTAAGTGGCCAGGGAACTCTTGGGAAAGAGTTCTCCATGAAAACACTACCCATATTTTAACTAATATTGAATATCTTCCTCTTTTGGACACCAAGGACACCAGTGCGCAGACCGGTTTGATGAACTGGTGACTATATGTGATTCGATGATTGAATCTTTTGCGGTTTACCTGCAGTATTTGGAGAGTTACAACCTGGCTTCCTGTGATTAATGATTATATGCTCATTTATCATTACCTTCTGGTAAGCAGATTGTATTCACTTGGGTGTGGTGTGCTTTTCCATACATGCTAAAGCTGGAGAAGGGTCCTTCAAATTTTCTATCTCTTCTCTGAAAGAACTGTCATATAAATTCAAACGCTGCATTTTGCAATTTTTTTTTTTTATTTTTTTATTTTTTTTTTTCCACAAAAATATTTTTATTAGAATTCTTGAAAAGGTTACAAAAGCAGTATGCCATACAGTACAGTCAACATAACATTTTGTAATACATAAAACAGTTAGATATGACATTGGGATAATACCATATATTGTTTAAGGCAACTAATCTTGTATTTAAGCTCGCCAATACAGCTTCCTCTCAGTTCGTGTCGCCGCCCGAGGCTAGCCCCCATCGGCGGGCGAACCAGTGTCAGTGGGGATAATGCTAACAGGCCCAAGTAGTGGAAGATGTGGTTCCAGAGGGGTTAATCTCTATTTCGCGTCCTGGGCGAGCAGAGAACTCATTAGTGCAAGGGGGGTCAGTCACGGGCAGCGACCAGAAGGGAGGGATGGGCAGGAAGGGGAAGGTAAGAAAAATAATGATAGATAAGGAAAGGAAAGTGGTGGGAAGGTGAGAGAAGGGAAAAGAAAAAAGGGGTAGGGTCCGCTCTCCACCCCAGCCCTCACCAAGGGTATGTGGGCGCGGTGTCCCCCTAGGTAGATCCGGATCACCCGGTAGGGGGTGCAAAATAGGATTTGTAGTGTTCTGTGGTTTTGAAATGAATCCAGCAGGCCCAGGTAGCCGTAAAGCTTTGCATGCGCTCTTGGGAAATGTGAATCAGTTCCTCCATTTCCTCGATCTTCGAGACCCTCACTAACCACTCCCTAATGGATGGTGTGTCCTTCGATCGCCAATGTACCGGAATGCAAAGCCTAGCGGCATTGACCATATGCATTGCAAGGGACTTGTGGTAGAGTCTCTTAGGCACGGTCGAGTGATGTAGAAGATATTGCGCTGGGCTAAAATCTAGGGGGAGTGTAGTGACTCGTGTTGTTAGGGTATGCACCTCTCTCCAATACTGTTGGATTAGAGTGCACTCCCACCAGACATGGAGCATTGAGCCCACCGCCCTCCCGCAGCGCCAGCAAACGTTGGAGATTGTAGGTGAAAATTGGTGCAGGAGGGCCGGGGTCCTGTACCATTTGGTAGCAATCTTGTAACAATTTTCTTGTATTGCTACATTTAATGAGCCTTTGTGAATGTGTGCATATATGTCTTCCCAGTTGTCATCCGTAAGGGGCACCTGAAGGTCCCTTTCCCAGGAAAATCGCGACGCGTCACCGCCGGGTGCGGAACAATTATCCTGCAGTAAGGTGTATATGAATGATATCAGGTGCCTTTGAGGGGTAGAGCGTGTGAGTAGGGACTCAAAGGTAGTAAACTGTCTGCTCCACTGTGATGAGGGATCTGGCGACACAAGGAAGTGTCATAGCTGTCTGTAGGTCCAGAAAAGGAATGTTTCAGTGCGTGATGAGGATACAAGTCCTCATAGGGACGTAAGCGTCCCCTGTGAAAAAGTTGGTGTGCCAGTACGCATTTTGCAATTTTATGGACATTAACTAATGCAAAAGATACTACATGTGTCCAGTTTGAATATTTTAAGAGTCCATTGTGAACAATCAAAGCGATCACTCCATTAAGTCCATGAACACCAGTGACGTATCATCCATGGGTGCAATGTGTGCAGTGCATGTGGGTTCCAAGGTAAGGGAGGCCCACTGTGACCTCACTAGACATGTGCATTCGTTTTCGTCCGAATGCATTTTCGTCCGAATTTCAGCCGAACAGTCCCCGCGTGTGTACGCGGCCTGACAATAACAATCTGTCTATAGAACCTGTGGTCAAATGTGCCTAACCTTACCTCTATTAGTCCAAGATTATATAGAGAAAATATTCGACAGAGAAAAAAGATTTGGCAGAGAGAAAAGATTCTGCAAGTTACTGCCCTAAAAAGTGTTTGGAGACCCGGGTCCTGCCCCAGGGGACATGTATCAATGCAAAAAAAAGTTTTAAAAACGGCCGTTTTTTCGGGAGTAGTGATTTTAATAATGATTAAAGTGAAACAATAAAAGTGTAATATTCCTTTAAATTTCGTAGGGGGGGGGGGGGGGGGGGGGGTTGTCTATAGTATGCCTGTGAAGGGGTGCATGTTTCTGGTGCTTAGAACTGTCCCTGCACAAAGTGTCATTTATGCAGGAAAAAAAGTCCTTTAAAATCACTCGCAGCTATTATGAATTGTCGGCTCCCAAAATACAGAGAACACTCATTGAAAGTCATTGATAAAAAAATAAATAAATAAATAAATAAATAAAAAAAAGCGTGGGGGTCCCCCAAATTCAATTACCAGGCCCTTCAGGTCTGGTATGGATATTAAGGGGAACCCTGCCTCAAATTTAAGAAAAAATTTGACGTGGGGTTCCCCCTAAATATCCATAACCAGACCCTTCAGGTCTGGTATGGATATTAAGGGGAACCCCGCGTCAAATTAAAAATAAAATGACGTGGGGGTCCCCCTAAAAATCCATACCAGACCCTTTATCCGAGCACGCAACCTGGCAGGCCGCAGGAAAAGAGGGGGGGACGAGAGAGCGCCCCCCCTCCCTCCTGAACCGTACCAGGCCACATGCCCTCAACATTGGGAGGATGCTTTGGGGGTCTGTGACCCCTCAAAGCACCTTGTCCCCATGTTGATGAGGACAAGGGCCTCATCCCCACAACCGTGGCCGGTGGTTGTGGAGGTCTGCGGGGGGGGGCTTATCAGAATCTGGAAGCCCCCTTTAACAAGGGGACCCCCAGATCCCGCCCCCCCCTGTTTGAAATGGTAAGGGGGTACAAAAGTACCCCTACCATTTCACAAAGAAAGTGTAAAAAATAGTTTAATAAGACAAACACACTTTTGAAAAATTCCTTTATTAAAAATAAAAAAAATAAAAAAAAGATTCCACTCTTGCTATCCAGCGACGGGTGGTCATCTCTCCAGCGATGGCTCATCTCATCCAGCGCAGCAAATCCATCCTTCTTCTGTCTACATGGAGGAGACACTGCAGGGATTGTGGCGGCCTGACGTTTCTTATATACGGAGGGCGGGGCCACCCATCACCTGACCCCGCCCCCCTCTGACACAAGGGGAAACCCGGGGTTCCCTGTGACGTATGGGTGACCCCGCACCCCTCTGATGTAACACAGGCAGGTTTCCGTTACATCAGAGGGGGGCGGGGTTACCCATACGTCACAGGGAACCCCGGGTTTCCCCTTGCGTCAGAGGGGGGTGGGGTCAGGTGACGGGTGGCCCCGCCCTCCGTATATAAGAAACGTCAGGCCGCCGGAATGCCTGCAATGTCTCCTCCGCGGAGACAGAAGAAGGATGGATTCGCTGCGCTGGATGAGATGAGCCATCGCTGGAGAGATGACCGTCCGTCGCTGGATAGCAAGAGTGGATTACCACCGCTGGAATCTTTTTTTAATTTTTTTTATTTTTAATAAAGGAATTTTTCAAAAGTGTGTGTGTCTTATTTAACAATTTTTTTACACTTTCTTTGTGAAATGGTAGGGGTACTTTTGTACCCCCTTACCATTTCAAACAGGGGGGGGCTGGGATCTGGGGGTCCCCTTGTTAAAGGGGGCTTCCAGATTCTGATAAGCCCCCCGCCCGCAGACCTCCACAACCACCGGCCACGGTTGTGGGGGTGAGGCCTTTGTCCTCATCAACATGGGGACAAGGTGCTTTGAGGGGTCACAGACCCCCAAAGCATCCTCCCAATGTTGAGGGTATGTGGCCTGGTACGGTTCAGGAGGGAGGGGGGGCTGCTCTCTCGTCCCCCCTCTTTTCCTGCGGCCTGCCAGGTTGCGTGCTCGGATAAAGGGTCTGGTATGGATTTTTAGGGGGACCCCCACGTCAATTTTTTTTTTAATTTGACGCAGGGTTCCCCTTAATATCCATACCAGACCTGAAGGGTCTGGTTATGGATATTTAGGGGGAACCCCACGTCAAATTTTTTCTTAAATTTGAGGCAGGGTTCCCCTTAATATCCATACCAGACTTGAAGGGCCTGGTAATTGAATTTGGGGGACCCCCACGCTTTTTATTTATTTATTTATTTTTTCATCAATGACTTTCAATGAGTGTTCTCTGTATTACGGAGCCGACAATTCATAATAGCTGCGAGTGATTTTAAAGGACTTTTTTTCCTGCAGAAATGACACTTTGTGCAGGGACAGTTCTAAGCACCAGAAACATGCGCCCCTTCACAGGCATACTATAGACACCCCCCCCCCCCCCTACGAAATTTTAAGGAATATTACACTTTTATTGTTTCACTTTAATCATTATTAAAATAACTGCTCCCGAAAAAACGGCCGTTTTTAAAACTTTTTTTTGCATTGATACATGTCCCCTGGGGCAGGACCCGGGTCCCCAAACACTTTTTAGGACAGTGACTTGCAAATTAGTCTTTAAAATTAGCACTTTAGATTTTGAACGTTGAAGTCCCATAGACTTTAACAGGGGTTCTAAAGTATGCTATATACTAGCTCCGTCGAATCTTCTTTATACATTCGACAGACACCATAAGCCTTCAAAGACAGATTTGATCGTAATTCATGTGGATTTTCGGACGAATGCAATTTTTGAACGAAAAACGAAATAAATAAAAACGAATTTCGGGAGTAACTAAATAAATTAAGTTTTCGGACGAAAACGAAATTCCGAAACAAAATATTTTACTCTGCACATGTCTAGACCTCACACATTGCACAACGGGGGACTGGAGAGACTGAACTCTGTCTTTTTATGTCTGAGGAAGGAACCAAATAGGCCTCACATAAGTTAGCCCAATGCCAGCTGGAGAAGGAGCCCAATGGGAGCCCAAAATTGCTGGGCTTCTATACTATGTAACCAGTATCATCCCATCCTCTCCCCCTGCTGCTCAACCAGCATCTGATCTCCTCCACATCACAAGCGCTACATGAATCTTTGCATCAGCCCTATGCTTGTAATGTGAGGGAGATCAGGTGCTGGGGGAGTGGTGGGGGGAGGGTCAGATGAAACATCCCTTCTTGTCCTTGTGAGATGACAGCTGTCAAGTAACCAGCTGGTGCTTCAGTAGCGCCTGCTGGTTACATAGTGTAGATGCCCAGCAACTGTGGGCTCCCACTGGGCTCCTTCACCAGCAGGTGTGGGGATAACTGTTATGTAACCCAACTATAAGAAAGCCTTATTAGTAGAGCTCAACAAATCCCCACACATTCTATTCATAGAATAATTGCAAGAGTTTATGTTTATAAAGTTTATATGCTATATTTCAATGGTCTCAGAAGAATCATCCTCCCTTTCTTCATTCTTTAAATTCCATATATTATTAATACAGTGTTGGAGGACTTGAGCTCTATTTGCCTTTTTTGTTGTTGGGTTACATATTGGTCTTTGGTCTTTTGGAGCTTTCATTTTTTTTCTGATCATTTTTATTACTATTACAAGGAATGTAAACATCCCTTGTAATATAAATAAGGTATGACAGGTCCTCTTTATGAAGAGATCTGGGGTCTATAAGACCCCAAAGCTCTCCTTTACCTTTGAAAGTAAAAGATTTAAAAAAAAACATTGATCTTTTGCTTTAAAAAAATAAATAAAAAGGTTCCTGTTCACCACTATGGCCAGCCATGCAAACCATCATATCATTTCCCAGGCTCGCCGGTAAGAATGGTAAGCCCAAGAAACACCAGCGAGCTGAGGAGGGCGGCGGGACCCCTCCCACTGTCTTTAAAAGAGATCCAGATTCTTTCTTTCCAGATTTTCTATATCATGATGTTTTGAAAAGTCGAATGTTTACAGGGGTCAATGGCTCAAGCTGAAATTTCTGCACACAAAATATTAGCTGGAGAATTGACCCACCTATTGCCAGAATGCTCAGACTGAGGCCGCGTACACACGCGGGGACTGTTCGCTCAACTTTGTTCGTCAAACAGTTTCAGCGGACAGTCCGCTCAAAATTAGCATGGACGGACTTGCCCACACACGACGAACGAACAGTCCGCTGAAACCGTGCACGATGACGTGAACGGCACGTACGACGGGACTAGAAAACGACGTCCTATACACTGCAATGCAACCTTCGGCGTGTAAATTCTTTCTGAGCATGCGCGAGACTTAGTTTGACGAACAAGCCTACACACGGGCGGACTGTCCGCTCAAACTAAGTTTCAGCGGACAGTTTTACGGAATTTCCGAAAAACTTTGTTCGTCAGACTGTCCGCTGAAACTGTCCGCTGAAGCCCACACACGAGCGGACTGTCCGCCGAAACACTGTTCAGCGGACAAAGTTGAGCGAACAGTCCCCGCGTGTGTACACGGCCTAACAGTTTCATTCAAAAGGGACCAGCACAATAAAATTTGTTGCGCTACTTCAATATCTAACCCACAGTAATCAGGAATCCTTTGTTCATGTATTAAATGTTATATGTAAACCAATATATATGCATATATATATATATATATATTTACAGTAGCTCACAAAAGTGAGTACACCCCTGACATTTTGAAAATATTTTCTTATATCTGTGACAACACTGAAGAAATTACACTTTGCTACAAAGTAAAGTAGTGAGTGAACAGCTTCCATAACAATGTCAATTTGCCGTTCCAGCAAAATAACTAGACATACAGCCATTAATGTCTAAACCGCTGGCAACAAAAGTGTGTATACCCCTAAGTGAAAATCTCCAAATTAGGCCCAATTAGCCATTTTCCCTCACCGGTGTCATGTGATTTGTTATGTCGCGTACACACGATCGGACTATCCGGCGGACTTAGTCCGGCGTACAAACCGCCGGACTTTGCAGCGGAGATCCGCCGGACTTTCTGAACGAGCGGACCTACCCACACAGGACCGGACTTTTCCGGCAGACTAGCATCCTCCGGGTCTGTGACATCGTAAGGGGGCGGGGTCACCATGTGATATCACCCGATGACCCCGCCCCTTGTTACTATATAAGTCGCCGCACAACGAGTCCCTGCCATTGCGGCCAGAGAGAGCGTCGTGTCAACATCGCAAGGAAGAAGACAAGAAGAGAAGAAGGCTGTGGCAGAGACAGCGACAGCGACAGAAGACCGGGTCAATGCTAGTAAAAGAGCTATAAGAAGATAGCGGAGGCCCATCAGAAGAACCGAAGAGCAGGACAAGACCCCGAAGTCGTAAGAAGACCCCCGGACGGAGACAACGAAGAAGAAAGCCGGGCTCCTCCAGTAGTAAAAGAGCTAGCAGAAGATAGACCCCCAAGACCGAAGAAGAGAAGACCACCGGAGCTGTCCAATAAATTATTTTAAAAACTTGTGTTGTGTTTTTTTTTATTTACACTTTTTTCACCAGGTGAATGGGTACCCCATACTCATTCACATAGGGTGGGGTCGGCATCTGGGGGCCCCCTTATTAAAGGGGGCTCCCGGATTCTGTTAAGCTTCAAACCTGCAGACCCCGACAACCCTGGCCCTTGTCCTCATCAACATGGGGACAAGGTGCTTTGGGGTGGGGGCCCCCCTTCCCCAAAGCACCCCCCCATGTTGAGGGCACGCTGCCTGGTATGGCTCAGGAGGGGGGGCGCTCGCTCGTCCCCACCCCCTTTCCTCAACGGCCGGGCTGCGTGCTCGGATAAGGGTCTGATATGGACTTTGGGTGACCCCCACGCTGTTTTTCCAGCGTAGGGCTTCCCCTTTAAGTCCATACTAGGTGACGGGGCTAGCGACGTGTCAATCTCGCTGATGGAGGCTGCCTCTTGTCCGTATACCTGGAGCGTCGTTCAAAATTAACAGATTTTTCTCCATGTGTGGGCAAGTCCATTCATTTTAAAATTCCGGCGGACTAGCACACTGACGGGCGGATTGTCCACCGGACTGCCACGTCCAGCGGAAATTTTGAGTCAAAACTTCTTTCTAAGTCCGCCGGACTTCTGGGAAAGAGAAGTCCGCCGGAGCCCACACACGGGCGGATTGTGGACCAAGTCTGCCGGATAGTCCAATCATGTGTACGGGGCATTAGTGTTACAAGGTCTCAGGTGTCAATGGGGAGCAGGTGTGTTAAATGTGATGTTTTCGCTCTCACTCTCTCCTACTGGTCACTGGAAGTTTAACATGGCACATCATGGCAAAGAACACTCTGAGGATCTGAAAAAAAGAATTGTTGCTCTACATAAAGATGGCCTAGGCTATAAGAAGATTGCCAAGGCCCTGAAACTGAACTGCAGCACGATGGCCAAGACCATATAGCGGTTTAACAGGACAGGTTTTACTCAGAACATGCCTCACCCCATGGTCGACCAAAAGAAGGTGAGTGCACGTGCTCAGCGTCATATCCAGAGGTTGTCTTTGGGAAATAAATGTATGCTGCAGAGGTTGATGGGGTGGGGGGTGGGGGTCAGCCTATCAGTGCTCAGACAATACGCCAGAACACTACATCAAATTGATCTGCATGGCTGTCATCTCAGAAGGAAGCCTCTTCTATAGATGATGCACAAGAAAGCCTGCAAACAGTTTGCTGAAGACAAGCAGACTAAAGATGTGGATTACTGGAACCATGCCCTGTGGTCTGATGAGACCAAGATAAACGTAATTGGTTCAGATGGTGTAAAACGTGTGGTGGCAACCAGGTGAGGAGTACAAAGACAAAGTCTGTCTTGCCTACAGTCAAGAATGGTGGTGGGAGTGTTATGGTCTGGGGCTGCATGAGTGCTACCGGCATTGGGGAGCTACAGTTCATTGAGGGAACCATGAATGCCAACATGTACTGTGACATACTGAAGCAGAGCATGATCCCCTCCCTTCGAAGACTGTGCTGCAGGGCAATATTCCAACATGATAACGACCCCAAACACACCTCCAAGATGACCACTGCCTTGCTAAAGAAGCTGAGGGTAAAAGTGATGGACGGTGGAGCTGGAGGTGTGCAAGGTCTCTAACATTTACCAGCTCCGTGATGTCATCATGAAGGAGTGGAAGAGAACGAGGAAGAGAAAGTGGAAACCTGTGAAGTTCTGGTGAACTACATGCCCAAGAGGGTTAAGGCCCTGCTGGAAAATAATGGTGGCCACACAAAATATTGACACTTTGGGCCTTTTTTTTCACATAGGGTTGTACTCACTTTTGTTGCCAGTGGTTTAGACATTAATGGCTGTGTGTTGAGTTATTTTGAGGGGACAGCAAATTTACACTTATACAAGCTGCATACTCACTACTTTACATTGTATCAAAGTTGTCACAAATGTGAGGGGTGTACTCACTTTTGTGAAATACTATATATATATATATACTAAATTACCAAAAGCATTGGGACACCTGCCTTTACATGCACATAAACTTTACCGTCATCCCAGTCTTAGGAATGTTCATTATTCAGTTGGCCCACAGCTATGACCAGCTAAGACTAAGCACTGATGTGGACAAGAAGGTCTGGCTCACAGTCCCCGGACTAATTCATCCCAAAGGTGTTCTATCAGGTTGAGGTCAGTACTCTGTGCAGGTCAGTCAAGTTCCTCCACCCCAAACTCACTCATCCATGTCTCTATGGACCTTGCTTTGGACCTTGCCAACTCAATATTGAACCCTACGGACTAATACTCCGCCAACAAAACCATGTGATTTTGTCCAAAGGGAGTTGGCTCAAACTTGTCTTGCATACACATGGTCACACAACAATTACAAACGTAAAAAACTAGACAAAACTACGAGCTGATAAAAAAGAAGTTCACTAGTCATGTGCCACCCTTTGGGCTCTTTCTGCTATTCTCGTGTTAGTAGATGTTTGGTGAGTGTCGATTTGTGCTTTTCAGCCTCGTGCTTGTCAGTTTGTTTCTGTTTTTCAGGTTGTGCTTGTCAGTTTGTTTCTGTTTTTCCGTGCGTGCTTGTTCGTTTCTGTTTTTCAGTGCGTTCTTTTTGGTTCGCTTCTGATTTTCACTGCGTGCTTGTCAGGTAGTTCCTCATTTTCACTGCATGCTTGTCAGGTCATTTCTGATTTTCAGGTCGTGCTTGTCAGGTCCTTTCTTTTTTTTTGTGCATTCTGGCTGTTCGTATACTAGCCATGTGGCGTTCTCATCAGAGAGATTGTGCTACTATTGTTGGGCTTGGAGTTATTGCTTTGACCCAAGTTTGGTCCAGGAACAGGGGGAGGAGGAATTCTTGGTCCAAGATTTGGTTGCTTAATTGTGACCAATTCTCATATGCCTTTCCTGCGGGAGCTCCAGGAGAATAATCCTGATGATTTCAGGAATTATCTTTGGATGACAGACCCCTGCTTTCACCATCTATTGGCATGCATGCGGCAAGCCATCACTCCCGAGCAAAGGCTTGTCACTACCTTGCTGTACTTGGCGACGAGGAGAAATCTCCACAGCCTTAAGTTCAGGACTGGGATCTCCCCCCAGGCTCTGGGAATTATTATTCCAGAGACCTGTCCTGCCATCGTTCAAGTCCTGCAGAAGAACTATATTAGTATGTAAATTTAAAAAATGTACTTGTCAAAAACGTCTCTTGTTTTTTTAACCCTTTTGTCACTTTTTTTGTGAACTGGTATTACCAATTCACATGGGGGGGGGGCAGAATCTGGGGGGTCACCTTGTTAAAGGGGGCTTCCAGATTCTGATAAGCCCCCCGCCCTCAGACCCCCACAACCACCGGGCAAAAAAAGTGTCAAAAGGGTTAAAAAACACAAGAAATCTTCTTTCTTCTGGTCTTCCTTCAGTGTTCTTCTTCCTCCATCTTCTTCTTCTCCATCTTCTTCTCCATCATCTTCTCCATCTTCTTCTTCATCTTCGTCTTCCTCCGCTCTTCTCGTCCCACATCTTGCTCTGGCTTCTTCTCCACTCCGTCCGCACGATCCGCCTCAGTGGGAGTCTTCCACCGTGTGATGCTTCTGTTCTTCTGACGTTTGTTATATAACTGAGGGAGCCCCCTCTCACGCACAGGGACTTCCCTATGGCTTTCCATGTGCGTCAGAGGGGAGCGGGGTCACCATGTGACCCCACCCTCCATTATATAAGAAGTGTCAGAAGAACAGAAGTGTCACACAGTGGAAGACTCCCACTGACATGGAATGTGCAGACGGCGTGGAGAAGAAGCCGGAGCAAGATGCGGGACGAGAAGAGCGGAGGGAGAAGAAGATGAAGAAGAAGATGGAGAAGAAGAAGATGGAGGAAGAAGAACACTGAAGGAAGACCAGAAGAAAGAAGATGGAAGAAGAAGAAGAAAGAAGAAGAAATTGATAAAGGACTTGTCAAAAACCGTCTCTTGTGTTTAACCCTTTTGTCACCTTTTTTGTGAAATGGTAGGGGTACATTTGTACCCCAATACCAATTCACACGGGGGGCCAGGATCTGGGGGTCCCCTTGTTAAAGGGGGCTTCCAGATTCCAATAAGCCCCTGTCCGTAGACCCCTACAACCACCGGGCAAGGGTTGTGGGGATGAGGCATCCTCCCCATGTTGAGGGCATGTGGCCTGGTACGGTTCAGGAGGGGGGGCGCTTTCTCGCCCCCCCCTTTTCTAGCAGCCTGCCAGGCTGCATGCTCCGATAAGGGTCTGGTATGGATTTTGAGGGGGACCCCCACGCCATAAAAAAAAAAAAAAAAAAAAATATATATATATATATATATATATATATATATATATATATATATATATATATAGTTATTTTTTTACTATATTGGGCAAGTTTTACTTTGATAAAATTGTGCTTAGACATTTAGATTTGTTTTACCCTTAGGCATAAAAGGGTTAAGAAGCCCATAGCACACTAATAGATGGTAACTACTGAATATTACATACCAGTGGTGGCTGTTTTTTTTGGGGGGGGGCAGCAAACAACCACCGCCAGGTCCTCTGGTGACACCCCCCTCCCCCCGTGCCCGCTGTCTGCTGGTTGGTCAGTGGTCAGTCAGTCCGGCACTTATCCCATCCAGCAGTGGTGGGTGGTGGGAAGCGAGCGGGTTGATGATTGCAGGCTCCTATGGGCACCTGGCTAGTTGATGGTTGCGAGCTCCTACAGGTGGCGGGCAGCAGCTCTCCTCCTTCATGGTGGCTTCCACCATGCATCTCCTCTCTCCTCCTCCTAGGCGACCAATAGGATTGCCTGTCCTTGCAGTCAATCGAGTGAAAGGTCTCAAGACCCGCTTCCTGATTGGCCGGGACAAGGATAATTTTGGTAATTAAATAAGTGAATATTAATTTGCTATTGTCACACAACTGGGTGGGCTTGGAGCGCCTCAAGCCCACTCTTTTTTGAAGCCTATTAGAGCCTTAGGCTCTAATCGTGTGCTTCAAAAAACAACCCCCCCATTGGAATCCATAGTCTGGCGCCCTGCATGTAGATCAGAGGGCCAGACGCATGGATGGGGGATGATAATTACCTGTGTGCCCCTAATGAACAGGCCGCCACTGTTACATACAGTAAAAGAGTGTTTTATGAAAACAGTTTTTCAAACCTTTTTTTGCTGTTCAATTTAAAATGTAAATAACCATTATATTTAAATTTTAAAATAATGATCCAACGTAGACATGTGCATTCGTTTTCGTTTGAATGCATTTTCGTCCGAATTTCAGGTATTTTCGTTTTCGTTTTGACAAACGATAACGAAAGCGCAGATTCCGAAAAACGAAAGATCCGACATAAATAAATGCTTTTTTTCGTTTTCGTTGTTACAACAGTTCGATATAGAATAGGAGATTCGAAGTGACCGTTCGATATTGAATAGGAGATTCGACGTGACTCCATGTGTCTATTGAACCTGTGGTCGAATGTGCCTAAGTTTCGTTTACCTCTATTACCTTAGGAGATTCGACGTGACTCCATATGTCTATTGAACCTGTAGTCGAATGTGCCTAAGTTTCGTTTGCCTCTATTACCTTAGGAGATTCGACGTGACTCCATATGTTGTCTATTGAACCTGTGGTCGAATGTGCCTAAGTTTCGTTTACCTCTATTACCTTAGGAGATTCGACGTGACTCCATATGTTGTCTATTGAACCTGTGGTCGAATGTGCCTAAGTTTCGTTTACCTCTATTAGTCCTATTATATAGAAAAGCTTCGACAGAGAGTAAATATTCGACATAGAGAGAACAGAATCGACAGAGAGAAACGATACTGGAATTGGGTGGGGCAAGTAAAATAAAAAAAAATAATGATGATGATGAATGTTATTGGCTGATTGTAACCAGAGAGGAGGAGCAGTAAACTAACAGAACACGTGTACAGCCAACTTACATTCACTTACGATTTGCTAGCAGAGAGAGACAGACACACTGAATTATTTCAGAAGACAGTCAATCTTAGCTAGTCCGTTTGTGTTCCTGAATCATTCAGCAATCAAGCATAAGCACAGCAGCAGAACAATAGTGAAGCAAGCTACAGTTGAACTTAGCTTTTTCCTAAAAATCTGATGCTATAGTGTTAGTGTGAGAAGCTTAGTGATTCTAGTGTTGCTGCTATAGCCTCAGAGGCTGCCTGTGTTGTGTGGGGATCTATTAGACTTGTGTTACCTGTCTGATCATCATCACTGTGATCGCTATCACCAGTCCACCTGTTTCTGTTCAAACGAGTACTAGTATATAATATATATACAGAAATAGCTATGTACCGTTCTGGAAACGCGAAGGCAGGTAGAGGTAGTGGTCGTGGACGCGGTCGCGGTGGACGCCTTGCTAAAAGAAGTGGCAAGGTCTCTGCTACTAGTGTCTCTGACACTTCTGCCACCACAAACATGCTGTCCACAACAGTGGGTGCCACCACCACCACCACCAGTTCTACTATGAGTTTTCCTGCCAGACCACCATCTGCTGCAGCTTCCACTGCCAGTGCAGTGCTTCCTTCTGCTTCTACAGGTGTCATGGCTTCTTATTTTTATGGGATAGGCAAGAAACCTAGTGTAAAACAAGTGGCGTTGCCTGTACACTCACAACCACCAATCACACAGCCAGTGACACTGCCCAGCTCCCCAAACAAGCAATTGAGGAAGACAGCAGCAGAGACAGAGTGCGAGACTTTTATATCATTGTCCCAAGAGAATGATTCTGAATGTGATGCTCCTCTTTCCCCAACCACTGCAGACGTTTTATACACTCTTACCCCACAAGAGTTGCAGCATGACGTAGAGCACGTGCAAGAGGAATATTCTGTGAGGAGTAGGACAGGTAGCAGTCCACTTTTTTCATCTGCTGCTAACTCCCCTTCTCCCTCTGTTATTATAGAGGAAGAATCCTGTGATGATAACACCGACCTCCCCAGCACCCCTGCAACAGCTTCCACCACTGGTGTGCTACCTGCTGCAGCTATATCAGCCCATACTACTACTAGTGATCAGGGTAAAGGGGCTGCATCCCGCCGCAGCAATGTGTGGAAATACTTCCAAACAGTGGAAGGCGGGTTCTTTGCAAAGTGCAAGTTGTGTGGGAAGCAAGTCAGCAGGGGTAAAAAGTTGGGACATTTAACCAACGCTGGTATGAACCTGCATCTCAGAAATCACCACAGTTCTACTTTACTGCGGGCAGAGGCAGAAAAAGATGGTAGAGCAGGAAGCAGCATAACAGACTCTGACTGTACTGGTGGTACCTCCTCAGCCACACCACAGACTCAGAGCACAGCCCATAGAGAGGGTTCAATTAGGACAAACCGTCCACATGCAGTAGTTCCACTGCAGGCCCAATCAGGCTCCTCATCCTCCCAAGGACATTATCAGCCCACCCTAGATAGTTTTGTTGGCTTTAGCTCCAAGGGCATGTCAAAACAGCAGGCCAACAAGATCACCCGCCTCATTGGCCAATTCATTGCTGTTGGAGGAGCCTCTTTTCGCATGATTGAAGGGGAGCCATTTAAACAGCTGATGCATGCCGTTGCTCCACGATACGTTATTCCTGCACGAACAACTTTCAGCAGAAAGATTGTTCCAGCACTGTACCATTCGTGTGCTGCATTACTAAAGGAAAAAATGGCCAAAGCTGAGGGTCAGACAATACATTTGACCACTGATTTGTGGACAGCTCCCAGCGGTCAACATGCTTTCCTGTCTTTGACTGCACACTGGTGGCAGGCCACTGTGCCTGTTGGTGGTGGCACTACTGCAAGAGCTCAAACTTCATCAGGAAGCAGGTCTGCAGCTCAAGACCAGCAGGGTTATCAAGCTTACCTGCTGCACACAGAAGTCCGCGATGATAGACACAGCTCTGCCAACATATTGCGGGCAATTAGAGCGATGTTGGCCAATTGGTTTGGAGAGCAGGCAGACACCAATGTTTCTGTTGGGTTCATAGTGACAGACGGAGGTTCAAACATGGTCAAAGCACTCCAAGATGGATCTTTTGTCGGTGTGCGCTGTTCTGCACACATACTGCATTTAGTGGTCAAGGGTGCAATCCCAGTGGAGAAAAACAACAAGATTGCTCACATTTTGGACCTTTGCAGGAAAATTGCAGGGCATTTCCACCGCAGTGTAGTTGCTAGTCAACTGTTGAGGGAGGAGCAAGAACAATCAGGGCTCCCCATACATCGCCTGAAACAAGATGTCAGCACCCGGTGGAACTATACCCTGGAAATGCTGGAACGCATTTTGGAGCAAAAGACAGCCATCCACAATATATCATCTCACCATAGCATTGGGATTGATTCCACACTGGGACGTGATGACTGGTGTATAATTGGCCAGCTTGTTTCTGTCTTAAAACCTTTTCGCAATGTGACGGAAAACTTGAGTCAGAGCAATGCCAGCCTAGGACAGGTCATACCCTTGTTTACCTATCTCATTGATAAGATGCGATCATTCCTAGAAAGCAGTGAGCCGGTTTGTGGCAGCCCACTTCATGCCGATGTAGCGTCTTTCATCAGAAAGCTACAAGACAATTTAAAAGATCGGCTAAATGACCGTGTCCGCAAAAGCCCTGAACTCATGCTGGCTACCCTGTGTGATCCCAGGATCAAAGGTAAACTGGCACTCAGAGACAACAGCCTTTCCTACTGGAAAGAAAAACTCATTGAAAGAGTCCATAATTTGCAGCAACAAAGAGGTATGCTGAATGAGGCCGATTTGGAACATTCACCTGCAATGACTGCTATTTCAAGGCCTGACACCATCACTCAAAAACAACTGAGTGGAGCATGTGCATGTTGGGTAGAGGCACTTGACAATCTGGTGGATGCAGGTCAAGCAGCAGGTAATCGAGAGGAGAGCAGTGCCTCTGAAATGGTCAGGGCCTACCTATATGAAGCCCCTTTGCTTCCTACAGAGGACCCTTTGACCTATTGGGATGGTAAGAAAAGTGTGTGGCCTGGTCTTTGCCTGGTTGCCCAGAAACTACTATCCTGTCCTCCAACCAGTGTGCAAAGTGAGAGAGTTTTCTCTATTACTGGGAACATCCTTAATCCACACCGTGCACAACTAACACCCCATTTGATGGAACAAATAACTTTCCTCAAATTTAACCTCCCCAAGCTGGGTTACCCTACCCTTAACTTGTGAGACCCGAATTATTGCCACCATGTGAAGAAGATACATGGGGCTCAGAGGAACCATCCAAATGTTGAGGAAAAGCATTTTTTTTTATTTTCTTACCACTTGAAGTTGACATTCACAATAGCAGTTCTCTTCGGTGTGACCCCAAGATTTAAATAGAATTTGTTTTTGTCAAGCAATCCAATTACTCCCTTTATTCCTTCCATCATCCTTTTTTGTAATGAATGTGTGTAATTGTGTATGTGTAGAGTGACTAGAGTGTGTGTGATTGCATGAATGAATGTTGTGTGAATGGACAGTAGCAAGGGTTGAAGCCTTGACGTGGCGCTACTGCTCACGTGTTGCTGTCTTTGTACATACAAATAGCAACCTGTGCTAATTTAACCATTTTTTTGTATGATGGTCTGGAAATAAGAGACAATGATTATTATTGATGGAGCGACTGTCAACTCAAGGATCAGAATATGTTACCAACACAACATAGAACAAAGAAACATACAGCTGGAAACGTGATTCTATGCAAGATAGATTAGTTGGTCACTGCTGAGCTGCACCCAGATGCCCATGACCCCTCATATTTGCCATCTCTGACCCAGGGGACACCAGGGCCCTCTCTGATCCTCTGCCTGTAAGGTCTCCTGAGACCAGGTGACAGATGCACTCCATAGAAGTTAGAAGTGCACTGCTAGGTACAGGTAGCTGATCTTAGGACTGACTGCTGCGGATTGTACCCAGGGAGATTCAGGACACAGGTCTACAGGATCACTAACACAGATCCCAATGGGAGCTGGAGCATAGATTCCCCCTGGGCGCGGAGTCTAAGAGCCAGCAGGTGTTCACCAGAGCCTCCAGTGGTGAGGATGGACTTCGCAGCAGTCTGGCTCCAGGTCGCGGCCCCTAGGGTCTCACAGCTCACACTCTCAGTAGACTACAAGAGAAGGAAGCAGCAGGCTGGGACAACAATGATAGTAAGGGTATAAGGCAGAGTTCAGGGCAACTAGCAGACTGGAACAGAGTACACGCCAAAGGTTCTGGGTCACAGGCAGACAGGGATGGTTGTGGACATGCCAAAAAGTGAAGGTCACAAGCAGACAGGAATCGCTGAGAACACACCAATGTCAGTAACAGAGACAAACATAGAGCACACAGCAAGCAGGAACCCAACCACACCTTGGATACTTTAGTGGTTTCTAATCACTACTAGCTTGCAGTGCACAGGTTAATATAAGGTTCCCTGATAGGGCCTGGGGTGGAGCCATGCTAGAGGAGAGGTTATAAAAACCACCAGGTGGAAGTGTCTGGCCTCTTAGTCTGAACACATGAGGGGAGGTATTGGTAAGCAGACAGAGGAAGATCACTGCATAACAAATAACAATTACACCGCCTGTTTCATGACCATCTGCAATTGTCTGAAGTCACTGGTGTGAGTAATCTACCCTGCTGCCATGTTACTCAAGCCCTGGAAAAAGTGGAAATGATGCCTGCCCTTTGAGCTGTTTCCCCTTGTGATTGTGCTAGCCTCAGCCTGTGAACCTCTGTCCAGTTAACTGTTGCCCTCATGATTGCAAGCCTTCAACCTATGCCCTGTAAACTGTTGAGGGCTGTATGGTTAACCCCTGCTGTAACTATCTGCTGTGTATTCTGGTGGAGGGAAAGCTGAAAGGCGTGACTGGTGGACACCAGAGGCGTAACTAGAAACCTCAGGGCCCCGGTGCAAGAAATCAGGAAGGCCCCCCCAAAAAGCATTATTTTGATACTTTGTTTTTTTTTTTACAATGTATAACAAAAGTAAAACATTTCTGTTTCTGATTTAAAGTTACCATAACTGTCAAGAGGAAGCTTCTATGAACAACTTTATCCATGCCCAAAAAATGCAGCTTGCCCATGTCCCCCAATGCAGCGCGTGTCCCCCAATGCAGCGCGTGTCCCCCGTGCAGCCTGTGTCCACCAATGCAGCGTGTGTCCCCCAATGCAGCCTGTGACACTAGTTCAGTGTGTGTCCCCCAGTGCAGCGTGTGACCCCCCATGCAGCTTGTGTCACCAGTGCAGCCTGTGTCCCCCAGTGCAGCGTGTGACACCAATGCAGCGTGTGTCCCCCAATGCAGCCTGTGACACCAGTTCAGTGTGTGTCCCCCAGTGCAGCGTGTGTACACCAGTGCAGTGTGTGACCCCCCATGCAGCTTGTGTCACCAGTGCAGTGTGTCCCCCAGTGCAGCGTGTGGACACCAGTGCAGTGTGTGTCCACCAGTGCAGCGTGCCGTGTATCCCCCAGTGCAGCCTGTGTCCCCCATGCAGCCTGTGTCCCCCGTGCAATGTGTGTCCACCAGTGCAGTGTGTGACCCCCAATGCAGCCTGTGTCCCCCAGTGCAGCGTGTGGACACTGGACACCAGTGCAGCGTGTGGACACCAGTACAGTGTGTGACCCCCCATGCAGCGTGTGACACCAATGCTGCCTGTGTCCCCCAGTGCAGCGTGTGACACCAATGCAGCCTGTGTCCCCCAATGCAGCCTGTGACACCAGTTCAGTGTGTGTCCCCAGTGCAGCGTGTGGACACCAGTGCAGTGTGTGACCCCCCATGCAGCTTGTGTCACCAGTACAGTGTGTCAACCAGTGCAGCCTGTGTCCCCCAGTGCAGCGTGTGACACCAATGCAGCGTGTGTCCCCCAATGCAGCGTGTGACACCAGTTCAGTGTGTGTCCCCCAGTGCAGCGTGTGTACACCAGTGCAGTGTGTGACCCCCCATGCAGCTTGTGTCACCAGTACAGTGTGTGTCCCCCAGTGCAGCGTGTGACACCAATGCAGCCTGTGTCCCCCAGTGCAGCGTGTGACACCAATGCAGCCTGTGTCCCCCAGTGCAGCCTGTGACACCAGTTCAGTGTGTGTCCCCAGTGCAGCGTGTGTACACCAGTGCAGTGTGTGACCCCCCATGCAGCTTGTGTCACCAGTACAGTGTGTCAACCAGTGCAGCCTGTGTCCCCCAGTGCAGCGTGTGACACCAATGCAGCCTGTGTCCCCCAGTGCAGCGTGTGACACCAATGCAGCCTGTGTCCCCCAATGCAGCCTGTGACACCAGTTCAGTGTGTGTCCCCAGTGTTTTGTGTGTACACCAGTGCAGTGTGTGACCCCCCATGCAGCTTGTGTCACCAGTACAGTGTGTCAACCAGTGCAGCCTGTGTCCCCCAGTGCAGCGTGTGACACCAATGCAGCCTGTGTCCCCCAGTGCAGCGTGTGACACCAATGCAGCCTGTGTCCACCAATGCAGCGTGTGACACCAATGCAGCGTGTGTCCCCCAATGCAGCGTGTGACACCAGTTCAGTGTGTGTCCCCCAGTGCAGCGTGTGTACACCAGTGCAGTGTGTGACCCCCCATGCAGCTTGTGTCACCAGTACAGTGTGTGTCCCCCAGTGCAGCGTGTGACACCAATGCAGCCTGTGTCCCCCAGTGCAGCGTGTGACACCAATGCAGCCTGTGTCCCCCAGTGCAGCGTGTGACACCAATGCAGCCTGTGTCCCCCAGTGCAGCGTGTGACACCAGTTCAGTGTGTGTCCCCAGTGCAGCGTGTGGACACCAGTGCAGTGTGTGACCCCCCATGCAGCTTGTGTCACCAGTGCAGCCTGTGTCCCCCAGTGCAGCGTGTGACACCAATGCAGCGTGTGACACCAATGCAGCCTGTGTCCCCCAGTGCAGCCTGTCTCCACCAGTGCAGTGTGTGACCCCCCATGCAGCCTGTGTCCCCAGTGCAGCATGTATCCACCAGTGCAGTGTGTCCCCCAGTGCAGCGTGTATCCACCAGTGCAGTGTCCCCCCCAGTGCAGCCTGTGTCCCCCAGTGCAGCCTGTGTCCCCCAGTGCAGCCTGTGTCCCCCAGTGCAGCGTGTGGACACCAGTGCAGCGGTGGTACTGCAGGGGGGCAATGGTGGTACTGGAGGGGCACTTCTTACTGATCCCATCCCCCCACCGATCTCATCCTTAAACACTGTGCAATCGCAGAGGGGAGAGCTCCTCCGTTGCCTTCAATGAATTGGTCAGCCCAGTTTATTAAGTGTCTGCTCCACATCCCTTACAGTATCTCTGCCTATGGATAGGCGGGGGCGGAGCGCTTCTCTCTCACAGTCTCTCCCCTCACAGTTGATGAAAGCCCCCCTCCCCGCAGCATGAACCTAACAGACACAAACCCCCGACAGGCAGGTGGGCCCTTCACGCGTCGGGCGGGCGGCCAGTGGGCCCCCTGAAGTGGTGAACTACAGGGCCCTATCTCCCGGTAGAGGAAGACACCCAAGGGGCTCAAAGGTCCCCCTCTGAACCCTGAAGCTATTGAGACAAGCTCGCCTACATTTTACCTTGTTGGAGAAGATACAGGAATTGGCTAACTGAATTTAAGAGAGTATGGTGCAAAATCACCTCCCGTTGATACCTTATACCATAAATATCTGAAGCCCTTATGCCAAGTGCCAACCACAGGCTCCTATACATATTAAAGTGTGATGTCGATGTGAAAATCGCTCTATCTGCCTAGAGAAATACTTTCTTGTGGTTCTCCTTTTTCTTCCTGCATATTTCTCTTGGGGTGCCCCCATGAAGAAATGTAAAAAATTGATAAAGCTCCTAAGGAAGCGTTGACCAAAACACGAAACATGTAGAGCGCCAGAATATATTTAAGATTGGTTCTGTAATTAATACCCTGTCTAGCGTAATCCATTCTTATATTGTGATAGATACACACTACTTTTATTGTTAACTACAGGGCCCAGTCCCGCTTGCGACTGTTGCGACTCTGATAATTTCGCCACTGCTGGACACAATATACATGGGATTACCCTCTGCACAGTGAAATAGTGTAGAGAGAAATCTCTTAAATTTTCTAAGTTCAGCCTGATGGTTACATGTAGGAAAAGCACAATTATAAGGCCTCTACTAAGTTTATAACTATAAATGGAGTAGTTAATTTAGAGAAACAACATCACATACATATCATAACGAATCGAACTAGGAAAGCAAAATTCAAGAAAACAAGTAGTTTTAAACAACAATTTTTTTTAATGTAACAAAATATAAAAAAATACAAAAATATGTACAAATAAACAAAAAAAAACTATTTACATATCCTCCTGATCCTCCCCCGACCTGGTGAGCAGACGCTGTAGGGACATATTCATCCCAGTCATCTGCTCACCAAGGTACCGAATAGCCTCCAGTTGCCTATGAAGGCTCCTTCGGCACCTCTCCAGAGCCACATACTGGCGGCGATTGTGGAGGCCCAAGGAACGCCCTAGCCTCCTGATGTAGGCGTACTGCCTTTCTTGGACCTCCAAAATGCGCCGCTGATAATCTATATGTGGCTCTGGAGGGGGGGGGAGGGGGGGGGAAACCGCGGCCTGAGGCACGGAGGAGGAGGAGGAGGAGGAGGCAGCACCCATGGCTGTATCCAGGTGGGGGGGGGATACTGGAGGATGGAAGGGCCCTGGAGAAGCTGCTGAGGAAGGACGGTCAGGCCAACCAGACGCGGGCAGGTTCGACTCATCCACATCCACGGGGTGAAGCTCAAGGATAAAGACTTCACCTGTGAGGAAAAGGAAATACATTAGATAGATAATACAATACATACATTACACATGGCTTCTGCACTCTAACCATACATAACATGGTAACATGGGGACGGTTACTTTGATTTACTTCATCGGCGCAGAGCACTAGCCTATTGTCAGATTAGCTCAGTGTCATGAATTTTGGTGATACGCAAACAACTGTGTTAGGCTGGGTTCACACTTGTGCGATGCGGGAACCCTGCGATTCCACTACGGGTTCCTCCATCGCACCCGACTCGCACAGCAGTTCACAACGACATATGCGAACTGCTGGGGAGTGTCATACAATGTTAATGACACCCCCATTTCAGTTAGCATGTCGCACTGCAAAGTGTCAGTTTGGACATGAATCAGATCGCATGGGTGCCATGCGATCCGATTCTGGTGCGGAAACAAAAAAGGTTCCAGTGCGAGTTTAGTCCGAATGCGATACGATTTCAGTCATACTATCTGTATGGCTGAAATCTCATTGCACGGACATCGCCTGCAATTTGCACTGCAGTGCAAATCGCATGCGATTTTGCACTATGCAGCAGTGTGAACTGGCCCTGAGCCTAGGTTTCCACAAATTTGATGGATAGCAATGTTAACTGTGAAGTTGACTCAGAATGCAGTTCACATGCACACTAACCCCGCTTTTCATTTAGGCCATTTTAATGTGACTTGAGGTCCATATACCTCCAGAATACACAGGCATGGCTTCAAGTTACGGCAGAATCGTGCAACTTTCAGGCTTTTCAGGCCAACACAGCCTGAAATTTGTACAATTCTGCAATTTTGATGCGACTTTAAAGCAATGCCTGTGTATTCCAGAGGTCTATGGATCTCAAGTTGCATCAAAGTGGGACCAAAGTAGTGCAGGGACTACTTTGAAGTCGCACAGATACAAATATAATACTCATTGGAAATCATAGAGTACAAAGTCGCAGGACAAGTTGCACAAGTGGAAATGGAGCCTAAATGAAAAGTGGGTTTTTGTGCATGTGAACTGCATTCTGATGGGCCAACTTTCCAGTTAACATTGCTAGCCATCAGATTTGCCTGTAGCCTTTACAGCGCATGCGCAGGAACGATGATCAGATTTTACTACCACTACCATGAGCTAGTTTCACACTTGTGCGACTTGAAAGTCAAATGCTTTTGCCATGATTTTTGCCATGACTTGAAGCAATGTTTGTGTAATCTTGATGTCTCTGCCACAAGTCGCATCAAAGTCAGACAAAAGTAGTACAAAAACTACTTTGAAGTCGCACAGATATGAACTGAACTCCTTGGTAATCATGGTGTGTGGCTTGTCATGCGACTTTGCAGTCTCAAGTAGCAGGACTAGTCGCACAAGTGTGAAAGGGCCTGAGGCTGTCCATACCACCTGATCACTGGTTTAGTGTATTTTTTTACTGGTGGTGACTCGTGATTCTTTCAGTGTACTGGGTTCTAAAAACTGATATGACTCTTTAACTCGGTAACAACTTGTATGATTCTTTATTTAACCACTTGCCGCCCACCCTATAGGCAATTGACGGCGGCAAAGTGGTTTCATAATCCTGACCGGATGTATTATGACGTGATCAGGATTATGAGCCGCTGCGCGCCCCCGGGGGCGCGCATCGCGGCGATCGTTGTTGCGGGGTGTCAGTCTGACACCCGGCAACTACGATCTCGGTAAAGAGTCGTAGTCGTACTCGTAGACGGAGAATCTTTACCACGTGATCAGCCGTGTCCAATCACGGCTGATCACAGTGTAAATGGGAAGAGCCGGTGATCGGCTTTCCCTCACTCGCATCTGTCAGACGCGAGTAGAGGAGAGCCGATCGGCTGCTCCTCTGACAGGGGGGGTCTGTGCTGATCGATTATCAGCACAGCCCCCCCGAGGATGACCACACTGGACCACCAGGGACACCACCAGACCACCAGGGAAAAGGTAATCCTCCCTAGACCACCAGGGATGCCAGTTAGCACAATGGGTGCCAATCAGTGCCCATAATGGATGCCAATCAGTGCCCACAATGGGCATCACTGATTGGCATGCATTATTGTTTGGCACTGATTGGCATCCATTACTATAGCATAACACCAATGCCGCCTATGAGTGCCCACCTGTGCCGCCTATGAGTGCCCACCTGTGCCGCCTATGAGTGCCCACCTGTGCCGCCTATGAGTGCCCACCTGTGCCGCCTATGAGTGCCCACCTGTGCCGCCTATGAGTGCCCACCTGTGCCGCCTATCCATGCTGACCATCCGTGCCGACCATCTGTGCCGCCCATCCGTGCCGCCCATCCATGCCAATTTGTGCCACCTATCAGTGTCCGTCCGTGTCGCCCATCAGTGCCGCCTATCAGTGCCACTTCATTGGTGCCCAACACTGCCGCCTTATCAGTGCCCATCAGTGTAGCCCCATCAGTGCCCATCAGTGAAGGAGAAAACGTACTTATTTAAAAAGTTTTGAAACTGAAACAAAAAAATATTTTTTTTTTGAAAATTTTCGGTATTTTTTTTATTTGTAGCGCAAAAAATAAAAACCGTAGAGGTGATCAAATACCACCAAAAGAAAGCTCTATTTGTGGGAAAAAAATGATAAACATTTCATTTGGGTACAGTGTAGCATGACCGCGCAAATGGTCATTCAAAGTGCGACAGCGATGAAAGCTCAAAATTGGTCTGGGCAGGAAGGTGTTTAAGTGCCCCCCCGGTATTGAAGTGGTTAACTCGGTGTACTGTGAATGAACTCCTGACTCTTGTTTTAAGTTTGTATCCAGTTCCTGAGTGTCCTGTGCTTAGAGTCAGCTGATCTCACTCAAGGATCATATTACCAGGCCTGCTCTGCTATGTATGTACTGAGTGAGTGCACAGAGTGAAGTGTTTCAAACGAATCAGTTCACTCAGATAAATCGATTCATCCGACATCCAGTTCACTGAAAATAATCGATTCAAAAGAACGAATCATTCATGAACTGGACATCACTAAATCAGACATCATGAGGAAAGAGTTTAACACCCTAGGCGAAACCTAATTTTGCCGCCCCTTTGGCCCCACCACTGACTCCACCCCTTTTGCCCTGCCCATGTATACAGTACACCACCTTTTTATAGATTGCTAACATTTTGGGGGTGGAGTCCGTCACTGAGCCTGGAGGTGGTGGGTGGGGGCATCGGTAAGTCACCCAGGATTGATGTGTGCTCTAGGCCAGCACCTACCTTGTCTATAGGTAGCACTGGCCCTGTACAGGGGATATGTACACAGATAATTTAAGGCACTGATAATCAGTGCAGGCCCTTCAGTACCACCTATCAGTGCCCATGGGCACTGAGTGATACCTATATGCAGTGTCACCTCCATCACTGCAGCCTATCGGTGGGAACCCGTCATAATGGGCACAACAGGTGTACAGACCTGGGAACTTGGCTCAGGGATGGTGAGAACCCCTCATAATGGGCACAACGGGGGTACAGACCCGGGAACTCAGCACAGGGATGGTGAGAACCCCTCATAATGGGCACAGCGGGTGTACAGACCTGGGAACTCAGCACAGGGATGGTGAGAACCCCTCATAATGGACACAGCGGGTGTACAGACCTGGGAACTCAGCACAGGGATGGTGAGAACCCCTCATAATGGACACAGTGGGTGTACAGACCCGGGAACTCAGCATAGGGATGGTGAGAACCCCTCATAATGGACACAGCAGTTGTAAAGACCCCAGAAATTAGCACAGGGATGATGGGAACCCCTCATAATGGGCACAGCGGGTGTGCAGACCTCGGGGGGGGGCAGCATTTTAGAAATTATTGGCTATATTTTTCTCCTGCAGCTGCTGGTGGAAGGGAGAGGAGAAAAAGACAATTTCAGATGCTGCAAGTGAGGGAAAATACAGCCCAGTTCTAGTAAATGGCATGCTGCACTAGTATCAGCAGCAGTAACCTGGAGAATCCCTATGGACTAGTAATGGGCAGCAGCCTGGTCACCAGCAGAAGAAAGAAACAAACAGAGCCAACACAATGACTGCCCTGCACAGCACTGATATCAGTAATAGCATTGTGTGTGTAGCTGGACACTGATCATCACTCACACACATCCTCTGCTTCCAACCTGCTGTGCAGTGATCGGGGGAGGGGGGACATTCCAGGGAGCTTAGGGGTTATCAGGAAGAGCTGAACTGAACCCTGATATCATATCATCCTGTCCTTAAAGTTGCAGACAGCGAAGGAACGATTTACTGTGCCATGTAACGGGCGGGCTGAGTGTGTACAGAGCAGTCAGTGTATGCCACCAGCATTTCATATTTAAAATACTATTTCCCTGGAAAATACTAAAAAAGTTGTACTTACTCCCTGCATCTGCCGCGTCTGGCTGGTCACCTTCCGGCGCATCCCCAGCAGCCTCTCCAGGGCAGGTCTCCTCCACCTCCTGCTCAGCAGCTGTTGATCAATTTAATATAGAAAAGACAATTACAATCTGCAGTGTACAACAATCTCACACACATTAGTACAAAAACATTGAAACATGTATGATTGATCACTCAGCAGCAGATATACCAGCAAGATTATACTAACTTACATGTGGGCGTTGCCGCCTCAGCCTCTTCCTCCTCCTCAGTCTCCCCTTCTGACTGCATAATGACGAGACCTATTTAATAATAAAGGAGAAATGATGAACTTTACAATGTTCAAGCTTTAAAGATATTACTATAAATACTGTATAAAGATAAAATTAAATAATTATCCATTAGCATGGCAATCCAAAAATAAATTACAAAAACAGTAAAAAAAAAATAAAAACAGGGAGGCACTTACCTGTCCTGGTTCCAGCGGCGAGTGCTAGGTGCACGACACTGATCAGGCGCCTCAGTTCAGAGCGGCGACGTTCTGTCAGATTACGTAAATTACACAAGCGCTTGCGTTACCTGACAGAACGTCGTAGAGGCTCCACCTGTCACTGCTTGAGTGAGAAGCAATGACATTGGAATCGACAATGGAAGGCTGGACAAATGGAAAAGGATCCTGTATTAGTGTCACTACTACAGTACTACTGTACTTACTGGGTGTTGACGCAGAGGATGATGATGACGAGGACTCCTCCTCCGGCCTCGGCTTCCGGCGGCGCTCCTGGATACGATCTTTAAATAAAATCAAACACAACATGGTGAATGCCCGATGCTTGCCAATCAAAAAACCCTCCTGCACAATGTAATGCTGACACCAACCTTGATGAGCCAGGAGCTGGCTGATCTCCTCCTCCCCTATGCCCGCTAAGAGCTCCGCCTCATGGGGGAGGAGAGGCACCCGCTTCCCTCTGCGACCCGACTGCCTGCGTTTACGTGCAATGGAGCTGCAAAACAAAGAGAGAAGAGAAACGGGTTCCATAATTAATCGACAATTGTAATCTGAAAATGACATCAACACAGGAAACAATTGTAGAATGAACCAGTAGTATGAAATGCAAATGGAATTTTTGGATTAGGCACTTTTTTTCATTTAGCCCAAGATTTTCACTTTTTTTTTATTAACCAAATTCATTTTAAGAAAAAGGTATGCTTTTTTGGTCCATAATAAAATATAAAAGAGTAAATAAATATTCATATAAATGTCCACTGTCCAGTCCACCTTTCTAATTAGGCGCTTGTGTGAACTGTGTATGGTGTAAATTACCTTTCTTGTGTCTTTTGCATTAACCACTTGTGGATTTGGACCCCTCCACATATGGTGGCAGGTCCGCAAGCTGGTTAAGTCCAGCCACCATAACAAAATATTTTTTTTTTATACTTTAGGGCCGGTTCACACAGCGGGCGATGCGAGGCGACACGACTCGCCTCGCCGCTATCTTACAAGTAGCCCCCGTTCTGTACAATGGAACCGTTCTCAGAGGAGCGACTCGAGTCGCTCCGACTCAGAAAAAAGGTTCCTGTACTACTTCTGGGCGACCTCGGGGTGACTTGCATTGACTTCTATACAGAAGTCATTTGCAAATCGCCGCTGAGGTCGCGGCAGGTCGCGGGGAGGCAAGTCGGTGTCGCCTCGCCTTGCCTGCAGTGTGAACCGGCCCTAACTTTTTTTCAATAACAAAATATGTAAAACCCAGTGTGGTGATCTAATGCCACCAATAAAAGCTCTATATGTGGCGGGAAAAGGGCATACATTTAATTTGGGTAGTACATCGCAGGAGCGTCCAATTGTCAGTTAACCACTTCCTGACCGGCACACGACAATGTACGTCGGCAGAATGCCACGGGCAGGCATATTGGCGTACAGGTATGGGCATTTCTATATGCCACCCTGCCATCGCGTGCGTGCCGCCAGTCGGGACCCCCATGAGTCCGGTCGGGGGTCCCGCGGGCTCCATCGCTGTGGGGATACCCGCGATCGTATCGCTGGGCGGATGAACGGGGAGATGCCATAAACAGCATCTCCCCATTCTGCCTAGCAACAAGTGACTGATCTCTGCTACATGTGATTGGAGCAGAGATCAGTGTTCAGTCACTAACACACAGCCACGCAAAGTTAAAGAGGAAGTAAACCCCTTCAAACCACTTTGACCTACAGGTAAGCCTAGATTAAGGCTTACCTGTAGGTCCAAGCAATATCTCCTAAACCTATATGGTTTAGGAGATATTTGGCCGAAAATGGGCACCGCTGTCTACGGCGCATGCGCCGTAGACAGCGGCGCGCAGGCGCACTAAATGCGGCAAGTCCAAGAATGGATTTGTCTAATTTGTCGACTCCCGTGCACATGCGCGGGAGTGACGTCATCGCAGCTTCGCCGAATGGCAGCAGCGGAGCTGCGAGACGCGACTCCCGCGTGCATGCGCGGGAGTGACGTCATCGCGGCTTCACCGATGTCATTGGTCGGAGCTGCGAGACGCCACCAGCAAGATGGATGCGGCGGACTACAGGGGACAGCGGCGACTTCGCTGGCTCCTGTGTCAGGTAAGTGACACATAATGGACTACTATGCGATGCATAGTAGTCCATTATGCTTTACCTTTGCAGGGAAAAAAAGAGGAAGTAAACTCATCAGGGTTTACTTCCTCTTTAAGGCCCATACACATGGTGGGACTTTTTGACAACAAACATGCAAATTAGCTGTTTTGGAGCAACATCCGACTGTGTGTACGCTCCATCGGACAAACTTTTTCTGTTTTCATCTGACTTTTGTTGGCTGTGCGAACGGACAAACTTTCTGGCAACAAAAGTGCGATGGAGCAAAGTCCGAACCGTGTGTACGCAAAAGTATCGGACTTTTGTACAAGGTACAAACACGCATGCTCAGAACCAATGCAAAAGATCAGACAACAATACAGAAGTTCACCAAAGGTAGCGCTGGAGTCACTGAACGTCCTCTTTTGAAGCAGCGTCAGTACGTTGTGACATCATTACGTTCGTGTTTGTTATGAAAAAGTCCGACCGTGTGTATACAATACAAACTTGTGGACCACGCCCTTTGTACAAAAGTCCACGGAAAAGTTTGTACAAAGTCCGACTGTGTGTATGAGGCTTTAGTAACACTCCCCTAGGACAGACTTAAAGTGGAGGGCCACCCTGAAAAACAAAAACATTTAAAAAAATTCTAAAAAAAAAAAAATGAAAAAATTTTTTTTTTAACTTACCAGAAATGCCTGTTGCTAGGCACTTTATCCTAATCTTCCTCTTCCCGCGGAGATCTTCTGTCTTCTGTCTTCGTCGCGGCGTCTTCTGGGTAATGAGTCGCGCTGTGTTCTGGGAACTGTGTGTTCCAGAACACAGCGCGTCCCATTCGGAAAGCGCTGCGGGACTCGCGCATGCGCAGTAGCTGCGGGACTCGCGCATGCACAGTAGGAAACGGGCAGTGAAGCCATAAGGCTCCACTGCCTGTTTCCCTTACAGGGAATGGCGGCGCCGGGACCCGAGAGCCGAGGGACGGGTCGGCCTCGGGCAGCCAACATCGCGGGCGCCCTGGACAGGTGATTGTGTTTATTAAGTCAGCAACTGCAGTGTTTGCAGCTGCTGACTTTTTTTTTTTTTTTTTATTTGTTTTTTTTTTTTTATTTTAACCGGCCCTCCTCTTTAACCCCTACACTGCCACCCCCTGGTTAACCCCTTCACTGCCAGTGTCATTTACACAGGAATCACTGCATTTATATAGCAGTGATTGCTGTATAAATGACAATGGTCCCAAAAATGTCCGATGTGTCCGCCATATTGTCGCAGTCACAATAAAAATCGCCGATCGCCTCCATTACTTGTAAAAAAAAAAAAAAAAAAAAAATGCCATAAAACTACACCCTATTTTGTACACGTTATAACTTTTGCGCAAACCAATCAATAATCCATAATTGGGATTTTTTTTTTTTTTACCAAAAATATGTTGAAGAATACGTATCGGCCTAAGCTGAAGGAAAAACATTTTTATAAATAATTGTTTTTTATTGCAAAAAGACAAAAAAAAAAAATAAGAGAGCTTTATTTGAGGGGAAAAAAAGGCCAATTTTATTTGGGAGCCACGTCGCACGACCACGCAATTTTCAGTTAAAGCGACACAGTGCAGAATCGCAAAAATTGGCACTGTAATTTGGCATCCAAATCCTCTGGGGCTGAAGTGGTTAAAATGTAAATACATTTTTTTTTTAAATAAATCGGAAACGTTACTTACCGTTTTAGGTCGCTGAATTTTTTGCGACAGGCAGTCGGGTCACGCTGGTGGTGGTACTGCTCCTCCACCTTCCGGGCAATCTCCTCCCACTTCTGCCTCTTCCACTCTGGCGTGGTCTCTCTTGAGCGGGGGCCACACAGCTGCATCCAGCAAGGAAGAGTTTCTCTTACGAGGACCTGGGACTCTATATGAGTCCAGGTGATATTCCTCTTCCTGCTGGATGCAGCCTGTTTCCCCCTCTTGCCCTGTGATCTTCTCCTCCTCACTGGCACTGGCACATCTGCTGCCAGAGTAGATGGCCCTGCCAGTGCTTCCTCCGAGGCCGAGCGCATGTTTGCGCTGGTGTTGTTGCTGCTCGCCGCCATTTTCGATTTGTCTCTGTCTCTCGTCTCTCTCCACTGACTGCCTGGACGGCGGACGGCGGACGCTGGGGCGGAGACGCACAGAAATGAACGACGCAGATTCGACATGAGCGACGCAGTTTCGACATAGCAACTTAAAACATACACGTATAATATTCGGCGGGATCGTTGCACGTTTATAATAATATTCGACGGGATCGTCGCACGTTTATAATAATATTCGGCGGGATCGTCGCAACTATACGACACTGCAATCGTACATTTCGGCAATCGAATGCTCCGCCTATAGGCTATATAGTTTAGCAGCTCCATCGAATCTTCTTTATCCATTCGACAGATACCATAAGCCTTCCAAGACAGATTCGACCGTAATTTATGTGGATTTTCGGACGAATGCAATTTTTGCACGAAAAACGAAATAAATAAAAACGAATTTCGGGAGTAACTAAATAAATAAAATTTAAAGACGAAAACGAAAAAACGAAACGAAATATTCTAGTCTGCACATGTCTACTGTCTTTGATAAGGATGTGAGATCTTGATGACAGAAATTTGCAGTCATTGATTTTAAACTCCATGAAAGGTGCCCTTCAGACATTTTGAGTAATCTTTTTCTTCAGATTAACTGCAAAACCCAGGCAAGCTTAAACTACTTTTCAAATTTTTGTGTAGCAAGTACAAATGTTAAAGAAATTACCAGCTACCTGGTCTGTGCTGTAGGGGACAAAACAGAAAATTGTACAGTTGTACAGAATGGGAACTCTGAGTGATAAACCTTTACATTGAGTTGATTACCTCCCCAGGTTAGGAAGTAAAGGGTAATCTTTCCAGTGGGGAACAGACAATAAAAACTCAGTACAAATAATCCCCCCCCCCCCCCCCCACTCTTGCCAAAACAAGTAAAGCACCTTTTTGTTGTAGTCCCACTTTAACAAATAGCCTGAAGATAATTATCTTGAATAATCATCTTAAATGAAAATACAATAATGCATCTTTTTTTCGTGTGTATGACTGCCATTTATACATGCCTGATGTAGAGTGGTTAAGTAGCTAAGTATTTTTAAGAGGTCTGTGCATCCATACTGGTTAAGAAAGGTTCGGCGAGACAAAATGCCATTAAAAATTTACTTCAACCCTTACATGAAATGACCATGAGGAGATGACCCTGGTAAGTAGTTTTAGTATCCACTCTGAACGTGTCATGGCTAATAACGCTGAGCTAAGATGTATAGTTACTGTTGAGCTAAGATGTATAGCCTTTGATGTGTGCTACCGTCTTCCAAAAGGGCAGCTCCAAAGTGACCTCCCTGTTAAGGAATTTTTCTATTGAACCAAGACAGGAAATGGTATTAAGAAGTGCAAAAATTATAGAGAACTGAATGTAGTATAACATTTGTGATATTAATATTCTTCTCAAGGTTATAGTACCACTGCCAAAGTAATAGTCATTCATTTTAGAAATGCATTTTTAACCATCTTCAACACTTTTTAATATTACCATAATATTCTGAAGCGTCTGCCTCATTTTAAACGGAACAGTGATCTATACACTATTCTACATCCACCTAGTGCAGTGATGGCGAACCTTGGCACCCCAGATGTTTTGGAACTACATTTCCCATGATGCTCCTGCACTCTGCAGTGTAGATGAGCATCATGGGAAGTGTAGTTCCAAAACATCTGGGGTGCCAAGGTTCGCCATCACTGACCTAGTGCTACCATCTGTCCAGGATTTTACCAGCCTGGTTAAAATAGGAGTTTTTAACCAATGTTTTAACCAATTGGTAGGAAAGAGAGTATAAGACCAGCATTTTAACTTAAAAGGTGGCAATATTACCTTGAGCCTTATTCTTTACTAACAGATTAGCAGTATTCAGAATAAATATGTATGCATATCCCAAATATGTATTATTTAAATCAGGAAACCTTGCAAAGCTGTAATTTGGCACACTCACTACAGCTTTATTGCTTTATGTGTTTCAGACAGAAGTATAATTTCCATTAGCTCAGAGGTAAGCAAATATGGAGAGGTAAAAAATTACCTGAGTAGGATGGAAGAGATCACAGATCACCAGAGTGCAGTAATGCCTCATTAAAGAGTAAGGAAAGAGCAGTAGGAGGTCAGTAGTATGTAATGCACAGTGCAGGGGTCAGGCATAGGTAATGCAGAATGCAGAGCTCAGAAGTAAGTAGTTCAGAGTGCAGAGATTAGTAGTATGTAACATACAGTGCAGTGGTCAAAAGTAAGAAACAATACAGTGCAGACGTCAAAAGTAAGAAACACAGCGTACATGAGTCAATAGTGCATACAACAGAGTTCAGAGGTCAGGTGTAAGTAACATAGAATGACGTTGTCAGTACTACAAAATGTACATTACAGAGGTCAGTAGTATTTAAAAACATACTTCAGGGCTCAGGGTTTACCCTGAGATGCAAAATACCTGGTATTCACCTTTTCAGCTTTCCAGAATGTGTGGGCTTGACTCTATTACACTCACAACCCCTGTTTTTTTTTTCCCAATTAACAAAGAACAGTAAGACAGGCCAAGTATCGGAACTAGAAGATACTGTAACTGCAGAGAGAAATACAATCTTGTGTTTCTGAGCTTTTGACATCCATCTCATGGCAAGTGAAGCCAAGATTTGTGTTTCTAAAGCACTAAGATTTTTGTTGGAGTCCAAACTTACACTATAGACAGTTAGCTCCTAAATGGAAGAAAGTATACTCTACTAGGGACAAGGCTTATGGGAAGGTTGAAAGAGTTTAAATTGTTATTAGTTTGGAAGGGGGAAGCAATTTTAGAAATTAATGGGGCTGATATATGGTTACATAGTTAGTAAGGTTGAATAAAGACACCAGTCCATCCAGTTCAACCTGAGTGAGTTTCTACAATTGTCCCTATCCCTTTGCATTGCACACTCACATCGGTCCCTACCCTCAAGGAGCCCACAATCCAAGGTCCCCATTCATATACTAGGGCCAATTTTGGGCAGCAGCCAATTAACCTACCTACATGTCTTTGGAGTGTGGGAGGAAACCGGAGTACCTGGAGGAAACCCACACAGGCACAGGGAGAACATGCAAACTCCAGGCAGGTAGTGTCATGGTTGGGATTCAAACCAGCGGGATTTGAACCAGCGACCCTTTGTACTGCTAGGTGAGAGTGCTACTCACTACACCACTGTGCTGCCCACAAATATATTTGACAAATTTCAAACAATGCAAGATGGTAAAATCTAAGAAGACGGAGAAATGAAAGATAGAATTTTATGGCAAAGTTAAAGGAGATCTCAAAGTTAAAAATGAATGCAGTTCTAACAATGTAATGAATGTTGAAATGAAGATGAGCATTTTTTTTATACACATGCTTTAGCAAACTTAATGTCATTCAGTTCAGATTTGCATCTACTTTAACTTCTGTTAAACAGAGAAAATTTGAGGGGTTTATGTAAAGGCCCCCACAAAAGTGTATATTTAGGAAACAATCTACTTTCCTGTTCTGCAGAATTAGGCAGGGAGAAAAGGGTAGCTGTAGTTGAAATGTATTTGTACTTTCCTAAAACATTTAACAAGACACAGAAATTGTAACTTAAAATAGAAAGTCTTAGAACAATCAATAAATAATTGGATAGAAAACTGTCGAGTTGCAGAGTGTGTTGATTAATGATTCATTCTCTGAAGGGTCTAGTGATGGGACAAGGTCCTCTGGCACCCTAAAAGATGTCTACATGTGCTCTCTCACATACTTGGAGATAGATTGTGTTGGCACTTTCTTTTCAATATGTTCATTAATTTTTCAAGAAGACAAAAAATAATGGCAACAGCAGGGACAGCCTACAAGGACTCATAGAATGGTTGTATAAGAACAAAGAACATGGAAATTATAACTTAAGCTTAATAAACATCATAATCACTCTCAAGTAATAGACATCAATATGCTATCCGTTAGGTTCAATCAAGAATCTGCGCTTCTACTTGTGGGAGCAACCACGCCACCCCTATGGGTTCAAGCTGTGGACTAGGAGACTCTGCCAAGAATAGTCTGAACCTGTCAACGTGGGGGGCGCCGTCATGCCGAAATCTCACGAGATTTCGGCATGAAGGAAGGAAGACGCCAGTCACGTGACAAGTTTGTTTGTTTATGTTTTGTTGCCATCACAATGGGGCAATGCCGCCCGTTGTGATGGCAACCCGAAATTCTACGGCGCTGCTCACTGATATCACTGAGCAGCGCGGGATCGAGAGGTGAATGCTGGGAGCACAGCATTCACCGCATCCAGGAAATCAGTGCTTGTGGGCTTCAAATGCCCACAATAAAAATGGAAACCGCCGGGAGGAATTTTTATAAGTTTACCTCACGGACGAAATCGGCAAGCAACGGATCTAAAAGCTGCAAGAAGCGAGTGATAGCATAATACATTAAACGTATAGCGATGTGACACAAAAAATGAAAATAATAGGTCAGCGGAATCCCGCTTTAAGTTCCTCTTCTAGCTTACTAAACATGGGAAGGTAATTAGCTGCAAACAAATTGTCAATCCTGTTAGATAGTTTGATTCATATATATGGGATAGAATCCACTGCCCAAGTAAATGGAAAATTTGAGCTGATCCACTAGCTTAGGGGAATTTAAATGTTTAAAGCAGAATGAGTTAAACCACTTGTCCAGATCTAAGTGTAGCTCTAATTCAGATTCCCAGGATTTTGCGTAAGAAGGTTTGTCTACATTGTCTGCCAGGGAAGAATATATAATAGAAATGCCTCCTCTCTGATCCATAATATTGGAACACCATGTTTCATAAATGGTAGGTTTAGGGTTTATTCAGCCAAACATAATGTAGGAAATGTGTAATTTGGGAGAGTCTGAATTTTTCATCATTCAGAATTTCAAGTTTATTAACACAATATCCTAATGGAATAGGACCCAATAGGACCATCGGAAGGCTAAAATATTACTTCCTGGGGGAACGCTGGGTTATTAAATAAGTGAAAAAGGGTCTCATGTTGGATACTAACGAGCCCTGTTTGTGGAGCATACCACAAAGTGCTAGGGACAGGGTAGGTACCAATACAGTAGGTTTTAATTTAGGGGGGCACCATAGAAGGTAATCAATTGTGTGAGGAGGGACTGCTTGTCTTTATATATAAACCCAATCAGGTTTAGGACTTCTGGAGTATTCTATGGAGATTTGAGCCAATTGTGTGGCCTGATAGTACCACCAGAAATTGGGAAGGCCCAGGCCACCTTGATTTTTTAGACGAAAGAGAACCTCTTTAGCACAATGATAGAGTCAGGGCTGGGCCCAGCCCCTCCTTCTCTGGGCTGGCCACTCAGCTGTCTGCTAATTGCCAGCTCCTATCTCTCCACAGTGACTCACCTGTTGATGATCCTGCTCATTGGTTCTATCTACTTAAGCCGTCCAGTCCAGATGATCTCTGCCCTCACCTTGGTCACATCTCCTGTTAAAGACTTGCTTGGCTGACATTCCTTCTGGCTCCCTGACATTTTGTCAAATTTACCGTTTACCTTTTTTTTATTATTATTAAACAAGTGTGATTTAACTGTAATTCTGTCTCAATCTGATTCATGGTTTCTGACAGATAGCCCTTTTTCCCCCAGATGAAGCTAATTATTTTAGATTGAACTTTGGAGTGTAGACTTTTTCTTTATAGGTTTGTGGAGGGAGTGAAAAAGGTATAGTAGACGTGGCAGCAATGTCATCTTAATAGCATTTACCCTACCCAACCAGGACAGACCACACTTTGAGCACATTTTAAAGCGGTTTTGTACTCAAAATTGCAACTTAATGTTCTTCCAGTCGCTTTGGAGCATAGATGCAGAAATGACCATTAAAAAAAATTATTATGCAATAATTACCTTTTAGCAGAAATTATTATATTCACTTCCGGGCTCTCCTCCCATGGGAGTAGGTGTGTTTATCGCCTTTCCCCGGCTTTGCAATGACCCCTGAGAACTTTGTTATATTCTTCCCAAGAATCCGTGGGGGCGCCGGTCACGTGACAAGTTTGTTTGTTTATGTTTTGTTGGCATCACAATGGGGCGGGAACTTCCGGCAACGCCGCCCGTTGTGATGGCAACCCGAAATTCTACGGCGCTGCTCACTGATATCACTGAGCAGCGCGGGATCGAGCGGTGAATGCTGGGAGCACAGCATTCACCGCATCCAGGAAATCAGTGCTTGTGGGCTTCAAATGCCCACAATAAAAATGGAAACCGCCGGGAGGAATTTTTATAAGTTTACCTCACGGACGAAATCGGCAAGCAACGGATCTAAAAGCTGCAAGAAGCGAGTGATAGCATAATACTTTAAACGTATAGCGATGTGACACAAAAAATGAAAATAATAGGTCAGCGGAATCCCGCTTTAAGTTCCTCTTCTAGCTTACTAAACATGGGAAGGTAATTAGCTGCAAACAAATTGTCAATCCTGTTAGATAGTTTGATTCATATATATGGGATAGAATCCACTGCCCAAGTAAATGGAAAATTTGAGCTGATCCACTAGCTTAGGGGAATTGAAATGTTTAAAGCAGCAGATTTGGTGATATTTACATCGAGACCTGAGATAGAGCCAAAGTCTCAAAGAAGTTGAAATACATTAGGGATAGATATTAGTGGAGAAGTAATAAAAAGCAGTAGGTCGTCTGCAAACAGCATGCATTTGTGTTCCTGAGATCCGCAGGCAACCCCTTTAATATTGGGGTGTGATCTAATGGTGATAGCTAATGTTTCAATAGCAATCGTAAATATTAGCGTGGATAATGGGCAATCCTGTCTAGTACCTTTTTTGATGGCAAAAGTGTCTAAGTAGTGACCCAAAACTTGTGCAGTAGGATTAATAATTAATAATTAATGGATAATTCCTAAGAATTTAGGGCCAAAACCCCACCTCACCAGTATTTCAAACAGATAAGTAGAAATAGAAATAGAAAGCCTTCTTGCGGAAGCCCCCAGTCCCATTGCAAATGAAGTAAGAAAATTATATCTATGGCTCTTCTACTTTGGTCTGGACACTGTCCCTCTGGGATAAAGCCAACCTGGTCTTTATGAATATATTTAGCAATAAAGCTGGATAATCGCATTGCGAAGATTTTTTGTCATAATTTTGAGATCATTGTTTATAAGGGAAATTGGATGGTAGTTACTGACATCACTCACATATTTCCCTGGTTTGGGAATGATGGAAACAAAGGCTGTTTTTAAATCATTATCCAGTGTAGCTCCATCCTGAAGTGATTTGAAGAACCATGCCATATAGGACACCAGAGAAGGACCAAACTTCTTATAGTAACAAACTGAAAAGCCTTCAGGGTCTGGGGATGTGTTTGTTTTAAGCAATTTAATGATCTCTAAAAAGATCTCCGGTGTAATAGGGTTTCCTAACAGTTCCATATGCTTACGTGTTAATTTAGGGAGGGGTAAATCCTGAAGGAAAGTTTCCAATTTGTGGGGAGAGGGGGTGACATCATTATACAATTTTTCTTAAAAATTCTGAAAGCTTTCCATAATCCCACATCCTACTCCATGGCCTCATTCCTCCGCTTGTCACTGTAGGTACTGCTTGTATGGGCACCCGGGGCATCCAGGGGTTGATTTGCTAATCAATCATCCAACCATTCTTGGTTCTCTCTGCTTGCTTGGCCTTGTTTTGCAGAGTTCCCTCCTTGCGATCGGTATGAGATGCCCGATTTGGTCCGCCCATCTCCACACCTTGGTTATGTCCTCACCACGTTATAATGAGGGCATTGGACTTTTCAAGATGGCGGCCGTGTACCTATGACGCTGAGCATCTATGGGGCATGCGCGGTCCATCATTCTTGGTGCTTGCGTAATGACACTCCATTCCAAATTTGACGTCAGACATCGCCGAGTCAGAGAGCGGCTATGTAAGTGGCAGCAATTGGCCTCTACAGTCTGCCGGAGACAGCCATACAGGGATGAATTGGTCTAGAGGATTAGTTTTACAATTTCTTTGGTAAGATGCATATTTAACCCTTCAATTGACCTTTTATCCTGTTCCCATATAGACAAAGATATTCTTTTATTTAACTTTTCCACTATATATTTCATAATTTTTTATAGGTGCATCTGGCAACCAATGTCTGGTCTTTTCCTAAACCTTGGTGCCTGCAATGTTTATCATCAGTCTGAAAACTATCAACCATCTGCTTGTCAGCAACATTAGCTTAATCTTTCATTGATTCAACCTCACAATATACTAAGGTAACTATCTTTTCTGTAGATCTATCAACCAGGAATTATATTCCTCCACTTTTCTTGCTAGCTACTATAAAAATTCTTTGCCAAATTCAAATGTTTGTGACATTTGCTTATTAAGAGGAATTCCCCAGTCAGTTTCTGGATTTTCACTTTACATTCACATTTTAACTGGGAGGAAATCTAGATTAGTTTCCCTCTCATCACAGCCTTGTCGGACTGCCCACAATGTAGTTGGTGAAACTGAATCGTTATCGTTGTCAACAAAGTACTCTCTCAGGGCTTTATATAGTAAGGTACAATGTATGGGATTACTCAGAAGGTCTTTGTTAAGATGCCATCTACACAGACCCTCTACCCCTTGGGGGCGTTGAAGAGTTAACAACATTATGGAGTAATCAAAGAGGGTAGTGTGTCTCGAATTTTGTAGGCAGTAGCTAGGGGAAAAGCATTAGCTTGAAGAAATATATGGTCTATCCTGGCATAGGTGTGGTGTGGTGCTGAGTAGTGCGTATAATCCTTGACATGGGGATTTAATTCCCTCCATATATCTATCAGCCCAAGTGAGTTCAGCAGTTAAGCTATTTATAAACTCTGTCTGGGGGGACTTATATATTTCAAGGTCCCCTGATTTGATTTATTCTGGGAGGGGTCAAATGTTGGAATCACCCCCTATGATAACAGTACTCTTGAAGTAGGGACGGAAGACATATATCATAGATTCAAAACATTTCCTTTGGTCCTTGTTTTGGGTATATTATGACACAAATGTATAAGTCCCTCCGTCTATAGTGCCTATGATCAATAAATAACCACGTTCCGGGTCTTTAAGGATTTTTGATTGAGAAAAATGCAGTTGTTTGGAGAAGCATATTGCTACACCCCTTGTTTTGTTTTCTGCATTAGCGAGGAAGAATTGCAGATAACTTTGCTGGATGAATGAAGGATTGTACGTACAAGGGAAGTGGGTCTCTTGTAGTAATATTACATCTGTCTTTAAGGAGTGATAGTGTTGAAATAGTTTTTGTCATTTTACTGGGGAATTAAGTCCCTGCGCGTTATGAGATACAATTTGTAGTTTCAGATTGTTAAAAGTGGACATGGATCAGAGGGTCAGGCAACTCAAAAGAGGAATATATCTCACTCCATGAAGGAAAGTCCCCTGGCAGAGTGGATCCTTTGTATTTTGGTTAGGGTCCTGGTCCTGTGCGTTGCTAAAGCATGAGCTCTTGGAAGACCTTAAATAGAAGGGAATTTGAAAGGGGAAGGGGTAGACAGAAAAAAGAAAGAAAGGACGGGATCAAGAGAGATAATCATTAAAATACAAATATGACTGAAAATTCTAAAACCCACCCAGGACAAGGGCCCAGCCACTTCCTGTCCCATGCCCTGAAAAGGGCGATGTCCCCGAAGTTGGGGGACATTAATCTGACTCTGAGAGGTAAGCATGGTCCTCTCAGTGGCAGATGGGGGTGCTTTTCAACCGCTAAGGTCACCCTGCCTTGTGAAAATTTAACAAACACCTGCTTAAATATACAGAGCCCTGTTCTAAAGTGTTAAATATAGATGGAGCTCAGGCAGAAGTCCCCAAAATTCTCCCCAACATCGACGGGCAACCCCATAAGAGTCAGGGGACTCCGTTATCGCCTGGGGTGAACTGTGAGGGCCCATCCAGAATTATTTGTTTATTGTAGGGATCCACTCTAGCTTCAGGTAATTATCCTGTTGTAAGAGGGATCGCTAGATAATATTGTTAGGGAGAACTTAGTTAAATTGAGGCTATTAGCAAGCTGGTAGCATACAAATAGCGGGGAGACCCCGAGCTCTAGTTACCGCAACATATAGAATATAAACAACTTGTAAAAACTGTATAACATTGGGTCCAAATCCTTTCCCACTCCCCAGAGGAGCCCCTTGGGGAACCTGTGAAACAACTTGGAGGAGCAAAAAAAAAAAAAGAACAGCAAAAACAAAACGGTAACTTGGGTAATTTGTGAAGAGAGGGATATCACCCTAAAGTTCAATTCCAAACAGAGCAAAATAGGACAACTTGCTTACAGCCTGTGAGTCTACATCAGGGAGGTTGAGAGTCTCTTGACCTTTTGGATTGTTATTTCTGCCAAAGAGGAGTGAGTGGACTCAGGGGAGAGTGCCTTTTCATAGATGATGAGCCTCTGTTGATGGGTGCCTGGGTGGGATAGGGTTTCCTTGGGAGATCAGCCCTAGGTGTAGAAGCAAACACTCGCCTTCCGAAAAGGTGTGTAAAAACCTGGAGGAGGGGCTTCAAAGAGTGCCATTTTTGTACTGTGTAGAGCAAATACTTGGATTTGTTGACCCTGAATTGTAAGTCTATCCTAAATTGCAGGACTTTTTCATCACTTCTTCTTTAACAGCTTAAAAGTGGGATATGACTATGATATCCCATGGTAGGCCATCTGAGTGTAGTGGTTGCAAAGCCCTATGGGCCCTCTTTAGCTCCAACAGTGCTCTGGGATGTCAGGGATCAATTCTTTAATAAAAGAGCATACTGGGTAGACATCTTTTACCGACTCAGAAAGGCCCTGAATTATAAAGTTATAGTGCCCAGATCTATTTTCCAGGACATCAGTTTTGGACATGGCACTCTCTAGATAATCCTGGAGTTCCTGTATTCTGGCTGAGTTTTGGTTAATTCTGGCAACCAATTGGTTAGTTTTATTTTCCATTATTTTCCATCTGTGCCCCTATTTGTTGGAAATCAGCATGTATAAAATATGTGATCTGAGCTGCTGTTTGGGCTAGGCCCATGGATAAGGGAAGTCAGTAGGCGTGTGAGGGCAATTTTTGGCCCCCATCTCAAGTGTATCAGGGTTGGCCAGCATATCACTCATAGGAGTAAGGTTGAGACCCTCTAATGTCCTCCCGATTAAAGATTCAGTGGATGCAGGGGATAAAGCAACCTGCTGTGGGGTACTCACTGTGGCTTTCTCCTGTAGAAGTGCTGGAGTGTTTGCCTCATCCTAATCAGCATCCTGGTCTGCTATGGACTCGTCTGGCTCAGTGTATGGGCCTCGTGGAGTTGCTGCTGCCCTATTGGATAGGCTGGGCTGCAGCAGAGCAGAGTCCAGCTATCGGATGACTCCTGGGGTGTTCCCCAAACAATCAGTGGTGGAGCAGGGCCAGAACAAGGGCCCAGATGGCTGTGGTGGAGGTCAAAGGATCAGAGCGGTAAGGAGCTAAGCTAAGTGGCCATCTTGGATGTGTCCGCGCATGCACCTCTGTGTTGACACTTTCATACACATAGTGGCCAGGCTGGTGCAAAAATGCAGAAAGTGCTTCTGCCCACTGATTCTAGGGTTGTCACCTTTTGGTCCACAGAAAACTGAATGGAATCTGGCAACTAAGGTAGCTTATTACTCATCATTATTCTGGAATTAGACCTTTTTATAAACAAACTAGAAGTATGTTTCTGGTTCAAAGCTTTTTAAAATGTGTTGGTAGAAAAAATCACAAATTTAAGTTTGTAGATAAATGGAAAAAAGAAAAAAAAACTGCAAAAGAAAAATATTAGAAAAGCAAAGAAGGAGATTAATGAGTTATTAAAAACTAATGGGAGTTAACTAAGGGTTAATGTGAAAATAAACTCTATGTGTGTAATAAAAGATAAAAGGACAATACGTTGATCCACATATGGCATTCATTTATGAATAAAGTATGTAACCACAACCTTCATTCATAAATGAAGAAGAACAGGACCTGGCATCTGGTCTCTTACTCCTTGTGTTTCAAGGCCCACTGTCAGCATTTTTTTTAACTTGTGCTGGGCTGAGAATCGGTGGTCAGTGGGATCAGTGGTGGAGGAAGGCACAGTTAGGGAGGGTAGAATGGAAGGTATTTTAGATACAGTGCAGCAGGGGGAAGTGAAGGAGAGGAAGCAATGGGTGAGAGGCAAAGAAGCGGTGGCAGCATGTGGGGGGATGCTGTTATTTTAGGTGAATAGCTCTGATCAGCGGCTTAGTAGCTGATAATCACAACTATTAAGAGGTTAACTAAGGATTAATAGGGAGATAAACTCCATGGGGGTTATTTACGAGGGGCAAATCCACTTTGCACTGCAAGTGCACTTGAAAGCACAGTCACTCTAAATCTAAGGGGTAGATCTGAAATGAGTGGAAGCTCTGTGGATTTTATCATCCAATCATGTGCAATCTAAAATGCTGTTTTTTATTTTCCTTGCATGTCCCCCTTGGATCTACAGCGACTTTACTTCCAAGTGCACTTGCAACCCCCCATGTGTTTAATAAAAGATAAAAGGAAAATACTTTGATTCACATATGGCAATAATTTGTGAGTGAAGGTTGTAACCACAACCTTCATTCAGAAATGAAAAAGGGAGGGTAGAGGAGGCATTTTACTTACAGTGCAGCAGGGGATATGGAGAAGAGGAAGCAACAGGAGAGAGGCAAAGACACAGCGGTAGCAGGGCGGGGGCTGTCTTTATAGGTGAATAGCCCTGATCAGCTGTTTGGTATTGCTGGCCCTGTACAGGGGATATGTACACAGACAATTTAAGGCACTGATAATCAGTGCAGGCCCATCAGTGCCACCTATCAGTGCCCATGGGCACTGAGTGATACCTATATGCAGTGCCACCTCCATCAGTGCAGCCTATTGGTGGGAACCCCTCATAATTGGCACAGTGGGTGTACAGACCTGGGAACTCAGCAGAGGGATGGTGGGACACCTCATAATGGGCACAGCGGGTGTACAGACCCGGGAACTCAGCACAGGGATGGTGGGAACCCTTCATAATGGGCACAGCGGGTGTACAGACCCGGGAACTCAGCACAGGGATGGTGGGAACCCTCATAATGGGCACAGATGATGTACAGACCCCAGAAATCAGCACAGGGATGGTGGGGACCCCTCATAATGGGCACAGCAGGTGTGCAGACCTCTGGGGGGGGGCAGCATTTATTAGAAATGATTGGCTATATTTTCTTCCTGCAGCTGCTGACTGCTGGTGGAAGGGAGAGGAGAAAAAAACAATTTTCAGATGCTGCAAGTGAAGGAAAATACAGCCCAGTTCTAGTAAATGCTGCACTAGTATCAGCAGTAACCAGGAGAATCCAAATGGACTAGTAGTGGGCAGCAGCCTGGTCACCAGCAGAAGAAATAAACATAAACAGAGCCGACACACTGACTGCCCTGCACAGTACCGATATCAGTAATAGCATGGTGGACACTGATCACTCACCCACATCCTCTACTTCCAACCTGTTGTGCTGTGATTAGGGGAGGGGGGACATTCCCGGGAGCTCGGGGGTTATCAGGAAGAGCTGAACTGAACGCTGATATCATATCATCCCATCCTGTCCTGAAAGTTGCAGACAGCGAAGGAACTATTTACATGTAATGGGCGGGCTGAGTGTGTACACAGCAGTCAGTGGGGTGGTTGTTATGCAAATGTAAAGGCTCGGGGATGAGTGGTGTGTATAGGGCGGCATCTACAAACACCAGTCTCTGTATTTTCCTCCACTGGTTTCTACTTATACACGGGATCTGCGCCTCTCCCCAGCTGGGACTTTGTGTATGTCAGTGCCCATGATGAGTGTCAGAGCTGAGCGGAAGACACTTTCAGGCTGCTTTGTGTATTGTTCCTAGGAGGGGAGTGCAGATCGCTCCTATACACATGTACTGCTCCACCAAAATTCTTCTGCTTTCTCGAGTTACTGAGTTGCGCCATCTCCTCACTCCTCCCCCCCTCCTCACGCTTGTCTGTCCTGTTATACTGACGCCCAGCTCTACACACAAGATTGTGTTATCTCCAAACCAGAGAGCTGTGTATACATAGCAGCCAGAGTTGCGCCCTAGGTGGCAGTGTGCCCTAGGCGACTGCCTAATCCGCCTAGTGGTAGCACCGGCCCTGGCTATTAGTGATGGCCGAACGGTTCGCCCGGCGGTCGTTTCGCGGCGAATTTCCGACATTCGCGGTCCGCACGTTCGAACGCCTTTTTCCGTCGTTCGCCGCGGCGGACTTACGTGTTTAATGTATACAAGAACTTTAACCTTTGGTGACACGTTTATCATGTGATACAGGACAGCCAATTGAGACATGACAGCACATGGACACTTGTACATTCCCCCTAACCTATAAATACACCCGATCCGGTGGCCATTTTACATTCTTTCTTCTGTTACGATAGGGACAGGTTCCTGTGTGGAGTAGGGAGAGATAAACCACTAGCTATTTGGTACACAAAAGTTCTTTTCAGGACTGGTATAGGTGTTAGGTGTTGATAGGTTTGCTGTGCTGCTGATTCTTGCAGCAGCCTGAGTGTCTTTTGTTAGTTTAGAGAAAGGGAAAGGACGGTGTATGCTACAGGGACAGCCAGATTAGTCTTTCATCATCATCATCATCATCATCATCATTAGCTGTTACTATCAAGGTCCACAAAAGAGCTGTTCCAGTAACCACTAATCGTTCTCTTTTTTTGCCAATTTGTATAGGGACAGGAAGGAAGCAGTGTTGTCAGGCAGTGAGGGTAATTTTAAAGACTTGCTGTTATTATTAGTTCCACAAAGGTTCTTTTCAGGACTGGTATCAGTGGTACAGTAATAGGCTTGTACATGTATAATATTCTTTCTTCCAAATATAGAAAGGATATTATACTTGACTGCTGCCCTTCTGCTGCAGTCTGCTAAACATTCACAACTCACTTGTTCCACAAAAGTTCTTATAAGGACTGGTAACTTGGTATAGGGTGCTACGGTACATAGGCTTGAGTGCGGTACAGTCTGCTGTTCTGTAAGGACCGCTATCGGTCCACAATAGATAGGGTTGACGTGCACCACTGCTGACCGCTCACCTATACTGCAGCAGTCCTTCAGCGGTATAGGGACTGACGCACAGTCTGCTAATCACTAACACACAACCTGCTTGTTCCACAAAAGTTCTTATAAGGACTGGTAACTTGGTATAGGGTGCTACGGTACATAGGCTTGAGTGCGGTACAGTCTGCTGTTCTGTAAGGACCGCTATCGGTCCACAATAGATAGGGTTGACGTGCACCACTGCTGACCGCTGCCCTATACTGCAGCAGTCCTTCAGCGGTATAGGGACTGACGTACAGTCTGCTAAACACTAATACACAACCTGCTTGGTCCACAAAAGTTCTTATAAGGACTGGTAACTTGGTATAGGGTGCTACGGTACATAGGCTTGAGTGCGGTACAGTCTGCTGTTCTGTAAGGACCGCTATCGGTCCACAATAGATAGGGTTGACGTGCACCACTGCTGACCGCTGCCCTATACTGCAGCAGTCCTTCAGCGGTATAGGGACTGACGTACAGTCTGCTAATCACTAACACACAACCTGCTTGTTCCACAAAAGTTCTTATAAGGACTGGTAACTTGGTATAGGGTGCTACGGTACATAGGCTTGAGTGCGGTACAGTCTGCTGTTCTGTAAGGACCGCTATCGGTCCACAATAGATAGGGTTGACGTGCACCACTGCTGACCGCTGCCCTATACTGCAGCAGTCCTTCAGCGGTATAGGGACTGACGTACAGTCTGCTAAACACTAATACACAACCTGCTTGGTCCACAAAAGTTCTTATAAGGACTGGTAACTTGGTATAGGGTGCTACGGTACATAGGCTTGAGTGCGGTACAGTCTGCTGTTCTGTAAGGACCGCTATAGGTCCACAATAGATAGGGTTGACGTGCACCACTGCTGACCGCTCACCTATACTGCAGCAGTCCTTCAGCGGTATAGGGACTGACGTACAGTCTGCTAAACACTAATACACAACCTGCTTGGTCCACAAAAGTTCTTATAAGGACTGGTAACTTGGTATAGGGTGCTACGGTACATAGGCTTGAGTGCGGTACAGTCTGCTGTTCTGTAAGGACCGCTATCGGTCCACAATAGATAGGGTTGACGTGCACCACTGCTGACCGCTGCCCTATACTGCAGCAGTCCTTCAGCGGTATAGGGACTGACGTACAGTCTGCTAATCACTAACACACAACCTGCTTGTTCCACAAAAGTTCTTATAAGGACTGGTAACTTGGTATAGGGTGCTACGGTACATAGGCTTGAGTGCGGTACAGTCTGCTGTTCTGTAAGGACCGCTATCGGTCCACAATAGATAGGGTTGACGTGCACCACTGCTGACCGCTGCCCTATACTGCAGCAGTCCTTCAGCGGTATAGGGACTGACGTACAGTCTGCTAAACACTAATACACAACCTGCTTGGTCCACAAAAGTTCTTATAAGGACTGGTAACTTGGTATAGGGTGCTACGGTACATAGGCTTGAGTGCGGTACAGTCTGCTGTTCTGTAAGGACCGCTATAGGTCCACAATAGATAGGGTTGACGTGCACCACTGCTGACCGCTCACCTATACTGCAGCAGTCCTTCAGCGGTATAGGGACTGACGTACAGTCTGCTAATCACTAACACACAACCTGCTTGTTCCACAAAAGTTCTTATAAGGACTGGTAACTTGGTATAGGGTGCTACGGTACATAGGCTTGAGTGCGGTACAGTCTGCTGTTCTGTAAGGACCGCTATCGGTCCACAATAGATAGGGTTGACGTGCACCACTGCTGACCGCTGCCCTATACTGCAGCAGTCCTTCAGCGGTATAGGGACTGACGTACAGTCTGCTAAACACTAATACACAACCTGCTTGGTCCACAAAAGTTCTTATAAGGACTGGTAACTTGGTATAGGGTGCTACGGTACATAGGCTTGAGTGCGGTACAGTCTGCTGTTCTGTAAGGACCGCTATCGGTCCACAATAGATAGGGTTGACGTGCACCACTGCTGACCGCTCACCTATACTGCAGCAGTCCTTCAGCGGTATAGGGACTGACGTACAGTCTGCTAATCACTAACACACAACCTGCTTGTTCCACAAAAGTTCTTATAAGGACTGGTAACTTGGTATAGGGTGCTACGGTACATAGGCTTGAGTGCGGTACAGTCTGCTGTTCTGTAAGGACCGCTATCGGTCCACAATAGATAGGGTTGACGTGCACCACTGCTGACCGCTGCCCTATACTGCAGCAGTCCTTCAGCGGTATAGGGACTGACGTACAGTCTGCTAAACACTAATACACAACCTGCTTGGTCCACAAAAGTTCTTATAAGGACTGGTAACTTGGTATAGGGTGCTACGGTACATAGGCTTGAGTGCGGTACAGTCTGCTGTTCTGTAAGGACCGCTATCGGTCCACAATAGATAGGGTTGACGTGCACCACTGCTGACCGCTCACCTATACTGCAGCAGTCCTTCAGCGGTATAGGGACTGACGTACAGTCTGCTAATCACTAACACACAACCTGCTTGTTCCACAAAAGTTCTTATAAGGACTGGTAACTTGGTATAGGGTGCTACGGTACATAGGCTTGAGTGCGGTACAGTCTGCTGTTCTGTAAGGACCGCTATCGGTCCACAATAGATAGGGTTGACGTGCACCACTGCTGACCGCTGCCCTATACTGCAGCAGTCCTTCAGCGGTATAGGGACTGACGTACAGTCTGCTAAACACTAATACACAACCTGCTTGGTCCACAAAAGTTCTTATAAGGACTGGTAACTTGGTATAGGGTGCTACGGTACATAGGCTTGAGTGCGGTACAGTCTGCTGTTCTGTAAGGACCGCTATCGGTCCACAATAGATAGGGTTGACGTGCACCACTGCTGACCGCTGCCCTATACTGCAGCAGTCCTTCAGCGGTATAGGGACTGACGTACAGTCTGCTAATCACTAACACACAACCTGCTTGTTCCACAAAAGTTCTTATAAGGACTGGTAACTTGGTATAGGGTGCTACGGTACATAGGCTTGAGTGCGGTACAGTCTGCTGTTCTGTAAGGACCGCTATCGGTCCACAATAGATAGGGTTGACGTGCACCACTGCTGACCGCTGCCCTATACTGCAGCAGTCCTTCAGCGGTATAGGGACTGACGTACAGTCTGCTAAACACTAATACACAACCTGCTTGGTCCACAAAAGTTCTTATAAGGACTGGTAACTTGGTATAGGGTGCTACGGTACATAGGCTTGAGTGCGGTACAGTCTGCTGTTCTGTAAGGACCGCTATAGGTCCACAATAGATAGGGTTGACGTGCACCACTGCTGACCGCTCACCTATACTGCAGCAGTCCTTCAGCGGTATAGGGACTGACGTACAGTCTGCTAAACACTAATACACAACCTGCTTGGTCCACAAAAGTTCTTATAAGGACTGGTAACTTGGTATAGGGTGCTACGGTACATAGGCTTGAGTGCGGTACAGTCTGCTGTTCTGTAAGGACCGCTATCGGTCCACAATAGATAGGGTTGACGTGCACCACTGCTGACCGCTGCCCTATACTGCAGCAGTCCCTCAGCGGTATAGGGACTGACGTACAGTCTGCTAAACACTAATACACAACCTGCTTGGTCCACAAAAGTTCTTATAAGGACTGGTAACTTGGTATAGGGTGCTACGGTACATAGGCTTGAGTGCGGTACAGTCTGCTGTTCTGTAAGGACCGCTATAGGTCCACAATAGATAGGGTTGACGTGCACCACTGCTGACCGCTGCCCTATACTGCAGCAGTCCTTCAGCGGTATAGGGACTGACGTACAGTCTGCTAAACACTAATACACAACCTGCTTGGTCCACAAAAGTTCTTATAAGGACTGGTAACTTGGTATAGGGTGCTACGGTACATAGGCTTGAGTGCGGTACAGTCTGCTGTTCTGTAAGGACCGCTATCGGTCCACAATAGATAGGGTTGACGTGCACCACTGCTGACCGCTGCCCTATACTGCAGCAGTCCTTCATCGGTATAGGGACTAAGAGTTTTGTCACAGGGTCATTTAAAAAATGACAGGCAGAGGAAGAGGCAGGCCCTTCCGCAGGGGTGGTAGGGGTAGGGCAGGAGCAACAGGCTTGAGCCAAAGTGGGAAGTTGCAGAAGGTGCGTTCAATTACTTTAAAGGATGCACCAGACTTGGTTGAGTGGCTCGCTCAGCCTTACTCTTCTGCACCCTCCTCATCCTCTCGATCTGCACCCTCTTCTTCACTCTCTGCTATGTGCACCCCCAAAGACACTACCACCAACAACACGACCACCACCACCACCACCACATACCTTCCGCTTGAGTCACTGGAATTATTTTCCGATCCATATCAAGAGGACATTTCTGATGCGCAGCCACTCTTGGTATTGGATCAGGAAGAGGAGGTAGCAACAAGCGCTACTCAGCAGTCTGACGCCAGTACCCAGATCAGCCCAAGGAGGAGGTTGGTCCCCGGTGTTGCTGCCTACTCCGAGATCTCTACTTATAGCGGTGGGGAAGGTGACGTTGATGATGACGTGTCTAGTGATGTCACGTGGGTGCCCACAAGAGAGGAAGAGGAGGGGAGTTCAGAGGGAGATATGGACCAGCAGATAGGGAGGAGAAGCAGCAATGACTTACATTGCACAGCAGGGACAAAGCAGACTGCAAATGTATCAGGAGCGAGTCATCGACCATGTACGGTCACATCTGGCGCTCCCAGGACACCGGCACATGGCTCCGCAGTGTGGGCTTTTTTTAACGTGTCCGCTGCTGACAATAGCGTTGCCATCTGCAATCTTTGCAGTCAACGCGTTAGTCGCGGTAAGCCCAATACTCACCTAGGGACGACCGCCTTAAGAAGGCACATGAGCAGCCATCACCGAGCCCAGTGGGAGCAACGGAACACACAAAGCCACACTGCAGGCTCTCACCGTCCAGCCTCGTCTTCTACTTCTCCTTCTCCTCTCTCCTCACAATTGTCCTCCACTCCACCTTCCATCACGCCAAGCTCACATTTTTCTGCAAAAAGGCAGGCTTCCGTGGGCCTAATGTTTGAGCGTAAAAAAATGATGACGCCGGATAACCCTCTTGCCCAACGGTTGGCGGCTGGCTTGTCAGAACTCATAGCCCGCCAACTACTGCCATATAAACTGGTGGACTCGGAGGCCTTTCGCAAATTTGTGGCCATTGGAACACCACAATGGAAGGTCCCAGGAAGGAAGTATTTCTCAGAGAAGGGCATCCCAGAGCTATATGGCCATGTTCAGCGGCAAGTGAATGTATCTCTGGCACACAGTGTCGGTGCCAAGATACATCTGACCACAGACACGTGGTCTAGCAAACACGGGCAGGGAAGGTATATCAGTTTTACTGCCCACTGGGTGAACCTTCTGACGGCCGTCAAGCATGTAACCCGTGGCACCCGTGTAGATTTGGTTTTACCGCCACGGATTGCATGCAGGCCTGACTCTTCTTCTCCTCCTCCTACTCCATCCTCCTCCCTCTCCTCCTCAGCTGCCTCCTCCTTTTCCGCTGCTAGCGTCTCTTCCACTGCACCGCCCAAGCTCCCCAGAACCTATTCCACATGCCAGGTGAGACGTTGCCATGCCGTGCTGCGTCTGTTGTGCCTGGAAGCAAAGAGCCACACTGGCCCGGCACTCCTTTCAGCTTTGCGTTCACAGGCAGATGAGTGGCTAACACCGCTCAATTTGACAGTTGGTAAAGTGGTGTGTGACAACGGTGCCAATCTGCTTAGCGCATTGAAACAGGGCAAAATCACGCACGTGCCGTGCATGGCACACGTCTTAAACTTGGTCGTGCAGCGATTCCTTGTCAAATACCCTGGGGTCCAGGACATCTTGCGGCAGGCAAGGAAAATCTCGGCCCATTTCAGAAGATCTTACACGGCCATGGCTCGCCTTGCTGACATTCAGCGGCGACACCATCTGCCGGTCAGACGTCTTATTTGCGATTGCCCGACGCGATGGAACTCAACCTTCTATATGCTTGATAGGCTGCTCCAGCAGAAACGTGCAGTTAACGTCTACCTGTATGAACTCTGCGAAAGAAACGGTTCTGGGGAGCTGGGTTTTTTTTCACCGCGCCAGTGGCTGCTCATGCGCGACACATGCAGACTTCTGCGGCCATTTGAGGAGATCACCAAACTGGTCAGTCGCAGCCATGGCGCCATCAGTGACATGGTACCTTATGCCTTCTTTCTGGAGCGTGCATTGCGTCGTGTCATTGATCAGGCTGTGGAGGAGCAGGAGCGGGAAGATGAGGAAGTCGCAATGCTGGATGAATTCCCAGGGGGGGCTACTCTATCTGAGACAAGTCAACAACAGGAGTCTGATGAGGAGTCAGAGGAGGATGGTGCCGGGGCGGATGAGCAGGAGCAAGAAGAGCATGCTTTAAACCTTTCTGGGATCCCTGTTGTGCGAGGATGGGGAGAGGAGAATGAAGAGGACGACATTATCCTGGATGATGAGCAGGAGCCAGGCCACCACACCGCTTCCACTTTAGTGCAAATGGGGGCCTTCATGCTCCAGTGTTTTAATAGGGACCCCCGTATAAAAAGCATGAGGGTCAAGGACCAGTACTGGGTGGCAACGTACTTAGACCCCCGGTACAAACACAAAATGGCGGAAATGTTACCGCCGTCGCAGAGGGCTGTCAGAATGCAGCACTTCCAGGCCTTGCTTCGAGAAATGCTGCATTCTGCTTTTGCGTGCGCTGGCAGAGGAGCAATTCCCACTCCCAGAGAAGGATTTGCGGGTACCAATCCAACAGCGCCTGCAAGAAGAGGCCGGTTTGAAGATGTGTTGGTGACTTCGGATATGAGGTCATTCTTTCAGCCGACCCATCGACAGGTGTCATCCGGATCCAGCATCAGGGAACGCCTAGACCGTCAGGTGTCCGACTACATTGGGTTAACGGCCGATGTGGACGCTCTGAGGAGTGATGAACCCCTAGACTACTGGGTGGGCAGGCTTGACCTCTGGCCAGAGCTTGCCCAATTTGCAATCGAACTGTTGGCTTGCCCCTCATCCAGTGTCCTGTCCGAAAGGACGTTCAGCGCAGCAGGGGGGATTGTGACCGATAAGCGTACTCGCCTAGCTCACCACAGTGTTAACTACCTCACATTTCTAAAAATGAATGAGGCATGGATCTCGGAGGAATTCAACACATGTGACCAGTAGACCATGTATATGTCTATAAACTATTTTTTTAATCAAGCACACAGACCTTCTTAATTCATTTGGCTCACTTCCTTGACCCAAAAAAGCACACCGTACTATATGCCCCTACCCTCCTCTTTGAAGAGGTTGAGCGGTGTCATATTTCTACTGGGGCTGCTTATGATATCCCTGTGCTGTGCTGACTTCCTCCTGGGGGTTCTTATTATGAAGGGATCACACTATCCCTGTGCTGTGCTGACTTCCTCCTGGGGGTTCTTATTATGAGGGGATCACACCATCCCTGTGCTGTGCTGACTTCCTCCTGGGGCTGCTTACGGTGCTGCTGTCAGTGCTGTATGTCACGGTGCTGCTGTCAGCGCTGTATGTCACGGTGCTGCTGTCAGCGCTGTATGTCACGGTGCTGCTGTCAGCGCTGTATGTCACGGTGCTGCTGTCAGCGCTGTATGTCACGGTGCTGCTGTCAGCGCTGTATGTCACGGTGCTGCTGTCAGCGCTGTATGTCACGGTGCTGCTGTCAGCGCTGTATGTCACGGTGCTGCTGTCAGCGCTGTATGTCACGGTGCTGCTGTCAGCGCTGTATGTCACGGTGCTGCTGTCAGCGCTGTATGTCACGGTGCTGCTGTCAGCGCTGTATGTCACGGTGCTGCTGTCAGTGCTCTGTATTACGGTGCTGCTGTCAGATGCCTCTATCACGGTGCATGTGTCATTCCGGTATGTCACGCTGCTGGTGATCATCTCCTGCACCCTCTTCTTTGCCTACCCTGGTCCCTGACCTTCCCTCTCCTCCATTGCCTTCATTAGCTCCATAGTCCTGAATTGTTAGAACAATTTCCCAAATAAAATAAAAATGCTTGTAGTTATCGATCCCAAATTCACCTCATACATGTATTATGTCATTGTCCAGATGGTGGGACTACGTTTTACCCCCTAATAATTACCACGTGGCCGCAAATTCGACATGAAGGTTTGCAAAGTTCGCCTCCCATTGAAGTCAATGGGGCCCGCGGCGAACGTTCGGTTTCGCGAACGTTTGGGTCCGTTCGCATTTCGCGTTCGCGAAACGTCCCGTCGGAAGTTCGTCCATCACTACTGGCTATATTCTTCAGTTTTTTTTTTGTTTTCTTAATATTTTATTTTCTATCATTATATAGGTCAGTCAAACTGTTCTATTTTTAAGTTTAATTTTGTTGAAAACTTACTGATCCGTGTCTGCAAATGTAAATGTATAAACAGTATGCCCATAATTGAGTGCCTCTGAATAGTGGAAGAGAAAGATAGAGTGTGATGTTCTATATGGGAGATGACGTCTAGTGGTGATTCTTTATATAGCAACCCCAAATTTAAAGTGGGAGGTACTAACTGCAGTATAAATAGAAACACAATTCATGCCCCTCTTATCCTTGAAAAAAAAAACGGAGTTCCTCACGACAGAGAAGCTCTATGCATCGTGGAAGACGTATCTCATCTTGCTTGTGCATGTGCAGTTGATCGACTGAAGCCAGCGGCGACTATCTCGGCTGAGACAAGCGGACAGTGGCCCAGAGGAGCTGACACTTACACAGTGCTTATAGCAAACTGCTCACTGGAGCCCTACGGTTTAGTGTGCGGCCTGTGTGAACAGACCCTGAAGCCCTGCTCTTCATGTGTAACAGCCATGCTCTGTACATCTGAAGAACCTGGAATTATTACAAAAAGTAAATGATCACAAAAATAAAGAATTGTGTTTAGTTTTGTGCCCAGATAAATCTTTTTTTTATTATTCAATATGCAAAAATGTCAGCTTACTTTTGACACATCAGCTAATACTTACATTGAAGCCATACTATATAATAATTGGAAATTAAACTAATAATGACTTCTAATAACGTTGCAGCTCTTAATTCCATTTGAATTTCCACCGTAGCAGGACAGAGAAACATTTCAACACAATTACTTTTTTTGATTTTTGTGGTCACATTTATGTTTTGTTTTAGATGCTGTTTAGAAAAAATAACAGATTTTGCATTTTCTGTTTCTTGAGTGTTTGTTAAAAAACATGTTAGCTATGTTAGTAGTATTTACAATTAGGTCATACAAGGTATAGGGAAATCCCAAGCACTACTGTGTCAATGAACATAGTACATACATATTTCTTGTACTGTTGTGAGAATATATGGGAACTACCAGTTACTACTATTACTTTCCAAACAAACATGTATCTGTATGTTGGCCCTAAATATGCTATTTTTGAAATATACTCTTTTGTATCCTAATTTTTTGCAGTTTTGCAAGCACCAGGCCCTTTCCAGGTCTGTATTTACACTAAATATAGTCTAAAGTGCAGCTACTTGTTAAACCCTAGATAGAAACTTGCAAGATATTTCCACTGATATCCCTGAGTCAGGTCTTGCATTATGCAGTTCCTCTACAGAGCAACACTGGTATGTTAAGTAAATGGAAGGATTTAGTTGTCTAAGACTAAAAAAAGGAGTTAAGTGAATGGGACTTGTCATTCCAAAAAAAAATCCCTCATTAGCCTCATATTTTACAAAAAAAAAAAAAAAAAGGCATTTAAAGAAGAAAGAAATCACATGAATACAGTCTCATGGAGATATTACCATCAATGGTTACATCTTGAGGTGTACAGTTATCTCAGCCCTCACCACCTCTATCTGACAATCTCTCCACTGGCTTCAGATCAGCAACTCGCAAAGCCACCCATAAATCTGCCCCAAAACTTGTCTCAAAATATAAGCAAAACCACCACAGGGTGGAAAATGAGGGAGAATGATGAGGGACAATACTAGGTGGCATGTGGCCTTCAGATATGAAAGTGCAGATGATTAGCTGCAGGAATATACTAGGGGAAGAGATTAAGCTATAGAATGAAGAGATGTTGGGGGGGGGGGGGGTGGCAAAGATGAAAAAGAGTGAAAGAAAGGGAAGGTAAGAGAAACAAATGGGGTATTTACAAAAACCTGAGAGTGCAAAATCTTGTCCAGTTTTGCATAGAAACCAGGTTTTTATTGCCGAAACTTATTTAAACAAACTGAAGGTAGAAGCTGATTGGTTACTATGCATGGCTGCACCAGATTCTGAGTGCACCAGTTTTAGTAAATCTCCCCTAAAGACATGCTGGTAGGTTAAGGAGGAGCTCTAGGCTCCCCCCAAAAAAGTTATAAGCTACAAATACTATAGCTACTGACTTTTAACCTAAGGACACTCATCTGTCCAGGGATCCAGCAATGTCCTCACCCGAGCTGATTCTTCAATCAGCTTTGGGTGCAGGCATTGGCATGTCTAGTAAGGGAAACAGGAAATGATGCCTTGAGGCTACACAGCCAGTTTCCTACTCTGCCAGCCACACTGTGCCTTATGAAGGGCCCTGTTGTCTTCTGGGACATGTGATGTGTTCAAGAATACTGCAGGGGAAGGAGGAGGGGCTAAACCTCTGGCTTAGATTGCCGTGGTGATCTGAGCCAGGGGTGGAAGCAGGTAACTGTCAAAACCCCTCTCCCCCCTAATGTGGCAGTGGGGGGGGGGGGGGTGGGGTGGCTGAGATTTGCAGACAAGCAGAACTTCCCCAAGTATGTTATGTATGTGAGAGAGACAAATTAGATTGTAAGCTACCTTCGGGTAAAAAAACTCATGTGAATGAACATTATGTAAAACATGTACATTTTTGGTAATATATACAGTTAATTAATAATAATAATAAAGGGGAGGTATAGATAGGTGTTAGGCTAGATTTTCACTATTGTGACCCTAAAGTGATGTGATTTACAGTGCGACTTTGCAATGTGATTTTTGATGCGATGTCATGCGACTGGTGAGAACCATACGAGAACAAGTCACACCGAAGGCAGAACAAAGTAGTGCAAAAACCTTTTTTGGAGTCGTTGCAACTTAGGTCATATCAATTAGAATGGGGGCCATTGAAACATGTGGATTTTGACTTGTCATGCGACTTCACATGTGTCAAGTTGCACAACAACTCACAGTGGTGGAAACTGAGCCTTATTGTTAGATTTTTCTGTCTGATGAAGTGGCACAGATCCATTATTTCGTATTTTGTTTTCGAATAAAGTATAATAAAATATTAAAATATTAAAGTAACAAAACAGTACCTAAAATAAAGTTCACATACCCAAAAATAGGAGGGGGAAAATGCAAATGAGCAATTTTTAGGTTCAATACGTTTTTATTGTTCTTTTTCAAAGTAAAAACATTTATAAACAGTGAGGTCGAGAAAGGAACAAGGCCAGGAGCCCAACAGTAGGCAATCTGGTCCAAGAATAACAAACATATAGTTATATATTTGTTAACTATATACAAAGCATTCTGTATTATCCATGTAATTCACTTGAAGTCCTGTCCACATTCACAGAATAAAGCATGCATTTGATAGATTTCGATTGTCCCTCTCCTCGGACCGGGCACCCCTTTGGGAGCCTGCTGCGTCCAGTAATCAGGGGAGAACGGATGTTGGTGCTAAATCTGCAACAGCGGACCAAGCCACAGAGTCAAGATCCTACCATATCCCTTAAGAAGAAAGGGGTTATAGATTGGTAGAGCAGAATACATGTGGGTACTTGGGATGGCCAAGAGGGGCCTAAGAGGATAGGACATGAAGATTATAATGAGAAAAACAGATGGGGAGGAAGGTGGTGAGAAGAATGGCAAGAAAGGGAAGAGAGAAGGGGCAGGAAGGGAGGGGGCGGGGAAGGGCATAGAGACAGCGAGCTTCAGCCACACAGAGTTTTACATTCCCAGACCCAGGGTCATCATGTTGGGATTGTTTGGTTTCTCAGGTCAAATGAACAATTTTAAATTAAATACTCTAAACTACCCTAAATACACTCTTCAAATAAGATTATTTTTCCCACAAATTTTGCTTAAAGCGGACCTTCAGTCATTTTTTTAACTTGCCATCTATTAAATCGTGTGCCCTTGTTGTTTTAACTTTGGATAGAAAAACTTTTTTCTTTCTGCCAGTAAATACCTTATACAGCCCACTTCCTGTTTCTTGTCTGGTAAAAAGCCTAGCTTATGACATCATGATTTCTCATCTGGATAGAACAGTGTTTTTCCTTTTAAGAAATGTGTGTTATTGTCACTAGAATTATGAACACATCTGTTTTTATTTTAAATAGTGAGACCCGTTTTCCTATTTTCTTGCAACCAACGAATCCCGAATATGTCCTGATGAAGCTTACTGGCGAAACGCTTTGATGCACTAGGGCTCACATCATATATCATGTATTTTTATGTATATGGTTTTTAATTTTTTTTCTATGTCCCTTTTCATACCATGCATATACCTATGTCTCAATAAATATTACAATTTTTCCATATTCCTATTGTTTACTTTGCCTTTAAAGTCCGACCCTGAGTCACCTTTTGGCACCCCCTTTTTTGTATTTCCATAACTATCTACGGATGATGTGAGTGTTTTTTACTCCTATCAAAAGGAAACAAATCAGCGCAATAAAATCTCACATATAAAAAAGCAGCTGAACACTAAGGGTCAAAATTTCAAACCCTAAGGTACAATCATAAAGCATGTAGTGCAGCGCTAAATCAGTCCAAAAAATTAAGAAACAATCCGTGCAGACTTCCGTGATAGTAATAGCATGCAGGTGACTTTGTGGGAAAAAAAACTCCACCAGAGTAATAGATGGACATTCACCTCACCAAATGGACCCTTTGGTAGGGATGAGCTTCGTGTTCGAGTCGAACGTACGTTCGACTCGAACAATGGCTGTTCGTCCGTTCGGCGAAATCCGAACACTTGGTCCGTTCGCGTCAAAATTCGCGTGGCGCTCACAGCCCACAATGCACTGCGATGACGCAGTGCATTGCTGGCTCATGATTGGCCAAGCATGCACTGTGACCCCGCATGCTTGGCCAATCGCAGCGCCAGCAGCGAGGAGAGCCATGATTGGCCACAGGCAGGATGCCTGTGGCCAATCATAGCTCAGGCTACGTAGTACACGCCCCACACTATATAAGGCCGCCAGCGCGGCGGCCTCGTGTAGTGTGTTGGCATCTGTAGCAGTGGGTGTTCTGTGTACCTTCAACACAGTACACACCGATCGTTTTTGGCTGATTTCCTATCTTGCTGTTGTGTAGTGGTTATTGTCTGTGCCCTGACCGCAGTATACACCACTATATTCACTATTCACTTCACTATATTTATATATCTTTAATAATAGAGCTTGCAGTCAGTAGTGTTAGGAGATAGTGCTGTCTGCGTGCTCTGTACCTAGTACATACCGCTATATCCACCTACATAGCTGTTCTCTATTTGAGCCCAATTGCCATCTGCAGGAGTTATTGGAAGTTGTATGTGCCTCCAGCACAGCACAGTATACATCTGTATATACCCCTTTATCTCTGCTGTTTTCTGGTTATTGTCTGCGTGCCCTGACCGCAGTATACACCGCAATATTTACCTCACCTATATAGCTAGTGATCTATCTTTTATAATAGAGCTTGCAGTCAGTAGTGTTAGGAGATAGTGCGTGCTGAGTTAGAGTAGGATTTTGCAATATCAATCAATTGGATCGCTCTGCAAATGCTGTCTCATGTACCCCTTAAATGGACAAAGCCTACTTGATCTTTATGCGCAGCCACTGCGCCCATCAAGCGCAGCCACTGTGCCTATCAAGCGCAGCCACTGTGCCCATCAAACGCAAGTACTGTGCTCATTAAACGCAGCTACTGGTGCCACTAGCGGCTGGTGCTCAAAATTTTTGGGGAGGCGCAAGCAAACTGAAAAAACAAAATCAATTGCGGCCATTGTGCCATCAAACTAAGCCACTGTGCCCATCAAGCCCAACCACTGTGTCTATCAAACGCAGCCACTGTGCCCATCAAGCGTAGCCCCTGTGCCCAGCAAGTTCAGCCACTGTGCCCATCAAATGCAACCACTGTGCCCATCAACCACAGCCACTGTGCCCATCAATTGCCACCACCGTGCCCATCAAATGCAACCACTGTGTCTATCAAACGCAGCCACTGTGCTCATCAAGCGCAGCCACTGTGCCCATCAAATGCAACCACTGTGCCCATCAAACGCCGCCACTGTGCCCATCAAATGCTGCTATTATGCCCATGAAACGCAGCCACTGTGCCCATCAAAGGCAGCTACTGTGCCCATCAAGAGCAGACATTGTGCCAACTACCATACCTATCAATTGCTGCCAGTATGCCCATCAATTTCTGCCAGTGTACCCATCAATTGCCGCTCCTGTGCCCCATCAAATGCTGCCAGTGTGCCCATCATTTGCCGCTGCAACTGTGCCCCATCAAATACTGGCAGTGTGTATCACCCCGGCACTTGCCTGTCTCGCAGCGGGTCAGTGGCGGTGTCCTGCGTGCTCCTTGATGTCTTCTTCCGTCCTCTCTATCAGGCGTCCAATCACAGCGTCTGATGTTTCAGCCAATCAGGTGACAGATAACAGACCCGAGCACCTGATTGGCTGAGAGGTGGTTCAGTGTTAGCAAAGTGAATTCCTTCGCTTTGCTAACAAACAATTGAGTGAGCAGCAAACGCACAGCATTGCACCCGCTGTTCACCTTTTTGGGTGCCTATTAGAGTCTACGGCTCTAATCAGGTGCTTCCAAAAAAAAAAAAACATCACTATAATTCAGGTGCCCAGCGCCAGAAAAGGGGCCAGACACCTGAATAGGGGGTGTCAGCGGGGACTATAAATAGATTCATGCAAGGCATGAATCTATCTATGGTGATAGAGCGGTGACAGAAGAGAGGGGGCAGCGCTCCTGCACCCTTTACGGACGCACTGCCACTGTATGTTATACTTTTCATTTAAAGCCCCTCTCAGAGATAAAATCCACACCCCTGCCTGTTGTAGCCACTTCCTATTGGATGGGCTATGGTAAAAAAAAAGGTGAACGTCAGCAGAGAGGATTGGAGGAGACTGGTGGTCCCCTGGGTCGGTGGTACTCCTAACAGTGGGGATGTGGGATCTAGTTTGGGGATTTATGTGGGTATATCTGGCTTCACACAGTAAGGGGGAAAAGGCCTAATAGAAAAAGATAGTGGGTATTTAAGTCAAATAATGAAGAGGTGGAGAAAACATTTTGGGAGCCCAATGGATCCAGCAAATTATGCATTCTAATTATTTTCCTATTGCATTCTTCTTTCTTTTCTTCAGTACCACTACATTAAACTCCCACTTAAATTAATATTTTATTGCTTCATAGGCAGAACAAATGTCATTTGTAATTATATGGCAGAGGTTGCAGTGTGGTGGCACCAGCACCAGTGCCTAAGGCCCAATTTTTCTGCCCCTGTTTAACAGGGGCGTTTAAGTACAATTTTTGATGCAATGCTTTGCAGCAGGGCTAATTCCTGCAAAAAAAACTAGAGTATATGGAAGAGGTTGCAGTGTGGTGGCACCAGCAGCAGTGCCTAAGGCCAAATTTTTCTGCCCCTGTTTAACAGGGACATGTAATTACAATTCTTGATATAATATTTCACAGGAGGGCCCGTTCCTGTGCCCACCCAGAGTAACTGTGAGGACTTATAGTGTTGTGGCACCAGCACCACAACCACCAAAGGTCAATTTTTCTACCACTGTTCAACAATGGCATGTAATTACAATTCTTGATATAATCGTTCACATCAGGGCGCTCCAGCGCCCACCAAGAGTCACTTTGAGGGCTTACAATGTTGTGGCAAAACCAGCACCTTGTTCCGCCATTTCTGCAGAGCATATAGGGCAGGCCCCTACTTTCAAACATCCAACTTACAAACATCTCCTACTTGCAAACGGAAGGAGACAACAGCAAGTGAGATGAAAAAAGATGGACGACAAAACAAATTATACAGGGGTGATAACCCTTCCCTATGTTTTCCAAAAAGCTTAAAAGTCGTTTTTTTGACTGGAGCTACACTTTCAAAATGTACCAGTTGAAAATTACAAACAGATTCAACTTAACACAACAAACCTACACAGTCCCTGTCTTGTTTGCACCGCCTGTATACTACTGTTCTGAGTATATAGGGCCTGGGGGCCACACGCATTTCCTTTTTTTAATATGGGTACAGGGTTACCCTTAATATGCGTACCACACCCAAATAGGCTGGTAATGGGCAGGGAGGGCTACCCATGCCATTTTTCTGAATGATTTTCAACCATATTGCAGGAACCAGATATAACATTAAAACCGCAAGCAGTTTTAAATGGTGTTATTTCCGTTAAATGTCATTTTGTGCAGGGACTGTTCTAAACACGGGAAACACGTGGCACTTCACAGGCATACTACAGACACCCCCCAGGCACCATATTTACAGGAATATTTCACTTTTTTTTTTCACTTTAATCGTCATTAAAATCAGTGCTCCCACCAAAACGGCCATTTTTAAAAACATTTTAGGCATTGACCCATGTCCCCTGGGGCAGGAGCCAGGTCCCCAATCCCTTTTTAGGACAGTATCTTGCATATTAGCCGTTAAAATTAGCACTTTTCATTTCGAACGTTCGAGTCCCATAGACCTCAATGGGGTTCTAATGTTCGTAACGAACGTGGGGTCCGTTCGAAAGTTCTGGTACGAACCGAACCGGGGGGTGTTCGGCTCATCCCTACCCTTTGGTTATAGAGGATCTCTTACACCTTCCCACTAGGGGTATATATAATGGAATCAGTACATATGTCCTAGGCATTTCCCTCTAGTATAGGCATATAACTCGGCACTTTTTACTCCAGAATCACATGTGCCAAAAAATAAAAACAATACATAGTGCTTTCCACAGATATAGAATTTAATAACATTTAAAAATACATATCAAACTCAAATAAACCAAGTGCTGGGTGATACAGCATGTAAACAAACAATCTGCAATGGCTGCAGGTGACGCCACGTCCGTCCGTATATGTGTTACGCCCCCTGTGGGCGAGACTTTATCAGCGAATACGAAAGGACGTTACAATCAGATTTAAATACTATGACCAACACAATAACGACCAAGAATCCAATCATATGCCGCGCTACTGCATCCATTGACGCAGTGGCTCGCCACATGACCCATCCATAAAACACATGACACAGAAGCAACCCCGCCTTATGTGCCACCTAGCGGTGAGTCGCAATGTTGCGTCAAGATGTTTAATGCTACATTGGGCATAGAGAATGATCCCGGAAGTGTCCCCATAAACAGAAAACATCTACCTTCAAGATATGTGGTCTTACAAAAGCCTAAATATCCTGCACAATAAAACAATGTGCTAACTGGTATAAAAAAAAAATACTACACTATGCACCAAAGATTTAGGTAAATATTAAAACATATATAATATATATTAAAATAATATATATTTAAATATTTGCGGACAATACAGCCAGTCTAATACTGGATCTCCAATATCAGAGAGACTAAAAATCACATGATGTCACTCACAACCATCACAACCATCAAACCATTAAAACTAATAATAAATTATTGTAAATAAAATCATCTATCTCTATTAAAACAATTAATATCAAAATCAACATTGAGTCCTCCTGGGGTAAGTACATTGGTCCAGTATCCAGTATGATTCCCTACGACTCAATTGGTGAATTAAATTAGCACCTCTCCAATGTCTAGTTACTCTTTCAATCCCCCAGAATTTAAGACCCTTTGGATTTTGTTGAAGAAATTGCTTAAATTACAACATTGTGGGTGATTGTACCTTTTTTAATATTATTAATATGTTCAGCCAAGCAAACATGTAAGGGTCTGGATGTTCTCCCTATATATTGTAACCCGCATGTGCACTCCAACATGTAGACCACTCCAATGGTGTTGCATGTTATCAATTGTTGAATATCATATTCTTTGTTAGTAGCAGAGGCTAAAAACTTTTTTGGTTTCTTAATATTCACCTTGGAGAGCCTACAGGGAATGCATCATCCACAGGCATAGAAGCCCCCCAAAAAATAGAATCATTTATTCTCTGATAGTTTGGGGGGATTTAAAATGCTAGGGGCCAGATGATCCCTCAAAAACTGTGCTTTCTTATAAATGAATTGGGGGCGGGCAGGTAGAACAGGGCCAAGAATCTTGTCCTGCTTTAAAATAGACCAATTCTTTGAGACAATCTGCTCAAACTTTTTATGCTGTGCATTATAATCTAGTATCATCCTAAAATTATGATCATCTATTTTAAGCTCCCTAACTTGACCAGATACCAGAGTACGTCTGTCCATTGTTTTAACCTTATTGACCTCAATATTCAGATTGGAACTGTCATACCCCTTATCTGCAAATCTAGAGATCAAGACCTCAGACTGCGCAATAAAATCATCACAATCAATATTCCACGTAATTGAAATATTTTTATCATTAATATTCCGTAAACCAATGAATTCTTCTAAGATTGATCTCCCCCCATTCCAGATTATGATAAGATCATCATTAAATCTACGATAACAGACCAATTCCGGGGGGTGAGGTTTGAAAACAGCCTCCTCCTCCCAGTGGACCATTAATAAATTGGCCACACTGGGAGCAAAATGGGCGCCCATAGCAATCCCCCTAGTCTGCAAATAAAAATCCCCTTCATACCAAAAATAGTTCCATGTGAGGCAAAAGTCGAGACTGCTCAACAAAAATTCTTGATGTCTCCCTGACAAGGAGGAGGAGGGTAGGGCCCATTCAACTGATGACATAGCATCATTGTGTCCTATATTGGTGTATAATGAGCTCACACCCCCTGTGGCTAAAATACTTGATGGAGAACAAGAAATAGTTTCTAAAATCTGTATAATATGCTTTGTGTTTTTTTAAAAAGCAGGCGTATTCACACCACCAATTGCTGAAGAAAGGAATCTATATATTGACCCAATCTAGCGGATACAGAATCGATCCTGATGACAATAGGTCTTCCGGGGGGGGGGGGGGGGGGGGTGAACACTATCTTTATGAATATTTGGAATAAAATAAATGATAGGCAAAATAAAGGGTCCAAATAAGCTAGTTCCTTTTTACTTAGAATTTTTTGATCTTTCCCATAATGTAATTCGTCTTTTTACGATAACATAGGATCTTTATTTAAAATTTTATACATATCTCCATCATTCAGTAGGTGACTCATTTCGTTTTGGTAGTATTCTTTAATAAGAATAACCAACTCAGCCCCCCTCCCTCCTTGTCCACAGGGCTTATAACAATCTCCTTGCATCTTTCTACTGGATTCCATACCTCTTCTGAAATGCAAAGGATCTGTTAATTTCTTAATCTTAAGCCCCTCCAAATCTTTTGTGACCATACTTTTAAACACCTCCATATATTTGTTTTCAACTGCCATAGGTTGCTTACACGTTGTGTATTGCTTTGTGTTTTCTGAATAGCCATTGTGAAAAACCTGGACATTTAAAATTTGACTTTGTACTAGTGATGTATGAAAGTAGTTAAAAAACTGGGTATCATAACCTGTTTTTCCATAAAACGTATAGTTTGAGTTTGATTTACTAGTTACGTTATGTCTTGTTTTTTATTTAATTTACTTTAAACACATAGCTGATCAGACTATAATCATAATATTCCCTTCAGAAATGGTCATCATTGTATAACAATGTTCTGTTCTTCCGAGAGTATTGCTTAATTGTTACTGTTCACTTGTTGTGTGCATCTGAGGGAATTGAACAATGAAGCAAACAACCTGTCTGTAGACTAGGAGAAAAACACCACCCAAATTCATTTGTCCAGATTTCTGCCATATGGTCTCAGAGCAAAACCAGCTTATTAGCAGAAACTGATATTCCTATTATAATTAATATTTGGATCTGGTGATACATAAAGCAAGACTTTTTTTGAAAATCTCAAACATCAATTATAGTTATATAGAGACACATGAGTAGGATAAACTAAAACTCAAGCCAACATTTTTTCTCATTCCTTGCCCTATTGAGAAAAAGTTCAAAGGACTCTTCAAAGGGGGCAGAGAAATCAACAAATCACTTATTTTTAGTAGACTAGGGAAAAGTTATAAGCTTCCTAATATTTTTATGGTTATTTGTGTCTTTCCAATTGACTCTCGTTACCCTCAATTCTCACCAAGGTTTTATAAATATAAATATATAGGAGAACCTTTCCTAACAGGGGCACACATAGCAAAAACAAAAAAACAAAAAAAAAAAACAATCTATTCAAAGGTTTTACCTGAAGTTTGGCTTTAACCACTTGCCTACTGGGCACTTTCGCTCCCTTCCTGCCCAGACCAGCTTTCAGTGCTGTCACACTTTGAATGAAAATTACGCAGTAATGCAACACTGTACCCATATGACATTTTTAGACAGATAGAGCTTTATTTTGGTGGTATTTATTCACCACTAAAAAAAAAAAAAAAAAGTTTATAAACTTTTGAAAATAAGTAATTTTTCTCCTTCACCGATGAGCACTGATATGCTGCACTGATAAGGCGGTACTGATGGACACTGGAGAGGCAGCACCGATGAGGTGGCACTGATGGGCACTGATAAGGCAGCACTGATGGACACTGATAGGCAGCAATGCTAGGTGGCACTGATGATCACTGATAAGCTGCACTAATGGGAACTGATAGGTGGCACTGATGGACACTGATAGGGGGCAATGATAGGCAGCATTGATAAGAATCACTGATAGGTGGCACTGATTGGCACTGACAGGCATCACTGATGGCAGCTGATTGCAGTAGCGGAAGTATAGGGATCGCTGAGGTTGCCACGATGACCAGGCTCCATGCTTCGGGGGGCCTTTGATAGGAGGAGCTGCAGGGGTGGCTCAGACCGAGCTGTAATTGGGACTGTGCCGGGAGCTCGTCACACTGATAGACCCAAAGTGAAAGCAGTGTGGGCTGTGCGCTTTGTTTCCCCCTACAGAGTAGTACCCAGTAGGAAGAGGTAAGGGATGTGTGTGTGTTTATGTGTATGTGTATGTATGTGTTTGTGTGTGTGTGTATGTGCATGTATATGTATGCATGTGTGTGTTTGCATGTGTTTATATGTGTCCGCATTTATATATATATATATATATATATATATATATATATATATATATATGTGTGTGTGTGTTTATATATGTGTGTGTGTGTATTTATATATGTATATGTGTGTGTTTATATATGTGTATGTATGTGTGTGTTTAGATGTATGTATGCACATTTTATGTATGCGCATTTAATCCTGACCCCCTATATGTGTACAATCAGAACTGATTTTTTTTCTTGCTTGTTCAAAGTACCAGCAAAAAAAACATGTTGCTCCTCTGAAAAGCAATCCATGCTCAGATTGCTTTTCAGAGGCATTTTCCAGCTGGTAAAGAGGAAGTATGTTGCCTCCTGACTGCCTGTTTTAACCCCTTAAATGCATCATCACTATGCTGCAACCGCATGCAATGTACACAGTTGCAGGGTGGTTGCAGTGCAGCCCCATTCACCTAGGGGTATATTTCAAGGGTGTCCTGACCGGAAAAAGACTGGCATAGAGGAACCGATCTCTCCATTTTCCTCCTTCAGCCGCTGAATGTCTTCGGGAGGGAGAGGAGGAGAAGCGGGGGGGGGTGGAGAAATTGGTTCCTTTATATGCAGCCATCCACTTGTGAGTGGGCCCTGTTGTTCCGCCACCGTGCTCAGAGAAAAGGGCCCTGTCAGGTCAGGGGGTCCCTTCATGGTTTCTTGCATTGGGGCCCTGAAGGTTCAAGTTATGCCGCTGGTTGATTGGCAGCACTGGTGGGCACTATTGGGGCTGTGCTGATAACCAGGATGATGATGATTAGTGCCCTGATTGTCAGTGCAGATGTCCCCTGTGTAAATTTGCCAGTTTTCAGTTCTCCTCTCCTCACATTCTAACAGCGTGAGGGGAGGATTGCCAATAGCTGGCAAATCCTGTTTACATCTGTAATCAGCTGTGATTGGACACAGCTGATCAGATGGTAAAGAGCCACCATGATTGGCTCTTTACCCTGATCTGTGATAAGCTGCGTCTGCAGGGAGTGAAGTATGGCCACTGAGTAGCCGTTATAGCCATCATTCAGCTTTAGTGTGCTCGCAAGGGGGTTAAAGGCAATGGGATTGATTTACTACAAACATATTGGTGTATACGGACACACTGAGCCCAGGTACCTGTGTGTGGATTTTGCAATCAAATTGGGTGATCCTCGTTGTGTGCGCTGCTCCTTTCAGACGTCACCTGAAGTCAAATGCCTGAAACTCAAAAGCTCCAGATCTTTTTTGTGGTTTGAATCGGACAGATTTCTGCATTTTTTAATCATTTTTTGTTCCATAAAATTGCCTGTAAACATTTAATTCAAGCATTTTAGCAAGTTTTGTTGCATGTTTTTCTGCTCAAATTTAAGAATTAAATAAAAATTTATAATAATAATAAATATTATTATTATTCAAAATAAATAAATAATAGATTAAATACTTAAGTAAATGTTAATTATCATAAATAACCTTTTGATAAAAAATTACCCTAATATTAACCCCTAATCCTAATACTAATCCCTACCCCTAATATTAACCCCTAAGCCTAACCTAACAAAATACATAAATAAATAAATACATGAAAAAAGTAAATAAATGAACAAATAATAATAAATGAAAGTAATTGTGAAGTCCCCCCCTCCCTTAAAAATAACAAGCATGTTATACTTACCTGCCCTGTGCAGTGGTTTTTCACAGAGCAGCCCGGATCCTCCTCTTCTTGGGTCCCTCCTCAGTGCTCCTGTCCCCTCCATCCTGTTGAGTGCCCCAGAGCCGAGTCACAGGTCCCTGTGTCCATTCAGACATGCAGCTGTGACCCTGCCACGCCCCCTTTCTCTCCTGATTGGCTGACTGACTTTTATTAACAGCAGTGGAAGCCAATGGCACCATACTACTGTCTCAGCCAATGAGGAGGGGAGTCCTGGCCAGCCGAGTGTCTTGTGAAACATCGCTGGAACTAGAGGGGGCCTGTGCTACACAGAATGCATTAAGAATGCATTAAGATAAAACATCTTCGGACTTTACAATCACTTTAAAGAATTAAATAACTAACCCCTAACCATAACCTTTTACCCTTAACCCCTTACAAAAAGTAACAAAATTAATAACTAATAAATAAAACTGAATGAAAAAGCTGAAAAAACATAGCAACAAATGATGAAACAGATAATATTTTTCTCTATTGGTTATTGCTAATAAAAAAACTCAAAGCTCAAATACACCTTAAACACTCTGTACAAAAACACTCAAAATTGCCCATACAAATGCCCAAAAAAATGCCTGAAATAGATTTTATTTTAGGTCATCTAGCTCTAAACCACATAACAGTTTACAGTTGTTACAAGCTTACAATGGTGAGCTTCAATATTTTACAAGATGCAGTGTTGACTCATAACCCCTAACCTGCAAATACTTGATATATACTACATACTAAATTGACCTATTTTCCTATGTACCTTGTTGTTCTGGACAAGTTAGCTAAAGGTCAGGAACATAAAAGAACTTTCATAACAAATAGATTGCTCCTGTCTATAATACACATTAACCACTTCCGGACCGCCCACTGTCGTTTTATGTGATGATTTTGAAGGAGGATATCATTGTTATGACAGCAGCTAGCTGTCATAAACCCGGTATCCTCTTCTTCAGCGGGCAGTCCGCTACAAGTTAAAAGTGGTCTCTGTGGCTGGTTCACAGTGAGGTCACTTTTTACCAGCGGCGGGAGAGGGCCCCCCTCCTGCCATGCTCCGGTGCCTTCCACTGCTTACCGGAGCCGTCGGCAGTGGCAGAGATGATCACGTCTGTCCCCTTGCTGGGTATGGAGATGATTGAGGGGAAGATGGCTCCCACTCGTCTCCATATCACTGCAGGGCGGAAGCGACGTCACAACGTCACTTCCACCCATAGCTTTTAAAGGGCCATTCTTTTCATTTTTTTTTTAAATGACAATTTTTTTTTATTGCATTTTAATGTAAATATGAGATCTGAGGTCTTTTTGACCCCAGATCTCATATTTAAGAGGTCCTATCATGCTTTGTTTCTATTACAAGGGATGTTTACATTACTTGTAACAGGAATAAAAATGACACAATTTTTATTTTTAAAAAACAGTGTAAAAATGTAAAAAAAAAGGTTAAATAAATAAGAAAAAAAAATAAAATAATTTAAAACGCTTCCAACAAGCTCACGCGCAGAAGTGACCGCATACGTGACTAGCGCCTGCAATGAAAACGGTGTTCAAACCACACGTGAGGTATCGCCACGATTGGTAGAGTGAGAGCAATTATTCTAGCCCTATACCTCCTCTGTAACTTAAAACATGCAACCTGTAAAAAATTGTAAACCTCGCCTATGGAGATTTTTAATGGTAAAAGTTTGTCACCATTCCATGAGCAGGCACAATTTTGAAGAGTGACATGTTGGGTATCAATTTACTCAGCGTAATATTAGCTTTCACAATATAAAAAAAATTGGGCTAACTTTACCGTTGTCTTATTTTTTTAAGTCAAAAAAGTATATTTTCTTCCAAAAAAAAGTGCACTTGTAAGACCGCTGCGCAAATACGGTGTGACAGAAAGTATTGCAATGACCGCCATTTTATTCTCTAGGGTGTTAGGGAAAAATGTATAATGTTTGGGGGTTGTAAGTAATTTTCTAGCAAAAAAAACGATTTTTAACTTGTAAACAACAAATCTTAGAAAGTGGCTCGGTCTTTAAGTGGTTAAAGCTGAACTCCAGGCACTGTCATTTGGCTACCTTTATAAGTGCTAGCTGGAGACCCCAAAAAATGTCCCTTCTCTGGAATTATATCATTATTATTTAAAAATAAGATATTCTATTCTAACCCATTATTCTCTAGACCCTGCAGATGTCCATACCTCCTTTGAACTCATATGTAGGAATGATCCTGGACAAAAGGTTTAATTTACGGTCTTTTTAAATCTATGGCCACCATAGGTGGGGACTCCAAATTACTATATACAGTATGTCTAACTGGGAATGGGAGCCGAGTACAGAGTATGATATACAGGAGTGGGAGACTAAATGGCTTAATATGCATAATGGCACAAAATCACTAACAATACATGAAACAGCAATGAAACTTTTTACACGCTGGTATTATACCCCCTCGTGCCTACATACTATGTACCCTCAGGTCTCCCCCTCCTGCTTTTGTGGTTGCGCTCTCCCTGGTTCCTTCTTGCACATATTTTGGGGATGTGATAGATTACATCCTACCTGTAAGAAGCTATTTACCATAATTGATACGTTGGCGGGCAGATATCTTGCTTTGACCCACGAACATTGCCTTCTGTTTGATAAAATCCCTGATGTCCCCAAACATTTGTTGAGAATCATACAAACTACCTCTGTAACTATGCAATGGGCAATTGCCCTAAACTGGAAATCGAATATGGTACCTTTTTCTCAAGTAATCTCACATATTGACCAAATTATATAATTTTTTTCCCCATACATTACATGATTACAAACTTTCTTTTGATGCAAAATGGGACCTATGGTTCATTTACTGCCATTTAAAATTGAGTTAATTCTAACTATGGGCTCCATGACAGTTGGTCCTCATGTAATGGATTTATGCTTTGATCTATTCCTTTTTTTTTGGCTTGTTTTCTTGCAGATGGTGTTTTCTTTTTGGTTTTTAATGTTGTTTTCTTTTTGGGTTTTAATGTTGTTTTCTATTAGATTCTATAAAGTTCTTATCATTCTTTGTCCATTCATACATTGGGGTGTACCCCTTTTGATTTTTGATTTGTTTTCCATTAGACAACCCTTATTTGGGGATCCAGATTATTTGACAGATATATTGAGCATCTTGGCATATATACATCACCTTATTACAATCTTTTTTTTGTTTACAAACTTTTTATTGGGTACAAAAAAGTGGTACAACACATTGTTCACATATGCCATGAAAAATATATTACATACAGTTTACATAGAGGGAAGATTGTCACATAGCATACAAAAATGTAAAGAAGTTCTTTGTGAAGGTTGACCAGCATGTTAGCGATAATAACACTGAATACCATCTTTACTATCTTTAATAAAAATAATTAATGTTCAGAGTTGAAGAGGTGATTGGAGTGATTAAACCATGGATTCCATTTTTTGTCATATAAATGATTAGTATTATGTAAGGTGTGAAATATTTTTTCCATAATATTTATATTGTTAATTCTAGTTTTCAGATGGAATAGGGGTACCAATGGGGATTTCCAATGGTATGCTATCAACCAGTGTGTTGCTACACAAATTGTGTGGATCAGTCTCATTTGATGGATAGGTAGCCCAGGCACTGAGGAGAATAATAGGCAATTTGTGGGAAGTGAGTTGTATGATGAGATTTTAGATGCTAATTTTTCTATTTGCTGCCAAATATTTGAGACAATCTAACTGTATTGTTTTATATCTCTATGTTATCTTTGTGGCACTTGTCTGTTTTCATATATTATTATTTTTACTTTTTTTCCCACAAAAAGTTTGTAAAAAAGTGAGTTCATTAAGGCTTCATTTTATTGTGGTTACTCTTATGGCACAGCTCCCCCTGTACTTTGCCAGCACCCCTGTTGTCACAAGGATTGCAGATATGATAGACACAAGTCTTCACTGCAGCAGAGGAACAGAGATACAGTAGAAGTAGTACTTTCTGAAACAACTATAAGCTTAGTGAGGGACAGCTGACATTGCTTTTAGAGCGAGAGAGTTTTCTAGTGTGATGCTATAGAGATATACATTGCTGCTATGTACAGTACTATATTTAGACTTGTATATTGCCACTGATATTTTTCAGTAAATACGTTTGTGGGGCTGGTGAGAATGGAATGTAAGACCACTTGCATTTACTGTTATCTGAATAAAACCAACAGTACTTTTTAGGACTTTTTTTCTTTATGTATGTGTGTCAGTGGTCAGTTCTGTTGCTGTGCTGCTGCTGGCCCCCTTTTATAATTGTGTAGAGTGGGATTCAGCACTTTATTACTTTTGTTTTTCGTTTTATTGGGGTTTTTTTCTGTTAAATTTCTTTTTTCAATTTTCAAATTTTCTGATTTTTTAAAATTTTTCTTCAGTTATCAAATCCTTTTTCTTAGGGTTTCCCCCTAAAAAACAAATACCAAACCCATATACTTGATGAGGATCTAGTATAAATGTCAGGAACATTGATTCAAAAAAGTACCCCCCCTCAAATTCCATACCAGAGCCCTCTAGTCTGGTATAGACTTTAACCACTTTCAGATCGGACCAATTTGCTGGTCAAAGACCAGACCACTTTTTGCGATTCGGCACTGCGTCGCTTTAACTGACAATTGTGCGGTCGTGCGACGTGGCTCCCAAACAAAATTGACGTCCTTTTTTTCCCACAAATAGAGCTTTCTTTTGGTGGTATTTGATCACCCCTGCGGTTTTTATTTTTTGCGCTATAAACAAAAATAGAGCGACAATTTTGAAAAAAAACGCATTATTTTTTACTTTTTGTTATAATAAATATCCCCCAAAAATATATAAAAAACATTTTTTTTCCCTCAGTTTAGGCCGATACGTATTCTTCTACATATTTTTGGTAAAAAAAATCGCAATAAGCGATTATTGATTGGTTTGCGCAAAAGTTATAGCGTTTATAAAATAGGGAAAGTTTTATAGCATTTTTATTAATAACTTTTTATTATTTTTTTCTTACTAGTAATGGCGGTGATCAGCGATTTTTATTGTGACTGCGACATTGTGGGGGACCCATCGGACATTTTTGACACATTTTTGGGACCATTGTCATGTATACAGTAATCACTGCTATATAAATGCAGTGATTCCTGTGTAAATGACACTGGAAGTGAAGGGGTTAACCAGTGGGTGGCAGTGTAGGGGTTAAGTGTTCCTAGGGGTGTGTTACTAACTGTGGGGGGGTTGGGCTTTTATTTAGTGAACACTGATCTCTGCTCCAATCACATGGAGCAGAGATCAGCGTCACTAGTTGCTAGGCAGAATGGAGAAATGCTGTTTACAACGGCATTTCTTCATTTGGCCTCTCCGTGAGACGATCGAGGGTATGCCCACGGGGATCGAGTCCGCGGGTCCCGCGACCGGACTCACGGGGGTCCCGACCATCGCGAGAGCGCGCCGCCGGTGGCGCGCTCCCGATGGCAGGGCGGCAAATTTAAAGGGACGTACATGTACGCCCATTTGCCTGCCCGTGCCATTCTGTCGACGTACATCGGCGTGCGCTGGTCGGCAAGTGGTTAAAGTGTTACTAAACCCAAAACAGTATAATGAGTCTGTATATGCAGTAAAGCATGCTTGTTATACTCACCGTGGAACCTAAGGGTTTAATACTCTGTGTTGTGTAAAAAGGCTGTTTGATCCTGTCTTCTTTGATCCTCCCTTGTTTTACTGTCCCCAATCCATCTACTGATAGTACGAAGCCCTAGGAGGCACTCTGCACATGCTCAATTTGGTGTGTATTGCTAGAGAGTTTTTTTATTTTTTTCTTGAGAGGGTGCATGTGATTAGCACAGGGTCCATCAGCACTGTCCAGACAAAGGGTCAGGAATCATGCAGCCTCATAGGATAGTCAGAAGTGAAGGAAAACTCCTCTACAAGCTTTAACAAGTGCTCAGCTGGACAATGATAGGAGTCACAAGACTGCTACACTATATACTGCTGATGAGAGAAGTTATTTAAGGCCGCGTACACACGCGGGGACTGTTCGCTCAACTTTGTCCGCTGAACAGTGTTTCGGCGGACAGTCCGCTCGTGTGTGGGCTTCAGCGGACAGTTTCAGCGGACAGTCTGACGAACAAAGTTTTTCGGAAATTCCGTAAAACTGTCCGCTGAAACTTAGTTTGAGCGGACAGTCCGCCCGTGTGTAGGCTTGTTTGTCAAACTAAGTTCCGCGCATGCTCAGAAAGGATTTACACGGCGAAGGTTGCATTGCAGTGTATAGGACGTCGTATTTCTAGTCCCGTCGTACGTGCCGTTCACGTCATCGTGCAAGTTTCAGCGGACTGTTCGTTTGTCGTGTGTGGCCAAGTCCGTCCATGCTAATTTTGAGCGGACTGTCCGCTCAAACTGTTTGACGAACAAAGTTGGGCGAACAGTCCCCGCGTGTGTACGCGGCCTAACAGTTTATATTTACTAAAATAATTGCAGTTCCATGTTCTGTGAACTGTGAGAGACTATATATAGTGACTACAAGGTCCTGGGTTTAGTAACACTTTCAGGGGGAACCTTACACAAATAAAAGTGTGGAGGACACTCCCACAAATCCAGACCAGACCCTTTTCTTAGCATGAAGCCTGGAAAGCCATAAAAATATTGGGGAGTGTGTGCTCCCCCTCCTGAACCATAGCAGCATTATATCCCAATATTGATGAGGACGCAACAATCTTCTCCACAACCCTGGGCAAGTGGTTTTGGGGGTCTGAGGGTGTGCGGATTCTCTGAATTTGGAAGCCCCCTTTAAGGGTCCTTTCACACTATATGCAGAGACTACATGGTAAAACGTCCGTCACCACAAGGACACTGAAAATTGTTTCCTATGTGTTCCATTCACACTGCAATACAGGCTAGTGCTGGAATAAAATGCAGACATGCTGCACTTTATGGCATTGCACCAGCCTGAATCACACTACCCGACATTGGAGTGAATGGAGTGTATATTTTGTACACTTCAAATAAAGTTTGTAAAAAAACAAAATAAAGGGGGAGGGCAGTGCGATGTGCTGAATCATGAACAACAGTGCCCCCTAGCCAGCCAACAACACAGAGCAGCTGGAGCGCTGAATCGCTCCAGCTTCTCTGCGATTTGACTGAGGACATGTGTGAATTTGCCTGAAAGTAATGAGGCACACAGATGTTTCTCCTCCTACGTAAATGACCTTTCCCCCAAAATACTTACCAGACTCTTATTAAAGCATATAGCCTGAAAGGCCAAGAAAATAGAGGGGAGCAAGTGTGCACCTCCTTTTCCAGACATTTTTTTTTTTATTCTGTATGAATGAGTAGCAGTACTATGTATTTATGTGGGGATATCTGGAGGCCCCTACTTTTAAATGGAGGTTTCAGACTCTGATAAGCCCCCCCTCCACAGACTCTTACAACCTCCAGACTTGGGTTGTGGGAAAGAGGCCTTTGTCCTCATCAACATGGAGGACAAGGTACTTTACCAGGAAGAGCCTCTCTCCCTATGTTGATGACGTGTGGCCTGGAATGGTTTGGGAGAAAGGGGGCGCATGTTTACACCCCCCTTTTAATGGCCTGTTGGGCTGCATGTTTGGAAAATGATCTGGTAAGGATTCTGGGGGAACCCTATATTTTTATCCTTCTTTATTTTAAATACATACCAGATCCTTGATGAAGGTCTGATATGGATGTAATGGGGGTTCCCCACACAAAAACTGTCATGAGGTCCCCCTTGACATTCACACCAAACCCTCATCAAGGATAAAGGTCTGGTATGTATTTTTAATAATAAACATCATCCTGTATCTGTGGGGTCCCCCATTAACATTTTACCATACCTTCATTTAGGATAAGAATCTTTTATAGATGAAGGGACTCCCTTTCTGTTTTTTTTTTTTTTTTACAAACACAATACAGCTGCTGGGAACTATCATTCAATTTAAACAACATTTCTTTTCTCTGTAAATATAATTTTTGCTGTAGTAGGTTGTAGATACAGATGCACAATTTCACAGGTTCAGGGCATCCCCCAAGCATGTTATTTAATATTTCACTTTAAGCATTATTAAAATCATTGCTCCCTGCCAGACAGTATTGCATTGGTACATGTCCCCATGGCACTGCTCATCTCCACATGCTCTTTGTTTGACAACCTCTTGACTGCTAGCCTAGAAAATGTCCATTACTGATTTATAAGATTCCACTCTCACTGATTTCGACGAGGTTCAAATTCAGCATCCAAATTTCAGTAACGTTTGCAGAAAATCCCCTGAACTTGGTCAATGTTTCGCTTATTACTGCTCATGAGAAAACTATATAAAAAATACAGTGTACATTGCAATTACAATAGTGGAACTGTTAAAGTAGTAGTAAAGTCCCCATGGGCTACTTGTAACCTTATTTTAGGCTTACCTGTAGGTACAGTAAATATCCCTTAGGCCCCTTTCACACGGGACGGATCAGTAATGATCCGCCCCGTGATGATCCGCTTGCTCAGTGGGGAGAGCTCTCTTGTCCCCGCTGAGCCGGCGGCGGACAGGGCGGTCTCTGCACACTGTGCAGGGACTGCCCTGTCAGCTCTCCACTCTCCTCTATGGGGGATCGGATGAGCACGGACCATCTGTTCGTGTTCATCCGATCCGCTCTGCAGATGGATAGAAAAATAGGATTTTCCTCCGTCTGCAGAATCGGACAGTAGCGGAGGCGGATGATAGCGGGTGTCTGCGGATGTTTATCCGCAGACACCCGCTGTCCCATAGGAATGCATGTATGTCCGTATTTCATCCGCAAACGGATGGATGAAATACGGACATAATGTCTGCATGTGTGAAAGGGGCCTTAAACATACACTGTATAAGAGATATTTACTATATTAGCAGCTACTGATGTCACCTGCACATGCGCACTGCACTCACAATGAACGGCATGCATGCGGGAGTGACAGCATAGTGGCTCGGCCAGTCAAACAGCTGAATTCTGTGAACCAGAAAGGAAGACCGGATAAAGATGGAAGTGCTGGGTAACCATGACAGCTCACCACTGGAGGACTTCCTTCTCAGGTAAGTATTTCATAATCTGCTAATATGCAGTGGATTCTAGCACATTGTGCTGTTATACTGTAGGCATCCAATTGTTTGTATTTTCTTTTTGTGGCTTACTTCAACTTTAATGGGTTTTTAGGTTTGGCTGGAGTTTGGTATGGACAAAACCTCTGGTAGTTGTTGTTTTTTTCATCTGTCTGTATCTCATTGGTGTACATTTCCTTTACATCCTGTCCTGGAAACACAACAGGAAGTGAGAGAAAATCTTTCCAAAATGAGGGGAAATACCTTCATACAGCTGTCAGAAGAAAAGGGTTCTCCTTAAGACTTTCCCTAACTTCCTCTTCTGGTGCCGACTGTAAAAAACATCACTGCCATCACTTTTGGTCCTGGTGCTAATGGTGACTAAGAACAATGGAAGGCAGCCTCTCCAGTGGAGATATGGAGACACAGACAATGGACTCAACTTCCATACTCTATTAAAAAAAAAAAAAAAATAGGTTTTTGTTTTAGATAAACTTTGAGAAATAATACTTGCAATTGGGCAGTTTTTAAATTAAGCAAAAACCCACCATATGACTTTTACTATAAATTTTTTTTGCATTTTTTCAAGTATGCACAACATTTATACTACATTCCTTTGTTCTTTGATTTTACATGTGTACCGAAAACAGAGATGCTAGTTATTTAGTACTACTCAGGATGTTCTTGTTTTTTTTTTTAAATTGAAATATATATATATATATATATATTATATTGTATTGCTTAATTATTCCTTTTTCATTGGTGATTGTTTCGTTTTGTGTCCAGTTAACCTTCTCCTCTAGTTAAAAAATGAAATTTATAGACTGTAGCTCATGCTATTTCTCTTACATGACAAGTTATTGATTGCAGAGCGCACCATTAAGTTAGGTCTGTTGAAAATAAATTATAGAGCAAATAGTAAATAATGCCAGCTAGTGGAGTGTCAACCCAAACACGATCACAGTTTTTTTGCACTATACTATTACAAACAATATATTTAAAAAAAAAAACTGTCATGTGGCACATCAGGGTGTACCAGTCCCAATAGAGGGTTACTGTAGTACAAATAAAGAGAGGGCCGGACAGATGCTTCTAGTCATAACCCACAAACCCATTTTCACACAACTCAAAGGTATCATCAACTGCATCTAACCCATGCTCAATAGAGATGAAAAACAGAAAACTGTATTCCCAGAAACGCCCCTAATAGCATACAAGCAGTCTCTTATGGCCTCCAACATAGTAATTAGATGCAGACTGAGATCTAACCAAAACACAAAACCTAAAAGGAACGCTGCAAACAAGAAAATTGTAACCCAGCAAACTTACATACTTAGAGATTATATTCTCTATAGCTATGATCAATGCAAAGAACTATTATCTGCAAAATGATATAGCAGCCATTAAGTTGACAGCAACCATCATGTGTATGCGAGCCCTATGATGCTTTCCGATACCAGTATATTTGATCAAATATCATATTTAAAATGCCAATTTCTTTTATGTAAAACATTTAGAAATATATCCATACAATAGCATATTAAAACATTAAAGACTTTTTCCGAAAGTAAATGTAACATTTTTTGCCTCCCCCTCAATATTATATATGACAAGGAAAGAGGGTGGGGAAAGGTGGTGGAGGTTTTTATGTATGTTGGTAGGCTGATGGTCAGCAGATACTCTGATTCTAATTAGATTGTGTTCAGAGTACTAATTCTCACACCATTAAATGTCACCCTTTCAATCGGGAAAATGTAGGAAGGTTAGGTTAGAGAAGCACTGGTATGGCATTACCGCGGTCATACTGTTACTTTGAAAAATATACATATTGTTAAAACATAGGGCTATGCTTTTCAGATGTGATTATCTCTCTGCTAGAGTTCAACTTTAAGGACTGTTTTGTATTTTTTAATTCAGTATAAGGCAGTGTATGATCACCATAAGCATTAACAACTACCATAAATACTTATTGGAGAGAGGAAGGGAGAATTCATACTAACCCCTCTGGTAAATATTGTGTTTAGATCATTATTAGGCATTATTAGAGGAGACTTTGACCAGTTTATATGAAGGCCCAAAAATCCTCCAAATTCTATAATAGTGGCCAATGCAAACAGGAGGGGCAATAAGGGGCACCCTTGCCTAGTACATCTCCTCAGTGCAAAGGTGTGAGATTCCCACATTGCCTAAACGCGGCCTGTGGCTGTGTATATAGTAAATCTATCCATGAGATGTACTGTGGACCAAACCCAAAGTGTTCTAGTACCGCCCCATAAGTAAGCCCAGTCAATACTATCAAAAGCCTTTGTGGCATCCAAGGATAGCAATGTCCTTCTGCCAACATTGTCAGCTGTAGACTGTATATTCAGGAAAAGCCTTCTCAGATTAATTGCAGTTGACTTGTTTGGCATGAAGACAGCTTGGTCGGAGTGCACAATTGACATAATAACCCTATGCAGTCAGATTGCCAACACCTTTGCAAGATTCTTTACATCATACTGTAAAAGCGAGATCGGTCTGTAAGATCTGGGATAAACCAGATCCTTGCCTGCTTTCAAGAGTAAGATAGAAATGTTTAACATTCTTAATGGAATAAATCCCTTAATAATGACAGTCAAAATCTCACCATTCGCCCTTAAACATTAAAAATCCATTGCGTCCATGCCCTACAATGTAAATATGTCCAAAAGGCTGAATCATGCTTTAAAAGGTCAGTACAGTCAAAAACTGATATTTCCATTGTGAGTGGATACTGGTGGGTGGAATCATCTTTTGGCCTCGAAAAATTATATCTATTTTGCCATAGCTGCCTGACTTCCATGACACAGAGCTCCACCCTTCCTCCTGCATTATTCTCATGTAAAAAAAAATCTTGTCTATATTCCCATCACGCATATTCCTGGATCACAAGGCTCATCTGTAGGGATGAGCTCGGTGTTCGATTCGAACACATGTTCGACTCGAACATCGCCCGTTCGTCTGTTTGGCGAATTCAGAACTTTGTGGACCGTTCGCACCAAATTCGAGTGGCACGAACGGCCCACAATGCACTACGCCATCACAGTGCATTGCTGGCTCATGATTGGCCAAGCATGCACTGTGACCCCGCATGCTTGGCCAATCACAGCTCCGGCAGCGAGGAGAGGCATAATTGGCCACAGGCAGGATGCCTGTGGCCAATTATAGCTCAGGGGGTTTAGTACACGCCCCACATTATATAAGGCCACCAGCATGGCGGCCTTATGTAGTGTGTTGGCATGCAAGGAAAGAGTAAGATAGGCAGGGACAGTGTTTTCTTTTCTCAGCCATCTGCAGGAGTTAATGTTTGTTGTGTGCCTCCAGCGCACTTGTCAGGAAGATCCTCCTCACAGACGTCCGAGCGGCGAAAGTCGCAGAAGATCTCTTGCCCAGTTCCAGGAGCGTTACCGCGATCGGCGGTGCGCGCGTGCGCGCGGGAGCACGCACGCGGGTGCGCGCGCGGCCGTTTGACGCAAATTGGCGCCAACAGCGCTATTTAAACTGGATCCATGCCTCACTGCCTTGCTGCCTGATCAACAGCGTTCCTGTGCGTCCTGGTGATCCGTATCCGAATCTGAACCTGAACCTGTACCTGTACCTGTACCTGTACCTGTACCCTGATCCGTATCGAACCCGGCTTGTTCCCGATTCTGCTGTTTGCTGCCTGCCCCCCGACTTCGGCTTGTACCCGACTACTCTTCTGGATTCCGTTTCTGTACCTGATCTGCCCGCCTGTGCCTGACCTGGACTGTTACACCATCCGTCAACTGTAAGTTGCTTGCTGTTGTACTACAGGACACCTCCCAGTCCTCCGCAATATTTGGCTGTACTCCTTCTGCGTTTGTAGCCTTCTACCTTTGGCCACAGACTACTGGACTCTTCCGCTTCCGCTTATCCATTGCACCTGCATCCGTTATTGGACTACAATACCCCTCCGTTGTTTGTCACCTCCTGCAATCACTTGTATGCCGTTGCTGGACTACAGGAACCCTTCTGCTGTCTGCTGGACCTTATCTCACCTTTGCCTGCATTCAGACACCGGACTACAATACACCTCCTCCTTCAACGGTCTTCTGCCTCTACCATCTGCTATCCAGTCAGGCACTTGTGCCCCTCTGTGCTCCTGAGCCCCTGTCACCACTACCAGGGTCTCTCGAGTCAGAGGTCTACGAGAGGCCACTCCCTGCACTCCGGGCTCTGCTTAAAGGTACGTGACAGCACTATACACCTGTATCTACCCTTTATTGCTGGTGTTCTCTAATACAGGCATCTGCAGGAGTTAAAATGGGTGTCGTGTGCCTCCAGCACAGTACACACCTGAAGATACCCCTTATTGCTGGTGTTATCTGTTGCATAGCTTGCTTATTAGCCTTTAAAATTAGCACTTTTAGTTAGAGTTAGAAGCCCCAATCTCGCAGCAGGAAATCCATTGTGCTGTAGCTGGGATGTCCAATCGGAAATCCCCAGGTCCAGATGGGCTCCCCATAGAAATTTATAAAAAATATGGGGAGGTTCTGCTCCCGGAATTACTAAAAACTTTCGAGTGGGCACTATCCAGTGGGGGTCTGCCCACATCAATGTCGGAAGCTAACATCATTGTAATTCATAAGGAGGGGAAAGATCCGTTAGAACTTTCATCTTATCACCCTATCTCTCTTCTCTGTACGGACGTGAAAATTTTAGCTAGAATTCTAGCAACGCGTCTAAACAGACACATACAAAATCTTATACATTCGGATCAGTCAGGGTTTATCCCCAATAGGTCGACCAGCGTTAATATTAGGCGAGTTTGCGAGTTTTCTTAAATATGCAGAGGATGGTTCATGGGCTGTGTTAGCCTTGGACACAGCCAAGGCCTTCGACACCCTAGAATGGGATTATTTATGGAGAGTACTTGAGAGTTTTGGCTTTGGCTCTTCATTTATTAGGTGGGTGAAAATACTTTATACTGAACCACGTGCAAAGGTAAAGATTAATAATGAATACTCATGTCTTTTTCGGCTTGAGAGAGGAACAAGGCAGGGATGCCCCCTGTCTCCTTTATTATTTGCCCTTGCAATTGATCCCCTGGCAATAAAGACCAGATCAATGACCAAGATACAAGGATTTCGGAGACAGTTGCAGGAGGATAAAATATCGTTGTTTGCAGATGACGTCCTTTTTTTTTTAGGTGATGTCCAGTCCTCACTGAAAACTGTAATGCAAATGGTCGGAGAGTTTGAACGGGCTTCTGGTCTGGTTGTCTACTGGGAAAAATCCGCCTTATTGCCAGTTGATCCTCTTGGCAACCAGACCTGTGTAGACATCCCCAAATTAAAAATAGTGGGAAAATTAAAGTATCTGGGCGTCTGGATTGACAGAGACCTAAACCAATACCTCAGGGATAACATAAGTCCATTGTTGCTTAAATGGAAGCAAAAAGGAGATACTTGGAGCCGCCTCCCTCTGTCAGTAGCTGGGCGCTGTAACCTAATAAAGATGATTTGGTTACCTCAGATTTTATATTTCTTCCACAACTCCCCAGTTTGGATAGACCATAAATGGTTTAAACGAATAGAATCTTTGTTTAGAGACCTGATATGGAAGAAGGGTCAGCCTAGGATCAGTTTACAAACCATGCAGTTACCATTAAAAGAGGGGGGAGTGGCGGTTCCACATCCTAGGACATATTTTCTTGCATCCCAGCTCCAACACTTGGGGGGTTGTGGAGATTATGAGGGTGGGAATCCCAATAGGAGTTTAATGTTGATGAGGTCAACGCATAACTCTCTACTTCTGGAGGCAGAGTCATTCTTCGATAAGTGCCCGACGTTTAAATTGATTAAAAAAGTCTGGCAGACAGCGAAGCTTTTGCTGGGGTATAAGGGGATATCAGAATATGTTCCTTTATGGAACAATAATAAACTGCCAGAACTAAGTAATATAGAGAAATCAGCAGAATGGGAACGGCAGGGCATTAGACGCTTACGACAGCTATACGACGGCAGTACCTTGAAAGCTTTTTCAGATTTAAAACAAGAATTTAACATATCAAATAGTACCTTTTATAAGTACTTACAACTTAGGCACGCGATCCAAACCCAGTTCAGGACACAAATAATCGAATGGACTCAGCTTTCGATTTTGACCAGTATAATTAATTCAGATGTATCTAAAGGCCTAATCTCTAAAATATATACTAGTTTGGAAGCTAGAACAATAAGCAGAATAGGACTTTCTAAGAGTAGAGCTAAATGGGAAAGAGACATAGGGGCAATAACAACAGAGGATTGGGGAGAAATCCTGCAAAGAGGAAGGTTGGTCTCAATCTCCCCCTCACAGAAGGTGTCGCACCTATTTCTGCTCCATAGGGTATACTACACTCCAGCAAAAATGTTTAGTTTTGGATGGAAACAAGATGATCATTGCCCTAGATGCGGAGCATCAGGGGATTTTATCCACATGCTTTGGAGATGCCCAAAGCTATTTAAAGCGGGAGTCCACCGGGACTCCGCGTTTTTTTTTATTTTTTAAAGCCAGCAGCTACAAATACTGCAGCTGCTGACTTTTAAAATAGTGACACTTACCTGTCCAGCGCGCCCGCGATGTCGGCACCCGAAGCCGATCGCTAGGTCGTCTGTCGGGTCCTGCCGCCGCCATCTTGGGTATGGGAATCAGGAAATGGAGCCTTTCGGCTTCATTTCCCGGTTCCCTACTGCGCATGCGCGAGCCGCGCGGCGCAATCCGGACGGTCCCCGCTGCCTCTGGGAACTGTGTGTTTCCCAGCAGGCAGCGGGGCAATTGAGCAAAGGGGCGGGCAGTTGTGGAAAGGGGCGTAATCTACGCCCCTTTCCGCAGACAGCTATCCCGGAAGTGGGTGCAGTTACCTGGATTATCCAGGTAACTGCACCCCCCTCCCCCCTGAAAGGTGCCAATTGTGGCGCCGGAGGGCGGGGGGGATTCCGATGAGCGGAGGTCCATTTTAGGGTGGACCTCCGCTTTAAGTATTGGATTGAAGTAGTAGACAGTATAAATAAAATCTTTAACGCTACCCTCGAGCCAACGGCTAAGATCTGCTTACTGGGAAGTGTGGAGAGGGGCAGAGCCCCGATAGAAACTCTGGAGCCAGTTTTGAGATGCCTTTTCCAGGCAAGAAAAATTATTACACAGAAATGGCAGGCACATACCCCCCCCCCCCCCCCGCTGCTGCAGAGTTGGGTTGATACAGTAAATTTAGTAGTGGGAAATGAGAGAGTGATGTATACTCGACAGGGTAATTATGAGAAATTTATTAGAATGTGGAAGTCCTGGCTAGATGAGAGGGGGGATTGGGACATATTTATATTTTTCCCTGTCTTTCTTTTTTCTTTTCTTTTCTTCTTTTTTTTTTTTTTTTTCTCTTTTTCTCCCTTCTTTTGTAATTTTTTTTTCTTTTTTCGTATAATTAGTGGATATAAGTACATTTATATGGTACAAAGAAGAGGGATGAGAAACAAAAGGGACTGGAGGGCAACCAACCCCCGGGACTTTTTTGGCGGCACTAAATATACTTAAACCATATGTAAAATCATTGAAATTTTAATTTAATGTACAAAAGACATTTTGCGAACACAATAGACAATTACATCCAATAAACAGACAAAGTGACAAAGTGCATATACAGATACAGAAAGTTGGTATGTGGGCTTATGCAGCTCCATCCATTACCACATTCTTATATGATTTAAACTGCATTGTTTCTTTCCTACATGTTTCGCTCTTCAGAGCTTCCTCAGGACAATTGCAGCAAACAAAAAAAGAAAACTGAAATTATAGAAGAAAATTTGTTTCAATACACATATATAGCATTTTTGTACATATAATGAGCCCAGAACACAGGCATAGGAAATGTCCACCTGTATGGTTTGACATATCATAATTACATTAGTCTAGTGATGGATTCACCCCAGTCTAACAAAAGCGGCCCTAACTGCGGGGAAACCATCACCAGAGAAATATTTCTATTTAAACATAAGGACATAATTTGCATATCAATAGTAAATCTATGAATTGTTTGTCAAGAAAGGGGGCAATTGAACCATTTCCAAGAATGGCGTCCCCAAATTTATTCGCATACTTAGTGCATAAATGGTGTAATTTTCCTACTAAGGAAAATGCAGACTGGGTTGTAGAACACAAAAAAAAAAAAATAAAAAAAAAAAAAAGGGAACCAGCAACTGGACCATGAGATATATCTACTTTTCAACAAAAGAATCAAATAATAAATATAGAAATAAAAAATATAAAAAATATATATATATAGAACTGAAGTCTTACCCCATATAATCAGGCAAGTTGCTTGTATTATTTGTCGTTAATATCGTAAATTGGGTATATCAATTAACATTGGAGTGAGGACCATTACACCATTTATGCACTAAGTATGCAAATAAATTTGGGGACGCCATTCTTGGAAATGGTTCAATTGCCCCCTTTCTTGACAAACAATTCATAGATTTACTATTGATATGCAAATTATGTCCTTATGTTTAAATAGAAATATTTCTCTGGTGATGGTTTCCCCGCAGTTAGGGCCGCTTTTGTTAGACTGGGGTGAATCCATCACTAGACTAATGTAATTATGATATGTCAAACCATACAGGTGGACATTTCCTATGCCTGTGTTCTGGGCTCATTATATGTACAAAAATGCTATATATGTGTATTGAAACAAATTTTCTTCTATAATTTCAGTTTTCTTTTTTTGTTTGCTGCAATTGTCCTGAGGAAGCTCTGAAGAGCGAAACATGTAGGAAAGAAACAATGCAGTTTAAATCATATAAGAATGTGGTAATGGATGGAGCTGCATAAGCCCACATACCAACTTTCTGTATCTGTATATGCACTTTGTCACTTTGTCTGTTTATTGGATGTAATTGTCTATTGTGTTCGCAAAATGTCTTTTGTACATTAAATTAAAATTTCAATGATTTTACATATGGTTTAAGTATATTTAGTGCCGCCAAAAAAGTCCCGGGGGTTGGTTGCCCTCCAGTCCCTTTTGTTTCTCATCCCTCTTCTTTGTATAATTTTCACTGGGACGTGGCACTCTTTAAGTATATAGATTAAATGTAACTAGACCACTAGCCTATATCTATACCTATCTTTTATCTATAGTAAAAACAGGGTGTCTATTCGCCCAGTCACCAATCATAGATAAAGGCTTTAATTGAGGTCTCAATTGCTGACTGCACAGTAACTTGGGGAAGGTTGTTTCCGCTCTTGCTAAATTCAATATCAGATGATAAGAATCCAGCAGACAGGATTGTAGAATATTGTTTGATTTAACATATATGTATTTTTTTTTTTTTTTTTTTTTTTTTTTTCTCCAATATGGCTAAATTTTGTGGCAGTGAATTTGATGGTCTTATGAATACTTTCCATCACTCCCAAGGGGTGGCAACTGGTGGTTTAAGTATGGACCGTTTCTTTATAAGACTCCAGCGCATGCTGGAAAAAAAATCGCGAATATATTGGAACAAACAGTATTTTCTTAAGTACATAGAAGACGAGATGTCCCCTTGGGGCCTCAGAATACAGATTTTTCCTACCATTTACAAAATTGAGTCTTCTTTTAAAAGCCAATGGGAAGCCAATCTTCAGCAGTGTTCTACTGCGATGATGCAGATATTATGTGCCCATTATACCAACGAGCTGAACACTACTGACAATGAAATCCAAAAATTGTATGAAGAAAATACCCAAGTGATTTCTCATGAATCCTTTGTGGATCGTGAATTGAATTTGAAATCAAACTTGGAACACTATGTTGCCACACTAATTGTAAACAAAGAAAAAAAAAAAAAAAAAAATATATATGCGAGACAAACTAGCTTACGACAACAACCAGGCCTACAATTGGTTGTCTAATCGTACTAGCAAAACTAGATTCATGCCTAAACAAGGGAAAAATCGGATTGATACTATAGAGCCAATGGATTCAGATATGTCTTCTAACTCCTCCATTTCTTCCTCTTCTCTTTCCTCCTCACAGGCCACAGTAAACACAGCGTCGGGCAAGAAAACACGTTACTCCAAACGAACTAATGAAAAGGAAGGTATTTCTCATATGAAATCGACCTCCCACACACCCAACACGTCTATTCACACTAGAGCCGCAGCAGCCAAAGTGGCTTCTGCGACTAAATCGAACACTTCACCTTTTTCACATTCCAACCCCACAACCAATCCACAGGTGCCCATGGTCTCGCCCCTGAATGAGGGGGGGCGGTCTATGGCCACCACTGAATCGGGTTTTCGCACAGCCCCCATTTTCAACCAACCTGTTCCCAAATTACCAGATCAAACCACGACTCACTCGAGACACAACAAAATCCCTTTGAAATAATCAATCTTTCTTTATTTTCACTCACTGAGGCCCAAATCTCTTTATTAAGATTGGGCCTCTCCTTTTGTCCCACACAACCTATTGATACCTTTGAGGTGGTTAAGGACACATATCTGTTTGCTCGAAAACTCATGTTTAAAGTTATTTTTGACAAACCATTTAATTCAAAACAAGACCCACAATCTTCCATTGCTTCACTCGATGGCCTTAGTCTCTCGGAAATTAGGGCCATTGAGGATCTAATGGAACTATGGTTTTTTTTTTTTTTTTTTTTTTCCCCCTTAACAGCACGGGCCTGGGCCACTCGAAAAGCCATAAACAATGAGGTGTTTTCAAGCCAGCGAGCTGAGGTAGGCACTCTACGATACAAAAGGGACCCTCCTTTACTTATTTTTTGCCCCCTTTTGGTCTGTACGGGCACCCCGGGGCGGATCTGACCTATAACCTTCCTCAACCAGTTGAGGGTTTGGTCAGCCCGCCCCATTTCAAATATGGGTTAATCCCCCTCTTCAGGTTTGCCGGTTTCAAGTATTCCAGTTTCTATTTCCATCATTTGAAACCAGGGACATATGGCAACCGACACACAAGTCGGGAGCCTGTGTACCCATTTGCTTGAATTATGACTCACAAGGGTCACTACTGGCAAAGCCCTTCACTTCGGCCAGAATCTAAAATGGCCGACGCGTTGCACGGACGTGTAACACGTTCGTTACGCATGCGCACTAAACACCTACGTGCGCACGAATGAAATATGTCGTGCGCGCGTGCGCACGAAGGGGATCCTCCCATTAGGTGTGCCCGCAACCCAGCATTGACGTCAGACGCTGCTGGGCTGGAGACACGAGTTTAAATTCGCGGTTCCCGGTCAGTGCTATCCAAGCTAGCATTGGGAGCGGACACGTGGAGCCACCAAATGGATGGAGGAAACTCCTAAAATTTTATCGAATAGACCACGTTGCTTCATTTAACAGGTAAGACAAATCTGTCTTTACTGGACCAATTGGACATGCCTGCAGTCCTAATTTTTTAGGGCTATGCATCTTTTACTCTTATTTTTGGGATGGCTATAATGAAGACTTGGTCTCTTCGTTTATTTCTCCTGTTTCAGTGATCAACACAGAGAATTTTCTCGTGTTCAGTAACACATCTCATCCAATCTTTATCTGACAATATATGGTATATGTGGATACCGGGCTGCGTGAACTGGTTTCATTTCTTCATTGTCATATCACTACCAGGTATGTTAGAAACCTGGACAGTGCCATTTGATAGATAAATAAAATCCAATAGTTAAGATATATTTTACACATATTTCTCGTGCCTCTGCAGATCCTTCTGGGGACGGAAATGGGGGATCCCTAAATGGGGGCTCTTGCCGCGGTTCGCTGGCTTGATAAGCAAAGGAGGAAGAGATTATCTGTCCTCACTCCAATGTTAATTGATATACCCAATTTACGATATTAACGACAAATAATACAAGCAACTTGCCTGATTATATGGGGTAAGACTTCAGTTCTATATATATATATTTTTTATATTTTTTATTTCTATATTTATTATTTGATTCTTTTGTTGAAAAGTAGATATATCTCATGGTCCAGTTGCTGGTTCCCTTTTTTTTTTTTTTTTTTTTTTTTTTTTGTGTTCTACAACCCAGTCTGCATTTTCCTTAGTAGGAAAATTACACCATTTATGCACTAAGTATGCGAATAAATTTGGGGACGCCATTCTTGGAAATGGTTCAATTGCCCCCTTTCTTGACAAACAATTCATAGATTTACTATTGATATGCAAATTATGTCCTTATGTTTAAATAGAAATATTTCTCTGGTGATGGTTTCCCCGCAGTTAGGGCCGCTTTTGTTAGACTGGGGTGAATCCATCACTAGACTAATGTAATTATGATATGTCAAACCATACAGGTGGACATTTCCTATGCCTGTGTTCTGGGCTCATTATATGTACAAAAATGCTATATATGTGTATTGAAACAAATTTTCTTCTATAATTTCAGTTTTCTTTTTTTGTTTGCTGCAATTGTCCTGAGGAAGCTCTGAAGAGCGAAACATGTAGGAAAGAAACAATGCAGTTTAAATCATATAAGAATGTGGTAATGGATGGAGCTGCATAAGCCCACATACCAACTTTCTGTATCTGTATATGCACTTTGTCACTTTGTCTGTTTATTGGATGTAATTGTCTATTGTGTTCGCAAAATGTCTTTTGTACATTAAATTAAAATTTCAATGATTTTACATATGGTTTAAGTATATTTAGTGCCGCCAAAAAAGTCCCGGGGGTTGGTTGCCCTCCAGTCCCTTTTGTTTCTCATCCCTCTTCTTTGTATAATTTTCACTGGGACGTGGCACTCTTTAAGTATATAGATTAAATGTAACTAGACCACTAGCCTATATCTATACCTATCTTTTATCTATAGTAAAAACAGGGTGTCTATTCGCCCAGTCACCAATCATAGATAAAGGCTTTAATTGAGGTCTCAATTGCTGACTGCACAGTAACTTGGGGAAGGTTGTTTCCGCTCTTGCTAAATTCAATATCAGATGATAAGAATCCAGCAGACAGGATTGTAGAATATTGTTTGATTTAACATATATGTATTTTTTTTTTTTTTTTTATTTATTTTTTTTTATTTTTTCTCCAATATGGCTAAATTTTGTGGCAGTGAATTTGATGGTCTTATGAATACTTTCCATCACTCCCAAGGGGTGGCAACTGGTGGTTTAAGTATGGACCGTTTCTTTATAAGACTCCAGCGCATGCTGGAAAAAAAATCGCGAATATATTGGAACAAACAGTATTTTCTTAAGTACATAGAAGACGAGATGTCCCCTTGGGGCCTCAGAATACAGATTTTTCCTACCATTTACAAAATTGAGTCTTCTTTTAAAAGCCAATGGGAAGCCAATCTTCAGCAGTGTTCTACTGCGATGATGCAGATATTATGTGCCCATTATACCAACGAGCTGAACACTACTGACAATGAAATCCAAAAATTGTATGAAGAAAATACCCAAGTGATTTCTCATGAATCCTTTGTGGATCGTGAATTGAATTTGAAATCAAACTTGGAACACTATGTTGCCACACTAATTGTAAACAAAGAAAAAAAAAAAAAAATATATGCGAGACAAACTAGCTTACGACAACAACCAGGCCTACAATTGGTTGTCTAATCGTACTAGCAAAACTAGATTCATGCCTAAACAAGGGAAAAATCGGATTGATACTATAGAGCCAATGGATTCAGATATGTCTTCTAACTCCTCCATTTCTTCCTCTTCTCTTTCCTCCTCACAGGCCACAGTAAACACAGCGTCGGGCAAGAAAACACGTTACTCCAAACGAACTAATGAAAAGGAAGGTATTTCTCATATGAAATCGACCTCCCACACACCCAACACGTCTATTCACACTAGAGCCGCAGCAGCCAAAGTGGCTTCTGCGACTAAATCGAACACTTCACCTTTTTCACATTCCAACCCCACAACCGATCCACAGGTGCCCATGGTCTCGCCCCTGAATGAGGGGGGGCGGTCTATGGCCACCACTGAATCGGGTTTTCGCACAGCCCCCATTTTCAACCAACCTGTTCCCAAATTACCAGATCAAACCACGACTCACTCGAGACACAACAAAATCCCTTTGAAATAATCAATCTTTCTTTATTTTCACTCACTGAGGCCCAAATCTCTTTATTAAGATTGGGCCTCTCCTTTTGTCCCACACAACCTATTGATACCTTTGAGGTGGTTAAGGACACATATCTGTTTGCTCGAAAACTCATGTTTAAAGTTATTTTTGACAAACCATTTAATTCAAAACAAGACCCACAATCTTCCATTGCTTCACTCGATGGCCTTAGTCTGTCGGAAATTAGGGCCATTGAGGATCTAATGGAACTATGGTTTTTTTTTTTTTTTTTTTTTCCCCCTTAACAGCACGGGCCTGGGCCACTCGAAAAGCCATAAACAATGAGGTGTTTTCAAGCCAGCGAGCTGAGGTAGGCACTCTACGATACAAAAGGGACCCTCCTTTACTTATTTTTTGCCCCCTTTTGGTCTGTACGGGCACCCCGGGGCGGATCTGACCTATAACCTTCCTCAACCAGTTGAGGGTTTGGTCAGCCCGCCCCATTTCAAATATGGGTTAATCCCCCTCTTCAGGTTTGCCGGTTTCAAGTATTCCAGTTTCTATTTCCATCATTTGAAACCAGGGACATATGGCAACCGACACACAAGTCGGGAGCCTGTGTACCCATTTGCTTGAATTATGACTCACAAGGGTCACTACTGGCAAAGCCCTTCACTTCGGCCAGAATCTAAAATGGCCGACGCGTTGCACGGACGTGTAACACGTTCGTTACGCATGCGCACTAAACACCTACGTGCGCACGAATGAAATATGTCGTGCGCGCGTGCGCACGAAGGGGATCCTCCCATTAGGTGTGCCCGCAACCCAGCATTGACGTCAGACGCTGCTGGGCTGGAGACACGAGTTTAAATTCGCGGTTCCCGGTCAGTGCTATCCAAGCTAGCATTGGGAGCGGACACGTGGAGCCACCAAATGGATGGAGGAAACTCCTAAAATTTTATCGAATAGACCACGTTGCTTCATTTAACAGGTAAGACAAATCTGTCTTTACTGGACCAATTGGACATGCCTGCAGTCCTAATTTTTTAGGGCTATGCATCTTTTACTCTTATTTTTGGGATGGCTATAATGAAGACTTGGTCTCTTCGTTTATTTCTCCTGTTTCAGTGATCAACACAGAGAATTTTCTCGTGTTCAGTAACACATCTCATCCAATCTTTATCTGACAATATATGGTATATGTGGATACCGGGCTGCGTGAACTGGTTTCATTTCTTCATTGTCATATCACCACCAGGTATGTTAGAAACCTGGACAGTGCCATTTGATAGATAAATAAAATCCAATAGTTAAGATATATTTTACACATATTTCTCGTGCCTCTGCAGATCCTTCTGGGGACGGAAATGGGGGATCCCTAAATGGGGGCTCTTGCCGCGGTTCGCTGGCTTGATAAGCAAAGGAGGAAGAGATTATCTGTCCTCACTCCAATGTTAATTGATATACCCAATTTACGATATTAACGACAAATAATACAAGCAACTTGCCTGATTATATGGGGTAAGACTTCAGTTCTATATATATATATTTTTTATATTTTTTATTTCTATATTTATTATTTGATTCTTTTGTTGAAAAGTAGATATATCTCATGGTCCAGTTGCTGGTTCCCTTTTTTTTTTTTTTTTTTGTGTTCTACAACCCAGTCTGCATTTTCCTTAGTAGGAAAATTACACCATTTATGCACTAAGTATGCGAATAAATTTGGGGACGCCATTCTTGGAAATGGTTCAATTGCCCCCTTTCTTGACAAACAATTCATAGATTTACTATTGATATGCAAATTATGTCCTTATGTTTAAATAGAAATATTTCTCTGGTGATGGTTTCCCCGCAGTTAGGGCCGCTTTTGTTAGACTGGGGTGAATCCATCACTAGACTAATGTAATTATGATATGTCAAACCATACAGGTGGACATTTCCTATGCCTGTGTTCTGGGCTCATTATATGTACAAAAATGCTATATATGTGTATTGAAACAAATTTTCTTCTATAATTTCAGTTTTCTTTTTTTGTTTGCTGCAATTGTCCTGAGGAAGCTCTGAAGAGCGAAACATGTAGGAAAGAAACAATGCAGTTTAAATCATATAAGAATGTGGTAATGGATGGAGCTGCATAAGCCCACATACCAACTTTCTGTATCTGTATATGCACTTTGTCACTTTGTCTGTTTATTGGATGTAATTGTCTATTGTGTTCGCAAAATGTCTTTTGTACATTAAATTAAAATTTCAATGATTTTACATATGGTTTAAGTATATTTAGTGCCGCCAAAAAAGTCCCGGGGGTTGGTTGCCCTCCAGTCCCTTTTGTTTCTCATCCCTCTTCTTTGTATAATTTTCACTGGGACGTGGCACTCTTTAAGTATATAGATTAAATGTAACTAGACCACTAGCCTATATCTATACCTATCTTTTATCTACATTTATATGGTGCAGGGATGGGGGGAAGCTAGGAAGAGGATGGGAGGGTTTGGGTAGCTGAGGAAATAGTATTGTTATCTGATATAATTTAGAATATTGTAACATTTATGTTGGGAAGAAAGTATTTTTCATAATTGCTATTTTTTTTATACTGTAATTTCTGTTATTGCTATGTTCTTGGTGTTAATATTTTTTTTATTTATTTATATAATAATTTAAGTAAAAAAAAAGAAAAAATTAGCACTTTTGATTTCAAACGTTCGAGTCCCATAGACTTTAATAGGGTTCTAAACTTCATACGAATTTTCTGTCCGTTCGAATGTTCTGGTGTGAACCGAACCGGGGGAGGGGGTGTTCGGTTCATCTCTACTCATCTGTAGTAGGTGCTGTAGCCACTACCAGCTGGACACTAGATATATCACAGATCAAGGCACATATTCGCCAGCACACCATAAATCTTCAAATGCAGTCCAAAGCTTTTATTGCAAAGAGATCACATCACAAAAGAACAATTGCATAATTTTGGAGCCGCGCAGGAACCCTTTGTCAGACATGTGATAATGAAGGGGCCTGACGAGGGGTCCTGTGCGGCTTCTAAATGATGCACTTGTTCTTTTGTGATGTGATCTCTCTGCAATAAAAGCTTTGGACTGCATTTTAAGATCCATGGTGTGATGGCAATAATGTGAATTCATATTTAGATAAACATCTCTTCTCTCCCATCCACCCAGATTTTTCCCTCCCCTTCTTCCCTACACATTCCCTCAATTCTATATGCATTATCTGTGTGTATAATCTTCAAATTATAACTGACTTTTTTTGAAGACTTGTCAATTCTTTATAACCTGTAAACGTGTGCTGTAACTACTAATAAAAAATAAGTATTATATTTTTTTGGGGGATTTTTCCAGATTATGGATTTCATCACCTGCTTATCTCTTGAAGGAATCCCACAACAAATTACCCCTGTTAAAGTTCTCAGCTTTGGCCACCATTCAATAAAGGCTCACATCTTCAGATGCAATAGAAGAAGCCTAATTTCTCCTATCCCTTTGTCTTTTGGGCAATCAAATAAAAATTGCAGAAGGAATAGTTCTTTATGATAGCTGAGGCAAGAAAGTGGCCCCAAAAGTTCAAGTGAATCTCAAACTAATGGTAATGGGTGGATCTGGGAGATCAGATGGAATATATCTGGCCATTATAGTATATGATATATAAGTTCAGCATGACTGATCCTTTAACTTTAACCATGGCTACCATTTCTTTTTCTAAAAAGCAACCAGGATCAAAAAAAAACACAAAACAAGCAGTGGCTTATAACTACTGCAACAAATGCACTTGGAAACACAGTACAAAAGTAGAAACCACATGATGGATTCATAATATGGTTGTATCAAAAGGACTGTTCACATACTGATTGCATATTATGCTGATTGTTACCAAACCCATTTTGTAGTGCTTCTTTTTCTTTCATTATCTTGTACATCTAATATTAGACTGAAGATAAATTCTGTATTGGGTAAAGCATTAAAGCTCAGCTCCATTTTCCATACATTGTAAAGCAAATAATAAAGTTTGTAAATGCTTATTGCATATCTTGCTCCTTTGTGCATGTAAAAGAATTTCAGGTAGCTACTGTGCCCAGTGAGAAATGTTCAAATTTGTTTGAAGCCATGAGAAACTATTGATACAGCTGTCTGAAGTTTTTTTTTTTCCATTAGGGAAGAGTGAACTCCAAAAAAGCTTGATCAGTTGGGGTTTGGTCAAACTTTAAAAAAAATGTGTGAATATTTGAAATGCAGAATTTCTGAAGCTGAAGTCCCACTGAAATCAATAAAAATGTGCACTAGGTTCCAAATAAGTGTGTCTTAAAGAGTAGCAGTCAATGCAAAGTAGCACAGAATGATCCATGGAGCTCAAGGAAGTCCTTCCTAAGGGTTGGTGAGGCCAAAAAACTGTTTGACCCACTGCCTTTAAAATTTCACCATGGACATTAAGATAGAAGGAAGTGATCTGGAGACACTGGCAGGCAGGCTAAGGGTGCTCAGTCAATAGCAGAAGTAGATATTAGATAGTGCCATCCTTTGAAGCAGCCTCTTTCTCTCAGAAGTCTTTTAAAAATCCAAACCACTAAAAAAAATATGAAATTTGGACTTGGGCATCCAAATCTGTGAATTGTCATCCAAAATCCTAGATCAGTTCTAATTTCCACATAAGTGACACTTAGAGCATTGGTAAAAAGCAGCATTGTATCCCTCTCTCTTCCTTCCCTTTATATTACGCACATGCAGGCCTTTGAAAAATCTGCCATGTACATAAAGTGCTAGCAGAAATAATTTCTGGGTCCCTTCCATTTTTGTCACCCTCTGTAAGGATTGAGGAGCCGCTTGCATTTCTCCTTTTTTGTGTTTTTTTTTACATACATGAGCAGTTATTAGCTGCCATGAGCAAATGTAGGCTTTTTCATATATCAATATATATCTCAGATGGGCTTTGGTAATCTCTGTGTAAAGCTAGTTCTTGGTGAGGTCCAATTTTGGAGATGGTTTAGAGGAGAGTAACTAAGTTATTAAAAAAAATTAAAAAAAATATTATTCACAGTGAAAGATTAGATATAATCGGTTTGGAAAAAAGATGCCTTAGAGTTGACAAAATGAAATGTTCAAATATATTGATGGCTAACTTATAGATTTGGAAAGTGCATTTTTTATCCCAAGAACTACAAAGGACAATGGAACATCAGTGGAGTATGTAAAAAAGAAGAATTCTTTCATCAGTTCAGGAAGAGATTCTTTACTGTAAGCAGGGCTGCCGATAAGGGGGTACTACAGGTCTCCCCTTTATCAGGTATGGGCACACAGTGGGACCCGGGCAGCAGGGCAAATTGGATGTGGCCAGGATGGATAGGATGATCGGCACAGAAATTACAGGAACGATGTTCTGTGTACCTCTCTGCAGCAGCTGAAAGATAGTTTCTCCACCTCTATCGAACCATCAAAAGGACAGCGCATCAGAGAGACTCATAGTCTGATGTAAAAAGCATAACAACAATTTATTAAATAAAAATAAAAAAAAAACAAAAGACTCAATAAAGAACGTTTGATCCTCTTGGGATCTTAAAACCTTTTCATCAGTCAATCACGGCAATAAAACAACAGTTGCTTGATGACAAATTAGCCCTGGTACCTTCTATTTGTGACTTTGAGATGTTGGTGACTGCAAGGCTGTGTTACCAGTGTAGTCTATTGTGCACGTGAAAAGGGCTGTGGGTGGTTAACTTCCAGAGGCAGGGGGAACCAGTAGAGTTCTTATGCAAATGAAAATAAATGATTGGAACTGTGTTCCCAAAGTCACTCACTGTTATGAATGGTTGGACTGTAAGGCTGGGGCACCGTCATGCTGGGCTGGAGGAGTGGAAGAGAAAGGATCAATCGTGCTTCCTGTGCTCCGGGGCGGAGGTGCAATAAGCGCTGGAGGGTGTTGGTCCAAGTTGGACACAAGGTGGCGTCCACCTTGTGTATCCGGAAGGCTTGGAGCGCAGCGCTCCGCTTCGCTTGCCCGAGCGGTTTGCGGGTCACTATTCGTCACGTGGGAGGCTCCGTAGCGAGGGGGGTTACCATGCCAACCGGCCTGCTAACATGTTTCGCGCGCATGCGCTTTATCAAAGCTTTCTCCACCTCTATCTCCCACCGGCTTTCAGCTGCTGGAGGTAGAGACACACAGGGCATACTTTCTGTAATTGCTCTCCCATCACACCAATCACCCCCTGTCCTGCCCATATCTGATTCCCATGTCCGCTGTCCCCACTAACAGAATTCAGTATAACCTCTGCTCCTGTGTGCCCACACTGCAATCAGCAAACCAGTGAGGGAATGTCAGCTGGAGGATGATCATTACTCTGCTCTTCCTTCTAGGTGGCTAAAGGGTGGAGGTCAGGAGGATACAGGGAGAGTCTGAAGGACAGCTGGAATTTGGAGGGATTGTCCCTTTTCTTAACAAACCCCCCCCCCCCCCTAAAAAAAAACGTTTTTAATCACTTCAAGTCGCACCTGTATATACCTATATACCCCTTTATTACCAGAATTCATTCGAGAATTTTAGAATTCAAAATTTTATTAGCGTGAGGACAGAACAGGAAGGGGAATGGCGGGTGGAGCTGGTGCTGTGAAAAAAATGCACTAGCAGTGGCAGGGACTTCAAACTTTAGCCTAGGTACAGAGTGCAAGAGTCAGAAGTATGTAATTAGATTTAGCAGGAATTTTGCAGGAATTTTGTAAGCTATGTTACGTTTGTGACCACTAATACAGGCATACCCCTCTTTTAAGTATTCAATGGGGTTTATTTACTAAAAGTGGAAAGTGCAAAATCAAGCTCAATTCTGCATACAAACCAAACTTCTAACCTCAGCTTGTTTAATTAAGCTTTGGTAATAAAACCTGGAAGCTGATTGGTTTCTATGCAGAAGTGAGCCTGATTTTGCACTTTCCAGCTTTAGTAAATAAACCCCATTGTGTACTTAAAAGTGGGGTATGCCTGTAATGATTTAAATGTATTTTTAGTGAAAAGATAATTTTCATAATCTTTTCTTTTTTAGCTGTCAGGTAGGTTGTACGGAGCCCTGGGACTTCTAACAGCAGCCGTGACTGCAATAGTATTAAAGCAGTGGAATATATTTTAAATATGTTCTAATGGGGAAACCAATTTTTTATTTCAATACATTTTTATTGAGTTTTTCAGAGAAAATACAAAGAATGTCTTGAGTATGTTATTACACAATAGCAAAAATAATAAAGATAGACACATAGTATTGACATCTGCTCTCGTGTGTTACCGAGCTATTGTAAGCATTTACACAGAGTTTATACTGATGAGTCTCCTAGCGAACTGATTCTAGGCAGTGCACACCATCTTTTTATGATAAGAGGGTGGAGGAGGGTGGCCTCCCCGACACCCCTTCATGGGTTCACACTGTGTCCCAAAGGGAGGCATCCCCCCGCCACATTTTTTGTGTTCCAACAGTTTCGCTAAATAGAGACGATGGCTGTACAGTTGCATTTGCACAACAAATCATTAGCAGAGTCGCCAGTCAAAGCCAGGCTTCTCAGGCTCTTAATTGTTGTTTTTATGCGTATGATAGCATATTCATACAAAAATTGATATCAATATTTCTATTATTGGTAAGAAAAGTCCAGAAAATAAAAGAAAGGAAAGAGTGACTTAGACAAAATGTTAACAGTCACCTTAACATCAACAGTAACAGTCAAGGCTATTTCCCATTTGCAGTTTGAAATTTAAGGCCCCACTTGTTAATCATAAAGATTCTATACGTGTTTGTTTCTATACCAAGTATTCCATGGGTCCCAAAGTTTATGTACCTTTGCGTATTTCCCCATTTCTGAAGCATGCATTACCTCATAGGAACCATTAGTATGGGTGATTTGTATCATTTCTGTGAGTGACGGTGGGGTCGCTGCTTTCCAGTGTCTCAATATAGTCAGTCTGGTTGCCAACAGGATGTGTGAAATCACCACCCTGTAGGGTGCCGTTATGTGTTGTAAGTCTAACGACAGAAGTGCCAACCCCGGCGAAAGTGCCAATAGGGTACCTGTAACCTCCGACATCAGCCCCTCCACCTGAGCCCAAAGAGCTCTTAGCCTGGGACAGGACCACAATATATGGAATAACATGCCCATGTTTCCACATGCCCTCCAACAATTTGAGGAGACACCCAGAAACATCTTGGCAAGGCGGTGGGGGGTCAGATACCATCTAAGTGTAATCATTTGGTGCATTTCGCTCAAATTAGTGCTCTTCGTAGAAGAGTATAATAAGCGCAATGATGTTTCCCATTGCTGTGTCATGTATTCCATGCCTAGTTCCCACTCCCAGGCCACCATGGGTGGAGTTTTAGTACATACGTTTTTTTTCCTGGAGGCTCGAGTACATGAGTGAAATACCCCTACCCTTCTCGGGATTGGATTGGAAGAATTTAGTTAATTTAGCTGGTAGCTCTATAATGAGATGGGGATGTTTCCTCACTAGGTGAACTATCTGCAAGTGTTTATAAAGTTTTGAGTTCGGTAGATGGTACTCAGTTTGTAAACTTGTAAATTGTTTAACTTCAGGACCCACCATTATTTCATGGGGAAACCAATTTAAAAGTACTGGATAATTTTCTTGCAGTTAATGATTTTCAGTGTTATAATTACAAAAGGAAAAACAGAGAAATATTATAATCCAGGATACTAAAACCAGTGACCTTGTGGGTTAAAAATATATATATTTTTTGCAACAGTATTTGAGCATTGGTAAAAAGCAGCATTGTATCGCTCTCTCCTCCTTCTCTTTATATTACGCATATGCAGGCCTTTGAAAAATCTTCCATGTACATAAAGTGCTAGCAGCAATCATTTCTGGGTCCCTTACATTTTTGTCATCCTCTGTAAGGATTGAGGAGCTGCTTGCATTTCTCTTTTTTTTTGTGTTTTTTGAGTGGTTATTAGCTGCCATGAGCAAATGTAGGCTTTTTCATATATCACTATATATCTCAGATAAGCTTTGGTAATCTCTGTGTAAAGCTAGTTCTTGGTGAGGTCCAATTTTGGAGATGGTTAAAAGGAGAGTAACTAAGTTAATAAAATAAAAAAATAAAAAATATTATTCACAATGAAAGATTAGGTATAATCGGTTTGGAGAAAAGGTGACTAAAGCCCCATACACACTATTCGATATTCTGCTGATTTTTTCCTTCAGATTTACCAAAACCATATAATATGAGGTCAAACCTTAAGAGTTTCAATTTGTATGCAATCAGGCAGGTCCTTAACCCCCCTAGCGGTAATCCCGAGTCTGGCTTGGGGTAGGAATATACTGATAGGAGCGGTAACTCCGTGCCAGACTCGGGATGGCTTCGCTCGATGCAGGGGAGGACACAGGGAGAGTTACTTACCTTGTCCCCTGGATCCAGCGATGTCCGCCGCGCTGTGTGATCGAGCTGTCCTCCGCTTGATTCACAGTGCCGAATGCCGCCGAGCTCCGTTCCCTGCGACGTTACGGCGCACGGGAGCGGAGAACGGCGGCAAATTCAAAAAAGTAAAAACACACAAAACACACACAGCACTGTAATCTTACAGATTACAGTGCTGTATTAAAAAATACACACCCCCGTTGTCCCTAGTGGTCTGTGCAGTGCCCTGCATGGACTTTTATATTATAAATACTGTTTTTTACTGCCTGGAATTTGGAGATTGTCCATAGCAACCAAAAAGTGTCAATTTTTCAGTGTTTTGGGATTTGATTACATTATTGAATAATTTTTATTATTCTTTATTATATTATAAACTTTATCATACCCGGGATGTCTGCTAGACTCTGGTTTGAACAGATTTAAGAGCGTTATTCCTAAGAATTACAGGACTACAAAATAAAAGCCAGATTTCCGTGCAAAATAATTGTACCGCTTTCGGCACCTAATTCCAGACTGAATCATACCGCCAGGGAGGTTAAACTACATGGTTTTGGTAAATCTGAAGGAAAAAATCAGCAGAAAATCTGATAGTGTGTATGGAGCTTTAGAGTTGACAAAATGAAATGTTTAAATATATTGATGGCTAACTTATAGATTTGGAAAGTGCATTTTTTATCCCAATAACATATACAATTATTTCATCGGTTCAGGAAGGGATTCTTTATTGCAAGCAGGGCTGCCAATAAGGGTGTACCACATTTCTCCCCTGTACCAGGCCTGGGCACACAGGGGGCCCAGGCAGCAGGGGAAATTGAATGTGGCCAGGACAGGTAGGATGATCGGCACAGCAATTACAGGAATAACGTTCTGTGCGCCTCTCTGCAGCAGCTGAAAGATAGTTTCTCCAGCTCTCCACACACAGGGCATACTTTCTGTAATTGCTCCCCCATCGCACCAATCCCCCCCCCCCGCCCTGCCCATATCTGATTCCTCACTGATAGAATTCAGTATAACCCCTGCTCCTGTGTGCCCACACTGCGATCAGCAGACCGGTGAGGGAATGTCAGCCAGAGGAGGATCGTTACTCCTCTCTTCCTTCTAGGTGGATAAAGGGTAGAGGTCAGGAGGACAGGAGGATACAGGGAGAATCTGGAGGACAGCTGGAATTTGGAGGGGTTGTCCCTTTTCTTACCAAAAAAAAGCCACCCAACAAAAAAAATTTCTGTGAAAGATCATTTTCATTATTTTTTTTTTTTTGCTGTCAGGTAGGTTGTACGTGAGTGCTGGAATTTATAACGGCAGCCCTGACTGCAATAGTATTAAAGCAGTGGCATATAATTTAAATATGTTGTAATGAGGAAACCAATTTAAAAGTACTGGATTCTTTTCTTGCAGTTAATGATTTTTCAGTGTTTTAATTACAAAAGGAAAAACAGAACTATTCCAATCCAGGAAATTAAAACAGTGACCTTGTGGGTCAAAAATATTTTTTTTTTGTAACAGTATTTGAACGTATTGTAAAAAGGTGAATGTCTTCAACTTTAAAGTGGTACTAACTTTAAAGTCTAAATGTATTATTTGAACTAACTCTAAGTATGTAACTTTATATGCCTCATGTTCTGGTATTCAGTGTCAATTCTATTTTGTTGGCACTGGACTCATTCTTAGTATTTTGTTGGTACACACTACACACACATGTTGTTACACACAACACACATGGTATACACACCTTCTTAGAGCAGTGTGGACTTAATATGTATAGGTAGACAAACGCTACTGATTATCTATATTTTGCTGGATAGCTGGAATAAATGCAAGGAAATGTACTTATTTTGGGCACCCATAAGGAACTTTTTCTGTAGACTGATTGGTTGTTTGCTGCTGTTGTTTTTTCTATGCACCATGCCTGGCACTATAAAAGCTAAAATGAATGGTTAATCTGTCACCAATAAAAACACAGCAAGATCATATACTCAATAAGCTAGTTTATTTGCACAATCCTAGGACATACTTTCCTGTCAGTAGACAAAATCCATTTATAATATGTATATGCTTTCAACTATATGACTACCCAGTTTCTGATTAAACCCTTTGTGCATACATGTCAGTCTCATTCACACTGTCCTGAAGAGTAAGACAAAAACCTGTCAAAATGCCCTCAGTGTTGTTTAATGTCAAACATTGCATTAACATTTTGCTATTTCTAATGATCTATATCAGTCTATAGTTCGTAGAATGAAGTGTAAGTTTTACCGACTGTGTGTCTCCTGTTACTTATTCCTTTCTAAAATAAAAAAAGATTGAAACCGAAATTCAAAATGACTTTCCAACAATTTGAAAATGTTTTTACTTGATGATCACAAATACATTTTAATACCTATTTAGGGAGAATGTCCACAGCATGCTTTCTATAAATGAACTTGCATAGGTAGATCAGAAGGTAATGTTATGTTATCTGAAATCCGAAGTCACATAAAGCAACTGCAACACATGCAGTGTTATAAACTGCATTTTGAAGCCTTAAAAATTGTGAATCATGCCACTGAAAACTGAAATTGGACTAGCTGCTTTATTATGTGATTTACAAATCATTTAACTGTCAATGCCTGCTTTACTTTTAGATCATTGGGAACCATTCATAACTATCATATGCTGAGGAAGACAAGTGGGTAGCGATGAGATGAACATACAGTAAAACCTTGGATTGCGAGTAACTTGGTCTGAGAGTGTTTTGCAAGACAAGCAAACTTGTTTTATAAATTTTGACCTGATAAACGAGCAAGGTCTTGATATAAAAGTAGCCTCACATCACAACTGAGTTTAAAAGAGAGGAGAGGCACCTCTAAGTGTAGCAATATGGTAACATTTATTGAAGGTACAACATTTAGCAACTCGGTTGATGATTAAAACAGGCACATCTATAGTATCTCACTCAGTCACCAGAGCTTCACAGGTTGCCACTGGAGTCCTCTTCCTCTCCTCCCTGATGACATCACGGAGCTGGTGGCTGTTAGAGACCTTGTGCTCCTCCATCTTCTGTTTGAGGAGGCCCCACAGATGCTCAATAGGGTTTAGGTCTGGAGACATGCTTGGCCAGTCCATCACTTTTACCCTCAGCTTCTTTAGCAAGGCAGTGGTCATCTTGGAGGTGTGTTTGGGGTCGTTATCATGTTGGAATACTGCCCTGCGGCCCAGTCTCCAAAGGGAGGGGATCATACTCTGCTTCAGTATGTCACAGTATATGTTGGAATTCATGGTTCCCGCAATGAACTGTAGCTCCTCAATTCCAGCAGCACTCATGCAGCAAACAATGACACTCCCACGATCATGCTTGACTGTAGGCAAGACACACTTGTCTTTGTACTTCTCATCTGGCCACACACGCTTGACACCATCTGAACCAAATAAGTTTATTTTGGTCTCATCAGACCTCAGGACATGGTTTCAGTAATCTATGTCCTTAGTTTGCTTGTCTTCAGCTTGCCTTCAGCAAACGGTTTAGACATTATTGGCTGCATGTTGTGTAATTTTGAGGGGACAGCGAATTTACACTGTTATACAAGCTGTACACTCACTACTTGACATTGTAGTAAAGTGTAATCTCTTTAGTGTTGTCACATAAAAAGATATAATAAAATATTTGCAAAAATGTGAGGGGTGTACTCACTTTTGTGAGATACTATAAGTATGCAGACACCGGGGTAAGGCTGTCCATGTAGACCATCCTCCACACCGCCATCAATGTCATCCCTTCCACACTGTGGCCGACGAGTGCTTCAAGCCTCGCTTTCAGATCACTCTACTGCAGTGGTCTTCCCGGTCACGATTGCAGACTGACAGAGGTGAGAGCCGGCAATGTGAAGGATGTTCTATGTGGACAGCTTTACCAAGGATGCTTGCATACTTAGATGTGCCTCTTTAATCATCAACCATGTGAGTTGCTAAAAGTTTTACCTTTATTTAATGAAACCATATTGCTACACTTAGGGGTGCCTCTCTTCTTTTTTACACTCTATAACTCCTGCTGGATTTTTCTTCTAATCCCCTTGTGGAGGTTTCCATTTGTGAATGGACATGCTATGGTTACACAACCTATCACATCGCTATAATCTTTTTATATGGACTATAAACTGAAAGATTTATGAATGAATGGTTGTGGAACGAATCATCTGAGTTTCCATTATTTCTTATGGGGAAATTGATATACTAGTACTTTGGATTACAAGCATGTTTCCGGAATGAATTACGCTCTCAATTTAAGATTTTACTGTACCTGGGTTCAGTTTCCGGGAGGTTCGCTGAACTGTGTGGAAGGTATGAGTTTTAATCTGAATCACAATGAAGTCAATGGGAGCTGATTTTTTAAAATCAATTTTGACTATTTTCAAGGCTAATAGGCAAGAAATTATTGATGAGCTAAACGTAGCTGGGTTAGGTACAGGATGGGTTTGCTGAATGTTTGTTGAAGTTTGGGTGCTGAATCCAAACCCCATTGAAGTCAATGGGGACCAAAGCTTATTAGTCGATAGAATCGAAATAATATCCAATACCAAGCTCATGATATTTCCTCCCCCACGTCCAAACTATCAACCCATCCCCCCACGCCAAGGTCCTAGGTGTAATCCTGGACTCTGAACTATCCTTTTGGCCCCACATCCAATTGCTGTTCAAAGCATGCCGCCTCAACCTCCACCACACCTCAAAGACATGCCCCTTTCTAACCAATAATACCACATAACTTTTAATCCACTTCCGACTCATCTCTCGCCTCTACTACTGAAACTCCCTCCTCATTGACTTACCTCTAAATAGGCTATTCCTCCTTCAGTCCATCATGAAAGTTGCTGCCAGGCTCATCCACCTTACAAACCGCTCAGCGTCTGCTACGTTTCTCTGCCAATCCCTCCACTGGCTGCCACTTAACCAACAAATTAAATTCAGGATACTAACAAAAACCTGCAAAGCTATCCACAACCTGGCGCCCAGCTACATCACTAACCTGGTCTCAAAATCGTTCCGTTCACTCCTCCCAAGACCTCCTGCTCTCTTGTGCCCTTCTAACCTCATCCCATGCTCACTTCTCCCAAGCCTCTCCCATCCTCTGGCATACTCTACTCCAATCTGTCCTACTATCTCTTACTTTGTCCATATTCAGACGATCCCTGAAAACTCAAGTCTTCTGAGAAGTCTATCTGGCCCTCACCAAACAACTGTAAATTTATTTTCTCAATCAGCGCACCCCCTATATTTATTACCTCTTGTATTTCTGGACCCTCCTTCTTAGATTGTAAGTTCTAATGAGCAGGGCCCTCTAATTCCTACTGTATTAAAATGTATTGCATTTGTATTGTCTACCCTCAAGTTGGAAAGCGCTGTGTAAACTGCCGGTGCTATATAAATCCTGTATTATAATAATAATAATAACAATAATAATAATAACAATAATAATAAACAATAGCCATTTCCAGGTTAACAGACAAGGGGTTTACAAATAAATGGCAGGGGGAGGCTTTGCACTGGGGAATATTTACCAAAGTATTTTTTTTAATGTTCTTTTGGCAGGGAGCAGAAATTTTATTAGTGTTTAAAGTGAAACATTAAAAATGCTAAATTCCTTTAAATAATTTACCTGGAGATACTCTTAACTAGCCTGCAAAGTAGCTCATCTGTACAATGTTTACAACCCACTGCAACAAAGCTTTACAAGTAAAAATTGCTGCCTCCTTGTAAACAAAAATGGATGTAGATTTGTAGATTCCCCTCATCACTACCAGATCCTTGTGCTAGATGAAGGCCTGGTTTACATGTTAATGTGGAATTTCTCCCTAAAACTACAACTTCATTCCCAATAACAATACATGCCAGCTCTTTCTTCTTGATAAAGGTCTGTTATTGATGTCAAGGTGGAACTTCGGAGGGTGCGGGGCCCCCACCAAATTCCATACCAGACCATATTTGGCCAGTGATGTCAGCCAGCAACCTCACCCCTTTGATTACATTCAGCCGTCAGTAGAAAAGCTCTAGCATACAGCTGGTCCAGGTGGGGATGAGTTACTGGTTGCTAGTAAGCTGATGCCTGCTTGCTTTCTAACAACAAGCCTTGGGGGACAAGCTGTCATATTTAGCAGTGGCAATAGTACTACTGCTAAATGTATGACTTCCTGCTGCAGTTGGAGGTTCATCTTAATGTCCGGGTGAACACCCCATGTTTAGTTTACCTGTTCCTCCAATGCTAAACAGACAGACCAATTTCTACATAATTCTGAATTGGAGGCTCATCCTACAGGTGGACAAATACTCAATTTTTTTTAATATCTTTACATGTGTGTGACTGGATGAGGTACCTAAGCCTCTTCACAGAAAGGTTTTAATTTTTTTTTCTGAAATTCCATTGATATAAATGTATATGGCCAGCTTAGAATTAAATAGTTTATCTTATTCTCTTAGTATACAGTACGTGTCAGTGTGATCAGAGCAATGTAAATAATTTATGCAATGTGTTCCAATGTGTACTCTAAATATTTGTACACATTTAGCCAGCCATATTTTATAATTAGTGTGATACCTACTGCCTGTTACCAGGACTTAAAGAGGAAGGCGTTTCTCAGTATGGACTATCAATAATTCCCCCAGAGAGAGTTAAAACTGAAAAAAAGATACTTGTGTTATGTGTTATGTAGTGAAGCAAGGAAAGCAATATGTCATGTGACTTTCATCAACTTTCACCTACAACAGAGAGTAAAGCCTCGTAGAGAATCTTTTTAATACAAAAATTAGCAAGGTTCCATCGTCCAAATTGATATATAGAAAGGAAGGAATGAGAATGGGAAGGTTGGGCAGTTGCTGAGGCTGACAATCAATCTAATCCTAAACTCAAGAAATTACGATGACTATCTCAGTACTAGTAACAAACAAATGGATAATGTAAAAAAAACTATTTATTACATAAAAAAACAGCATACAGGGTATATTAAAACAACAATTAGGAACAAATTGATTTAAAAAAAGCAAATACTCAGGCTACTCCTAGAAGGTATCTGCTGTTGAAACAATACTCAAAATTGATTGGATTCTCTACTAGTTTTGCGGGTGGCCGCTTCTTAGGGAGAACTATTCTGTAAGGTAGGGGGAAGGGGAAGGGGAGGAGAGAGGTAAACAGGGAGGGGGGTTGGGGAAGGGGGAGGAAAAAGAGAGGCTGGAAGGGTAGTGAGAGATGGTGGGGTCGAAAGGGGAAGAATGCAGGGAGTAGGGGAGGGTGTGAAAGGGGGAAAGGGGGGAGAGAGAGGGAAGGATGACAAGGGGGAAGGAAAAAAGGGTGTAGAGGGGAAAAGGGGGGATGGGATGACCAGGAAGGGAAAAATGGGGGGGAACAAGGGGGGAAGGTAAGGGGGGGAGGAGATGGGGAGGAGAGGACCAAAAAGGAAAAAAGGGGGGGGGGTGCAAAAAGGACGGCTAGGATAGAACATGAAAGACATTCCCCCCCCCCCCCGTTTTTCCCTTCCTGGTCCTCCTCTACCCCTCCCCGCTTTTCTTCCCCTTTCCCCCTTTCTTTCCTTCCCCCTTGTCATCCTTCCCTCCCCCCCCCAGCCCCTTTCTCCCTTCCCCTTTTAACCCCACCATCTCCCACTATACTTCCAACCTCCCTTTTTCCTCCCCCTTTACCGTCTCCCCTCCCACCCCCCTCCCTGTTTCCCTCTCTTCTCCCTTTCCCCTTTCTTTCCATCCCCCTTTGATTTTCTGCTGATTTTTGTCTTCAGATTTACCAAAACCATCTAGTGGAAGGGCCTGCCTGATTGCATACAAATTGAAACTCCTAAGGTTTGACCTCATATTATATGGTTTTGGTAAATCTGAAGGAAAAAAACTGCAAAAAATATGATAGTGTGTATGAGGCTTTAGGCTGGATTCACACCTATGCATTTTTAGTGCTTTTTGCATTTTGCTGATTTGCTCTAAAGAACGTGTTCCATAGGAAACCATGTTAAATGGACTGTGGTGCAAATCTGCAAAAGGCACTAAAATGCATAGGTGTGAATCCAGCCTTAGAGCTGTTTGGTGTGCGGATTTCATTCCTGATTTATCACACTGCTTTTTGGATTATCATACAGGCCTGCTCCCCATTCAGAGTTGGACAACAGAGCCACAATTTCAGCGCTTGGAGCGGCGCTCCATCAAGCATATACAAACAAGCATGACCAACTAAATAACTATATAATTCAACTGCAGATATGATGTTCAAAATGCTTTGACTGTCATATAAGGACCAATAGCATTCACGTGTTCTTCACTCTGCCATCAAGAGCAAGCCCAGTTTCATTTCTGCAGCTTTTGTAACAGGATGAGCAATTGACTGAATGGTCAGACAGATAACTGTAACTTACAGTTCACTAAACATGTGGAAAGTTAGAATCAATAATACAAAAATGGCAGAATAAGAAAGCGAATGAATACACTGCAAAACAATGCAAACTGGATTATGAAATCACAGCAATGCCTTTGTGACTCATTCAGGGTAGCTGGGAATCACTACTTTAAAAAAACAGTTCAAAACATAAGCAACTACTTATAAACAGCAGCTCTCAGGGAAGTCCAGCATAGGTTTGGTAACATAAGCAAACCACTGAGGGAATTCCAAGGCCTTAGGACACAAGGGGGCACCCCAATGGAGCTTGAGTACTCTGGTAGCAATCGGGGAGAAGCTCCCCACAGTAGTTGGCTCTTTTGGAAAACTTCATGCTATTAGGCTCTGGCCCAGCTGACTGGGGCCTGCACCTACATCTGCACCTACATCTAAGCATGGAAAAAAAATGGGCACACTTGTAACCGCAACTATGTTTTGGTGAACTGCATTTGGACCAAGGTGGACCAAAATAACAAGCTTCTGGCAACACTGTATTGTATGGACTGTATGTATCCTCAGCTAGTATATTGTGCTGTGTTTAGGCATTGGTACAGGGAATTCTCTTCCTGCTCCTAGAAATAAAATTGAGTCAGTCAATCAATCCTATGATTGGCTGAGGTTGAGATCGTCACTCACCTATCCACCTCGGCCAATCAGAGGAAGGTTTGTATTTATTTCGAAAATAAAAATCCTCCTATGAATGGCTGAGCAACACTAAGTCTGACTCGATATTGTTATGGTATCTGAACTGGAATCACAGTACAATAATATCAGTTCAATATATAAATAAAATGTTGTGCTATTAAACTCCTCAGCTGCTTTTGCTCCCTTGAATGCTTATACCTAAGCACACATAAAAAGATACAATATATATATATATATATATATATATATATATATATATATATATATATATATATATATATATATATATATATATATATATATATATACACACCAGTCACTTTATTAGGTACACCTGTTCAATTGCTTGGTAACATAAAGTTCCTGTAGTTCAAACCCAGCATCAGAATCGGGAAGAAAGAGATTTAAGTGACGTTGAACGTGGCATGGTTGTTGGTACCAGACAGGCTGGTTTGAGTATTTCAAAAACTGCTGATCTACTGGGATTTTCACGCACAGCCATCTCTAGGATTTACAGAGAACGGTAAAAAAATAAAAATAAGATCTAGTGAGCTGCAGTTTTGTGGATGAAAATGCTTTGTTGATGTCAGAGGTCAAAGGAGAATGGTTCAAGATGATAGGAAGGCAACAGTAACTCGAAAAAACACTCGTTACAACCAAAGTATGCAGAATCCCATGCAGATTTCTTTATGTTATGCTGCAATATATTAAATTTTGTAAGCTCCTTCAATAAGCAAGTAGTTTAGAGCTTGATACTCAGTGCTATGGCACTTTTAGTCCTTTAGCACTGGTGAACACATTTTTTAAAGAGATTGCTCATATATTGGTATAGGTAGGGGAAAATTAATTCTTTTACGCAAAAGTCTCCTACCAGTGGTCCTGGGTTCGCTAAATAAGAGAAAGAAATTTAATTGAATATGTGACATCAATATATACATTTTTGTGGACCTGTAGAAGCTGAACACATATATCATAATGCTATATTTGTTGCTATTTTTTGTATTTATTTTAATAGAAATGTAACTCATCCTGTTAGTTTATTGTTATATATGCGCTGTATAACATTTTGATGTAGCGAATTACCATACAGTAACGCAAAATTTGTACCAAAGTAGATATAGAATAATATATCTTTTCTCCTTCATAGCACTTAATTCTTTTAATTTTAGACAGTTTTTATTGGTTTTTATAATAGTGCTATTGAACACACCACCTCTTCATAGATGCTATGGCTTTATGACTTTCTATTTGAGCTGAAATCATGATCACACAATAAATTTTTGTGACTAATACTGTTTCCGCTGTGAGTAATGTGGCCAGGGGGACACGGAGTGTGTGCGTGCGCGCTTCTATATAGTTTATGCGCATGCGTGTGCGCAGGTGACGCTTTGGCACACATTTGTATGCATATGGTGGTTAGATCAGGACTGTTGATGACGCTGTGAAGCACATTCATGCACATATGCTTTTTTGCGCATGTGCTGGCTAATGTCAACATAGGGGCATACGGAAGAATCTATTAGCAATATACATGAGCGATTGGGGTGTTGCCGCGGCAGCTTTGTAGCTATAGACGTGCATGGATTAATCTCTACTCAATATGCGCATGCGCAGGGCGTTCGTAACAGGCGTGTGCCTATGCACGCGATTTATGGTTATTGCTATAAAAGAACTTATTGATGGGTTGTGTAGCCAAACCCATGAGGACATCTTTACAACGAAACATGTTGGGGGCATGGCTACAGGATAATAAATTGCACTGACGTGAGACGCCGCTCAACAGAGAAGTTACACTGCCGCCGAAAGCAGTGACCTAGGAGTGGGAGAGAGATTACGCTTGAGCGCACACTTCTGGTCCGCTGAGGCCGCAGTACACCACTGAACCAATGGCCTTTGTTAGCTGTGTTTTACACTTAAGGCTTTTTTTCTACTATGTGAAATGTGAGTGCAATCATTGGAGTGTTGGTGTGATTTAATAAACTGGTTATAATGTTATCACGCTATGTGGAGCACTTATTTACTTTCTTTACATATGGAGTCACCTTGTTGCGTTAACACGTGGATCAAATGGATGGTCGCCTTTTACCCCAAGTGTGGGTTTAATTGCGTAGAAGCCGATCACGAGAGTGGGAGGCATTGCAAGTCGGTGAGTGTGCTCTTCAGAGGGAGAGGTGTCACAAGCATGCGGTGTGGTGGAAGATTCAAGAATTTATGAAGATAGTGTCTGGATCATACTACCAATTTAGGACTGTTTTGATTTAGATTTTGCATTTTTTCACTTATCACTGGGTGTTTATGCTTTTTTATCACATTTATTTTTATGATTTACTACACTAGCGCTACTAGTTTTACTTATTGATATTCAATCTATAGGCTTAATTGCAGTTTACACAAGGTATGCAGCATACCATCTCTAAATGCACAACACATTGAACCTTGAAGTAGATGGGCTACAGCAGCAGAAGACCACACTGGGTGCCACTCCTATCAGCTAAGAACAGGATACTGAGGCTACAATTCACACAGGCTCTACAAAATTGGACAATAGAAGATGGGAAATACGTTGCCTGGTCTGTTGAGTGTCAATTTCAGCTGCAGCGTTTAGATGGTAGGGTCAGAATTTGGCATATACAACATGAAAGTATGGATCCATCCTGCCTTGTATTAATAGTTCAAGCTGGTGGTGGGGTAATGGCATTGGGTATATTTTCTTGGCACACTTTGGGCCCCTTAGTACCAATTGAGCATTGTTTAAGTGCCACGGCCTACCTCAGTATTGTTGTTGACCACGACTATACCTTTATGACTACAGTGTACCCATCTTCTGGTGGCTCAAATCATCTCCTACTGGCTTCTTGAACATGGCAATGATGTGTGTGTGTGTGTGTGTGTGTGTGTGTGTGTGTGTGTGTGTGTGTGTGCACCATTACTCCTATGTTACAGTTACTATAATCATACATAAAACAAAAAAGAACTCAAAACCATATATGCTTGTGTAGCGCCGGCTCCTAAAGAGCATGCGCTATATGTTTTTTTTGTTTTGTTTTTTCCATTGAAAATTCCTAAAATCACAGTTGGGTTTTAGGGTGGATTAGGCCAAATTATGATTTCAGTACCAGTCTAGCTGGATTGCACTGGGTTCTTCTTGACCACAGGTGTCGCTGTCACTGCTGGCAAGTGTGCAGTTTAGCTAGGCGTATTGAGTGCCATTCTTTCTCAGAAACCAGCCCAGTGGGTGTGTCATCCTACTGTGCATTCTGGGAAAGGGTATTTAAGGTACTGAGATCATGTGCTTCTGGATTCCCCTCCAGAAGATCCTTCTGTCTGTTTTGTCCCTGTCCTCCTGACCAGTCCCCATGGCCCTCATGGCCTGGGGTGAGGATCCACCCAATTTCGAGTCTCCGGCTGGATAGCCCGAGGCAAAGTAACTGAGAGGAGGATTCAAAGGTGGTCCGGTGCCGTCTCGTCTGTGGAGAGGCCCAGCAACTGGAGAAGCACCCAGGGGAGGATTCTTCGGGAGAAGGCCATGCATAAGGCTGGCTTCTCAGAAGGAGCCTGGAGGTTCAGTTGAAGGACACTAAAGGATCTACACTCATACGGTAGCTCTGTAAATTTACCTACGTCCCTCAGTTACATTCAAGTCTGTGGTAGAGACTTTGTTCAAGTGTTCTATATTCAAGTCTGTGGCAGAGACTTTGTTCAAGTGTTCTACATCCAAGTCTGTGGCAGAGACTTTGTTCAAGTGTTCTACATCCAAGTCTTTGGCAGAGACTTCGTTCAAGTGTTCTACATCAAAGTCTGTGGTAGAGACTTTGCTTTACTTAAACACTCTATCGGCTGCTAGGGCTAGTGAGAGGAGGTCTATCAGGTAGCTGTGAGAATCCTGTTGTGAATGGTGATTGTCTGGATTTCTATAGTGAGAGATTTTCTATTTTTTGAAGTTCCAAGAGTACCTGAACTTCTTACCTAAACCCTCTACCCTTCATTGAGAGACTGTTTGTCTACCTTTTCAAATAAATATCCTAAAAAGTGGATTCAGTGTTAGTTTCTACAATTCTTTGGGCCATCTACCTCGGGAAACCCCTAGATGCACACGAGGTCAAGAAGGTAACGGTAAGCCCAATAAAACCAGCAGCTCCTTCGGGGCTTAGTGCTACATGTGGGGGCTCGTAGTCCGGGATTTACCGTTACCCCTCGCAACGGAAAAAGAGAACTGTACACGTGGTAACTACATGGTAGAGGGTTCATTTTTTTTTGGACTGTGCCATTTCTAAAGAAATGTTTGATATCCACTGTTGGCGTGTAAACTGTGAGCGGAGTTGGAAAAAGCCAGCGAGTTGCGTGACCAGAGGAGCCAGTGGGAGAAGCCTTGCATGTTTCTTTTCCCTACACGAGGCACCGCATGAGAGTGTCGTAGGAGAGAGAGGAAGGAGGTTGTGTCTTATTGCGGAAGCAAAAGAAGTGAATATGTTTTGGATTCCAGGGATATCGTCCACCATGGGACCCAGGATGCCTTTTGTGGGAAACCCATCGAGTGTGAGACTGCTTGGGATTGTGGTAACGGATACAGGAATTCGCCTGGCACCTGAGGGGTGTTTTTGTCCTGTATACGTCAGGAGACGTTGAGACCCTTGGGATGCTTTGTGGCAAGTGTGAAGGACTGATCACAAGTCCCCGGCCATTTGTTTGTTGTCTCTGGTGTGGAGAATATCTATTCAAGGTGGGGCAACCCATTGCGATACCAAGGGCCTACCACATGGACTGGGCCACAGGCGTTGCCACCGAGGAGTCCATTATCTATACTCCTATGGTGAGGCCTACAACCTCTACATGGCTGCTGCTGCCAGAAACCCGGAGGGAGATGCTACTACTGCCGTTACTGGAGGAACTACTCCAGATGTCATGGACACCGCTTCATCCACAGTCACCACAACTACCACGCCCGCTCCGAAGAAAGTGGGTCATGTCAAGGCCTCCTGCGGCCGCAGTCGATGACAATCTCAGAGTTCACCTGAACCAGATTGAAGGAAGGAGATCGTTTGCCAACACTACTGGTGAGAAATCTAGGGCCATTGTGTTGGGTGGGACTGACTAATTATCTGCCAGCAGAGGAGTTGGGAGATTCAGAGCTAGAGTCCCTTTCTGACGTAGGGGATGATGATCTTTTTGAGACCATGTCCCAGGAGATGTTATGGGCCAACGCAGGTGATATGGCCGCAACTTGCAGTATCTCCGGCTGGCTGGCTCTTAATTCGGGGAGTGTATCGCCTTGGGCGGAAACCTCTACTACCATAGGCTTTACTCTACCAAAACCTGTAAATTTACCAGAGCCATAGAAAACCTCTTTTGCCATGGTGCGCAAGTCTCCAAATTCCTGTGTGCCTCCCAGGGATGGAAGTGCTAGAGCTCTGCCTAGACTCGCATGGTCCCAGCGGCTGCTTAACAAGCGGGTGGCAACAGAATATGGACTGGAGTTTCCTTATGTGCCGAAGGAGATTATAGAAGTGATTGAGAAAAACTGTGAGGAATGGTATGCTAGTGATGTTTGGGACTACCTCAAAGTTCCAAAACCCTTTTGAAAGAAAGTGTGTGCCCCGGACATGTATGAGCGATTCACCGGCTGCCTCCAACACTGGAGCTTTGGGAGGCATATTTATGTGGATAAAGTTGTGATTTGCCGGCCAGGAAGAGACAATGTGGTTTACTTTGTAATTACAGTGGACGCTCAGGGGAAAACACTGACTTTGCCAGACCCAAGGTTCTACTGGTAAAATAACTACCAGAACTGTTTCTTTTGCCTCAAAAGAGTTTTTCTTCTTTTCTTGAATTCAAGGACAGTGGGGCAGCTATTTAGAGTTTAGGTTTCTAAAGAAGCTCCGTGTCAAGATCTTCCACGGGACACAGCCTTTATTTCAAAGAAAGATTCACACTTAATGACTCTCGCCTCTAGGTGGTGTGGGTCTGCACAAAATGTTTGGTCATCTTGCTTGCTAGCTTGTAGAGTTTTAGTTAAGGAGAGAGTCTCATTGTCTATGGGAATGAGACCCTGCCTTCTAACAACATAGGAATAGTTTGTGGTTTGTTTTGTGTGGGGTGTGTGTTTTTTTTTTTCAGAGTCATCAAGAGTCGTCTATCAAGCTACTGGAGAGTGTGTGGTGTAGACAGACAGGAATTGGGTTGTATAACATGTAACCTGTCTGTGTCAACTGTTAAATATATTACATTGTTAAATGTTTCTTTTGTTTTTCCTTCCTTTCCCCATTCCAACCTTAAACTTCAGGTACTTACATTTTTCTAGGATTAGACGTTTTTTTCCTTTATTTCCCAGATGATTGTCTAAATGTGAGGGGGAAGAATGTAGCGCCGGCTCCTGAAGAGCACGCACTGAAGTGTTTTTTTTTTTTCAATTTAATATTCCTAAAATAAAAGTTGAGTTTTAAGGTTGATTATGCCAAATTATGATTTCAGTACCAGTCTAGCTGGCTTACACTGGGTTCTCCTTGACCACAGGTGTCGCTGTCACTGCTCACAAGTGTGAGAATGCAGTTTAGCTAGGCGTATTGAGTGCCATTCTTTCTCGGAACCAGCCCAGTGGGTGTGTCATCCTACTGTGCATTCTGGGAAAGGGTATTTAAGGTACTGAGATCATGTGGTTCTGGTCCAGAAGATCCTTCTGTCTGTTTGGTCCTGGTCCTCCTGACCAGCCCCTATGGCCCTCATGGCCTGGGGTAAGGATCCACCCAATTTCGAGTCTCGGGGCTGGATAGCCCGAGGCAAAGTAACTGAGAGGAGGATTCAAAGGTGGTCCGGTGCCGTCTCGTCTGTGGAGAGGCCCAGCAACTGGAGAAGCACCCAGGGGAGGATTCTTCGGGAGAAGGCCATGCATAAGGCGGGCTTCTCAGAAGTAGCCTGGAGGCTCAGTTGAAGGACACTAAAGGATCTACACTCATACGGTAGCTCTGTAAATTTACCTACGTCCCTCAGTTACATTCAAGTCTGTGGCAGAGACTTTGTTCAAGTGTTCTATATTCAAGTCCGTGGCAGAGACTTTGTTCAAGTGTTCTACATCCAAGTCCGTGGCAGAGACTTTGTTCAAGTGTTCTACATCCAAGTCTTTGGCAGAGACTTTGTTCAAGTGTTCTACATCAAAGTCTGTGGCAGAGACTTTGCTTTACTTAAACACTCTATCGGCTGCTAGGGCTAGTGAGAGGAGGTCTATCCGGTAGCTGTGAGAATCCAGTTGTGAACGGTGATTCTCTGGATTTCTATAGTGACAGATTTTCTATTTTTTGAAGTTCCAAGAGTACCTGAACTTCTTACCTAAAACCTCTACCCTTCATTGAGAGACTGTTTGTCTACCTTTTCAAATAAATATCCTAAAAAGTGGATCCAGTGTTAGTTTCTACAATTCTTTGGGACATCTACCTCGGGAAACCCGTAGATGCACATGAGGTTAAGAAGGTAACGGTAAGCCCAATAAAACCAGCAGCTCCTTCAGGGGTTAGTGCTACATGTGGGGGCTCGTAGTCCGGGATTTACCGTTAACCCCTCGCAAAGAGAACTGTTCACGTGGTAACTACATGGTAGAGGGTTAATTTTTTTTTTTGGACTGTGCCATTTCTAAAGAAATGTTTGATATCCACTGTTGGCGTGTAAACTGTGAGCGGAGTTGGAAAAAGCCAACGAGTTGCATGACCAGAGGAGCCAGTGGGAGAAGCCTTGCCTGTTTCTTTTCCCTACATGAGGCACCGCGTGAGAGTGTCGTAGGAGAGAGAGGAGGGAGGTTGTGTCTTATTGCGGAAGAAAAAGAAGTGAATATGTTTTGGATTCCAGGGATATCGTCCACCATGGGACCCAGGATGCCTTCTGTGGGAAACCCATCGAGTGTGAGACTGTTTGGGATTGTGTTAACGGATACAGGAATTCGCCTGGCACCTTAGGGGCGTTTTTATCCTGTATACGTCAGGAGATGTTGAGGCCCTTGGGATGCTTTGTGTCAAGTGTGAGGGACTGATCACAAGTCCCCAGCCATTTGTTTGTTGTCTCTGGTGTGGAGAATATCTATTCAAGGTGGGGCAACTCATTGCGACACCAAGGGCCTACCACATGGACTGGGCCACAGGCGTTGCCACCGAGGAGTCCATTATCTATACTCCTATGGTGAGGCCTACAACCTCTACATGACTGCTGCTGCCAGAATCCCGGAGGGGGATGCTACTACTGCCGTTACTGGAGGAACTACTCCGGATGTCATGGACACCGCTTCATCCACAGTCACCACAACTACCACGCCCGCTCCGAAGAAAGTGGGTCATGTCAAGGCCTCCTGCGGCCGCAGTCAATGACAATCTCAGAGTTCACCCGAACCAGATTGAAGGAAGGAGATCGTTCCGTCTCGTGCTGTCTCGTCTGTGGAGAAGCCCAGCAACTGAAGAAGCACCCAGGGGAGGATTCTTCGGAAGAAGGCCATGCATTAGGTTGGCTTCTCAGCAGGAGCATGGAGGTATCGCCAGACCGGCTGCGAAATACTGGTACCGTATGATAGCTCTCTAAATTTACCTATGTCCCTCAGTTACATTCAATCTGTGGCAGAGACTTTGTTCAAGTGTTCTTTATTCAAGTTTGTGGCAGAGACTTTGTTCACTTAAACACTCTATCGGCTGCTAGGCCTAGTGAGAGGAGGTCTATCCGGTAGCTGTGAGAATCCAATTGTGAACGGTGATTCTCTGGATTTCTATAGTGAGAGACTTTCTATTTTTTTACAGTTCCAAAAGTACCTGAACTTCTTACCTAAACCCTCTACCCTTCATTGAGAGACTATTTGTCTACCTTTTCAAATATGCTAAAAAGTGGATCCAGTGTCAGTTTCTACACTTCTTTGGGCTATCTACCCCGGGAAACCCCTAGACGCACACAAGGTCAAGAAGGTAACGGTAAGTCCAATAAAACCAGCAGCTCCTTCTGGTGTTAGTGCTACACTTGTAAACTGACAAACTTATTTACAAATGCAGGTTTGTTGATCACCTTTTTTATAAATGATGTGTAGGTGAAAGACCTCTTTCAACCTTACCAATTTTAAAGGCTTGGCTGTGAAATAAATGGTTTTAAAATAAATCTTTTTAGATGAACAAAACGTATTACACAAAGACATATGCTGTATTAATTTGCCATATGGACCTATGTACAGTTATTTAACATTTAAATGACTAATAGTAAAATTTTGTATTCATATGAAATATTTAAATTCCTTTTTTTTGGATGAGTACAGAGTCTGAGATCATAGAAGGAATCATCTGCACAAATAGGTAAAGCAAACACCAGCATTTTCATTGCTTTCCATTGGTGCTGTATTTTATTATATTGTAGTAATTAATTTGAGCTCCTTGCTAAAAGAACCAGTGAGAGCTAAAGAGAGTTGAGTAGACCATGAGTCCCCCTTATGGTAGTAGATGAATAATCAGATTGCTGCTAGGGATGGGCGAACGGTTCGGCCCGAGCATAAGTTCGGACCGAACTTTGGTTGTTCAGATGTTCACTGAACAATATGCGGTGTTCAGGGCAAATTCGAAAAACCCGCCAGAACACAGTTAAAGTCTATGGGACATTAACATGAAAAATCAAAAGCATTCATTTTAAAGGCTTATATGCAAGTCATTGTCATAAAAAGTGTTTGGGTACCCAGGTCCTGCCCCAGGGGACATGTATCAATGCAAAAAAGTTTTAAAAATGGCTGTTTTTTCAGGAGTAGTGATTTTAATAATACTTAACCAGTTCCATACCGAGCCATAGTAATAGGCCATTGGCAAGAACCCTCTCTCCCTTCGAGTGGGCGCCCACAGCGTGGTGATCAGGGATACAGTCCATCCCACGTGACCGGCTGTGTTCAACCACAGCCAGTCACAAGCATCCACAATCCCGATCAGGAGTACCTGTTACCTCCATCAGGAGTACCTGAGTATCCGTCACCTCCATCAGGAGTACCTGTCATCCCGATCAGGAGTACCTGTAATCTTGTCTGAGTATCTGTCTCTCCAACTGAGTATCTGTCACCCCATCTCAGTACCTGTTCCGTGAGCCCAGCAGTGCCTGACGTGCAGCCAATTTCTAGCTGACGTACAGCCCATTAGTCCTTGTCATGCAGCCCTGTCATACAGCCACCATGTCCAGAAGAGTATACACCCCAGAATAGGCATACCAAATGCTAAGCCTGACCGATGAGAGCAGCGGGGAGCCCTCACCTCCCCAGTACAGTTCTGATTCCAGTTCCGATTCTGGTTCGCAATACGAACTTCCCAAAGGCAGTACATTCCGAATCAGAGGAGGAAGTAGTCCATCCAAAAATAAGATGGTCTGAACTCCAGGTCACTAGATGGCTCTGGTACGGAATCACAGTAATGCCCATTAACCTTACTTTAAAGTATGCATAACCACATCAATAAGCAAGGATCTCAGCTCTACAGAAATATTTTATAAATGTACAACTTTGTGTAAACAAAATGCGTTTTAATTTTTTTTCACACATTTTCCAAAAACTTCTGGAAAAAAAATTAACCGTTCAAAAGATTCTTTAAAAATGTCATTTTTGCTATGTACATGCTGTGTGTTAGAAGTATCTTATAAATGGATAACTTTGTGTAAAAAAAAAAAATGCATATTTATTTTTTTTCCACATTTTCCAAAAACTTCTGAACCATTCAAAAGACTCATTATACCTCATGGATTATACGTTGAGGTGTTAGCTTTCCAAAATGGGGCCATTTTGTGGGCGTTTCAATTATCCTGGTGCTCCAGGGCCTTCATAATTGTGATAGGTTGTCATCAAATGAGATGTGTAATTTCTGCTCCTAGAACGCCTGGAGGTGCTACTTGCATGTTGGGCCTCTGTATGTGGCCAGGCTGTGTAAAAGTCTCACACGTGGTATCACTATACTCAGGAGGAGCAGCAGAATGTATTTCCGGGTGTCATTATAAGTATGCACGTGCTGTGTGAGAGAACTAACTTGTTAATATGACAATTTTGTGTAAAAATAAATAAATAAATAAATTAATTAATTAATTAAATAAGTAAATTCTTAATTTTCCCAAGAATTGTGGGAAAAATTACAACTTCAAAAAATTCATCATGCCTCTTACTAAATACTTTAGAATGTCTACTTTCCAAAAATGGGTCATGTTGGGGGTATTTTTTCCTGGCTTGTTAGGGTCTCAAGAAATGAGATATGCCATCAGCACATCAGGTGTGATCCGATCAGATGTGATCAATTTTCAAAGATTTGCACCATAGCTTGTAGACTATTACTTTCACAGAGACCAAATAGTATACAGTATTTGGGTTATTTTTACTAAAGATATGTAGTAGTATACATTTTGGCCCAAATGTATGAAGAAAAAATATTTATTTTCAAAATTTTAAGATAGAAACTAAAAAATGTGTTTGTTTTTTTTCAATTTTTTCTCTTTTTTTGCTTATAGTACAAAAAATAAAAAAACAAGTGGTGGTTAAATACCACCAAAAGGAAGCTCTGTTTATGAGAACATAATGATAAAGATTTTTTTTGGATACAATGTAGCATGACTGAGTAATTGTCATTCAAAGTGTGAGAGTGCTGAAAGCTGAAAATTGGTCTGATCAGGAAGGGTATATAAATGTCCTCTATTGAAGTGGTTAAAGTGAAACAATAAAAATTCCTTTAAATTTCGTACCTGGGGGTTGTCTATAGTATGCCTGTAAAATGGTGCATTTTTCCTGTGTTTAGAAATGACATTTCTAAAGAAAAAGTCATTTAAAAGTACTCACGGCTATAATGAATTGTCTATGGGGTGACAGCCAGGTTTTCCCTAGCCCCTCCCAGTAATCTGTCCTCAAGATCCGTGATGTGCCAAAGCCGAACGCCCGGTAAACAACATACAGTTTGGCGCTTCAGGTCTTTGCTACAGATTGGCCTCTCTGTCCTTCTAAGAATTGAGTCCCCTACCACCAGAATCTGTCTTTCCTTTTCCTTTGCTTCCCCCCCCCCCACTCTTACTGGAGGAATTCTTCCCCTGGCAGCTAGGAGAGTCCCTCAGCTCCAGCAGTGCTGGTGCCTGACTGGTTTCACCAATGTCAGTCAATGGAGCTTACTTGGCCTCCCTGGCACTTCCCCCTCTACCTTTCCTGACTGTCACCCATCTACTCTTTCCTAGTGCCTGAGCCTCTTTGTCTCCACCTGCCTCTGTGCTGGCCCCTACCAGCACCTGCCATTTACGTTCCTGGCTCTCCTTTATTATGGAGGGACTTCTCAGTGCTGACAGTTGCTTCCCCAGATTCAGAACCTGGGCTTCCAGGGAAACGATGTGCTTACATTTTGCACAGCAGTATTCACCCTTGATTGCATGATCAAGGAACGCATACATGCCGCAAGATGTACAGCGAGTCACCTCTCCACACCCGCCTGGCATCGTACCTATTAATTTAATAAGGATTGGGGATTATACCCTGTCCAAATTACCCAACAACTAGCTTTCTAACACTAATACTCAATAAGACAATACACAGGCACGCAACAAGACAATACACAGGCACGCAACAAGACAATACACAGGCACGCAACAAGACAATACACAGGAACGCAACAAGACAATACACAGGTACTTGCAAACCTATATGCACTCTCAGACTTATGTGCACTTGCAGACCTACGTGCACTTGCAGACCTACGTGCACTCGCAGACCTACGTGCACTCGCAGACCTACGTGCACTCGCAGACCTACGTGCACTCGCACTAGGTGCACCTGCAGTAATGGCAGTGTTCTGCAATTTTTATTGGGACTGGGACATTGCAGTAGACAGATCAGGCACTTTTGAGCTATTTTGGGACCATTGACATTTATACAGTGATCAGAGCTAAAAATAGCCACTGATTACTGTATAAAAGTCACTGGCAGGAAAGGGGGGATGGGCTACCACTTATATGACAGAGATCACTGTTCCCGATGACAGGGACAAGATGATCTCTGTCATGTTATTAGGCAGAACAGGGAAATGCCTTGTTTACATAGACCTCTGTTCCTTTAAGTTTTGTACTGGCCTAGGTGACAAAGCTCACTCCCTGCATTGTATCTGTGAAGGGGCAACATTGTCATCTTTGAGATAAAGTGGTTTAGGACTACAGAACCCCCCTTGTCTTCACAAGATGAAGGAAGCTGTTCTATTCTGTAGTCCATAAATCACTGGAAAAGATGATAGCTGGGGCAGAGAGCACAGAAAGTTACCAGTCCATACGATTTCTGACAGATCAACAGGTTACTTTTATATATATATAATTAAATAGTATATTTAAAAGCTCACAAGGGAACAAATAAAAGAAGGTTAAGGTTTGCATACGCTTTAATATCAACTGAACTGTCAAATTTTATTAACACAATCTATCAAAGTTTAGAAAATTAACTTGCATAAAAGATGACTTTGAAAGTTCGTGAAATATCATGATCAGGAAGAGCAAATGTGGTCAAAGTGATCTGGCTGCCAAAACTTCTGTTCAGATGCTTGCCAAACTCAATGACCAATAAAAAATGAAAGAAAATGCATCAAGAAATCCTTGAATTTATTTGGCTTGGAAAAAAACCCAGAACTGGCAGGCAAGTTAAGGGAAAAAAGTCTTGGAGTGCCTAAAATAATGTTCTATTACAGAGCCACATGCATCTCTCAACTGATTCATTGGCCATTGTGCCAATTAAAAATTGGTATGTTGTTCATCACCTGAGGATGAGCTTGTTATTTGGGTTCATAATAGATTTGATCTAAATGGCAGAAAAAAAAACTGTCCCCTGATGTAAATTTAACATTAATCACATTGTCCAGTGATTTAGACCAATCGTCAACGACATTGAGCAAAGTCTTGATGATCTACAGATATGACAACCTTTTTCCAACTATAGTCTCCCATCACATTCCTGTTGCAAATGACAGTTCTCCATCTGGCTACTAAATGGCACAAAACTACCAGATGCTGACTATCATTGACCAGGGATTCCCTGTTCACAAAAAAAGCCAACAGGGAGGGAACTGTAATTTTTCAGAATTTCTTTACATTTGTACTTTCTACAAGTATAGACTAATGGGACTTTAAAAATGCTGAAACCTCCTAATGGAATGATATCTGACACAGTGATATAAATATACCATTATTAAATAAATGATATAAGACATTTTTTATATAAGACATGTGTAACAAAAATATGAAACAGCAAACTCTGTATACACCCGTCAACAGCCCCTACATCAAGGGAAACGATTTCCTACACAGTCACATATAAGTGTAATCATGAACCATGATAAACACTCAGGACCAAGGTATGAGAAAATAGACACAGTCCAATGCATTTCACATGGTAGCTTCTTCAGGGATTTTTGTTGGCAGAGAGGTCAGTGCACTAGAGCTGCTGTAGAAGAAACATAGATACAAATAATATATATTCATAGACAATAGTACAATAAAACATCACTGTCAATTATTCATTTCTATGTTCATTCAAAAAACTTACATTCAGTAAAAAGTAGTTCTGGGAAACCTCAAAAGAGATGTTGCATGTTCCCACCAGAGCACTGCAGAATGGGTCAAATGTCTCAATCATGTAGGTCTAGAAGCAGCCCAAGAAAAGCTGTCTCACAGAACACATCAGAGATCCCATACACAGGAAATGGCGATTCCAAGCTAAATTGATCAAAGTTCTGCCATGCTGCACTACAAGAAAAAGCAGCTCTAGTGCACCGACCTCTTTGTCAACAAAAAAACCCTGAAGAAGCTACCATGCAAAACGCGTTGGACTGTGTCTCTTTTCTCATACCTTGTTCTTTAGTGTTTATCATGGTTCATGATTACACATATATGGGACTATGGAGGAAATTGTTCACCTTATTGTAGGGGCTGAAGACGTCTTATGACGAAACGCGTCTGACGTACCACGCACACCACTTCCGGGTTGACGAGCTGAGACGGAGCGCAGGCTGGAACGCACGCTGGTTCCGTGCCTAGATCCCCGCTCATTCCTCGCTCGCTTACCGGCGTTGTAGACCGATAAGGTCTGTTTTTGTTTTGCATTCGGCAAAGACCAGCGGTGAGTAACCCCCCCCCCCTAGGGTGTCACGCTTTGAAGGCATACAGTGACCCCAGGGTTTGGGGTTATCTCACCTAAGGGCTCCTCTGCTTACATTGTTTATCTAGAGGGGGTGTGCAAATGCTCCTGCCCTGGTCTATGAGAACAAACAATTTTTATTTTTAAATTTATTATAATCTTCTCATGGTTGAGCTACCTATTCGGGACTGTAATTCTTGGTACATTATGTAACACACTTCCCGTGTGTAAAAAAATTTTTGTTACATTTTTTGTTTTTTGTCTTTTGTTTTGCTACTGATTGTTTTTTTAAAAAAAAAATTTTTTATTTTTACTCTTTATTTTTATCTTTGATGCTCTAATAAAGTTTACAGTTTTTGAACTTAATTTTTGTAATTTTTGAAATCTTGGAGATACTGCACTATGAGATCCTTTTTATTTTCCTGAGGATACCCTGACACACTATCACCAACCGAGTGGAAATTATTCCACATACTAAGGAAGGAGACAAAGGTGGAAGGTCGTTCTCTCCCTGGACGTGCTCTCTTTGGACGTGCTCACTCGTGGACTAACCAGACCCTGCACCGTACACTATAAGAGGCCTGTTCGCCCCTTGTGGGCATAGAGATTTGGTGAGTGGGGACCTGAGGGGGCGAGCACGGAAGTCACCTGAGTTTTTCATGTCTGAGCACCAGTCACCTTTATCTGCAACTATTGGAAGAAATTGAGATTTTTCACATTCTTATTTGGACTGTATTTTTGTTCTTATTTATTTTTTATTTTTTATTTTTTGTTTTTGGTCTTGTGTTTGGCTTTTGGTGTTTTTGCTTTTATAAGGACTGCACCTATTGTTTGTGAAGGACGTTTCCCTGATTAACTAATGCATTTGTTTATGAATTTCATATAATTGGCTACAATTTTTGCACATTTTTTGCACATTTATAATTTTGTGCACATTTTTTGCACATCGCTTGCCTATTTGCACATATTATATATATATATATATCCTTTGCACATTTTTTTACACATTTTTTTGCTTAAATCTTAGCACTTATGTTAAATCTATGACCTCTTATAGTGGTATTTAAACTGTGCCTACACACCCCTTAGCCAGTATTGTAGTTCTCTTCTCTCTTGGAATTTTTTATACTTATTATTTATCTACTGTCTATCTATTTATGGACGCTTTGGGTAAAATCCCCTGGGCGAGAGTTACACGTCACTAGTACCTCTTTGCAGTACCTCTTTGCAGACTCTCCTAGCCTACTCCTTTTTCTGGACTCCTTTTATAAGATTTATTCTCCATTCTCTCATTTTTATTTCCCATTTTTATTTCCCGTTTGTGTTTATTGAGGAAATACAACTACCACTCAACCTGGAGTCTATTCCCCTCCGCTGGGGGTATTCGCTTGCTTACATTCATATATTTGTATATATTTACATATTTTACATTCTACATATTTCATTTAGTTACGTCAGGTAGCGCCTGGGCCTCTTTATTTCCAAAAAAATTTTTATTGTAGGGGCTGTTTACGGGTGTACACAGAGTTTTCTGTTTCATATTTTTGTTACATATGTCTTAAATTATATAAGACATTTTTATATATTTAATAAAACCTTGGTATTTGTATACATCACTGTGCCAGATAATATTCCATTAGGTGGTTTCAGCATATTTTTTATTTATTTTTTAAACCATAGATTTTTATTCATTGCCACATTGTACAAGAAATATACAAAACATGTCAAACAATATTGTGCAAATACAAAGTATGGAAAGCAAACTTACTGTAAAGATATGGTTGCATTCACTTAAGCTACTTGAAGCAATGCAAAAGAAGACCTCAATTGGAGGTATGGCCTGCCACCCTAAATGGGTACTCACTGTGACCAGGCTCACTATGAGATGAGCGAAGAAGTAGGACCTTGTTAAGGGTCTCTGGGGATAGGATGCATAGTAAGTTTTAAGGTGCTATGGTAATAACTCTAAGCCCTTGTACACACGGACGGAGATTCCGTCGGAATGTGTCTGATCGGAGCGTTTTGTCGGATATTCAGACTGTGTGTGGTCTGCATTGGACTGTTTCTGTCGGAATATCCGTCGGACCAACTTTTCCAACTTGCCGGAAATATTTTCCGACAAAATGCTCCGATCTGACATACTCCGATCATGTGTAGAGAATTCCGATCGGACAAAGTGCCACGCATGCCCAGATCAAATTCCTACACCAAAGCTATTGGCTACTAGCGTGAACATAGTCCCATCGTAACGAAATAACGTCATCACGTCGGATTTTCCGACAACTTTGTCCGACTGTGTGTATACAACAGTTTCGGACAAAATCCGTCGGACAAAATCCGACGGACAAAATCCGACAGATTTGGTTGTCGGAATCTCCGACTGTGTGTACAAGGGCATAGATGAACATTAAAGCTCACCCCTGGTACACTTATTACACGTTTGTTGGTTGTACTGTGGTCATTCACTTACAAGTTGGATTATGGGACTTCTGGATTGACCACATCCAGATTTGGTTCTTACCCCTAGAATGTTGCAAATTCTAATATAAATGTCATATGTTTTAAATACATATGTTAGTCAAGATATAGAAATACGCAAAAAAGGAGGGGAATTTTGGGACTTTAAATGAAGCACAAGTATGTGCCTCCATCCCGGTAATCGGTACGTAATAGAGGAAGTTTGGGACTTTAAAATGAAGCACTTGGATAATGGAGGTAGGTTTTAACCATATTAAAAAAAAAAAAATTTTTTATTGATTGTTCAGTAACAGATCATAAAAAATAATAAAGATCAAATTCATAAAGTATATAGGCGTAAATACAGTAGAAGCATGATATATAGTATTCACATATAGCAGCACATAGTAGTAATAAATAAAATAATTGGGTAGTATGGCATGGTAGTGCCTATGACAGCAAAACCGACATCAGCAAGTACATCCACATAATAGATATGCATCCACTACATGTAAAACAAAAATAAATTTAGTATATAGTTAAAAAAGTAAATTCATAATAAAATAAATATAGTTCCGTATAAAGTATAGCTGGGACATCATTTCAAAATCTCAACGCGTTTCGTGGGTGTCTCCCCACTCATCAGGAGCTGATGCGACCAAAAAATTCCTATGGAATAGAATAAAAAATAATATAATATACTAACCATATAAATAAAAATAAATTAATGGGGATTTAATGCGTGTAAATGGTTAGCCAGGGCAGACTCACCAATCTGGATGGAAAGTGCAGTGTGCGGCAGTGGGCGTAGGGTGGGCCATGGGCAAGATCCCTCCCCGGGAACTGAGGCGGCATAGACATGGATGCGATATCAGGCAAAACCAAAAAGATACAGCAGTATTGAAGAGTATCAGATATGGAGTGTGTGGCAATTGTTGAAAACAACATATCTAAAAACAAAATGTTAATAGTATGTATGATTAATGAAAATAATGTGATGCGAAAGTAATTTAAAATTGATAGTGACCCTCAAAGGGTACAGAGAGAGTGCTGGCCATAAGGCAAGTATATACTATGTAGTAAGTATATGCAGATGAATGTAAACAGTGAATGGTGTGCAAAATTAAAAATAATGTAATAGTGTGAAAGAAAGTATGAGTGTGCAGGTTAACAAAAAGTGAAGAAAATTGATGAAGGGGTGTACATAGACCATGATAGACAAGGAGAGTGACAGAATTACCAGTCAGCAAAAAAAAAAAAAAGGTGTGAGTAGTAGGAGAAAAAAGATTTTTCACCTAAACATCGCTCCTAAAACACCAGCAGACAAGATATTAGGATGAGAGATCCGTCCAGCCGGCGTCCTGCCAATAAGGTCTGCAGACACCGGTCAGGGCGGCTCTGATAATAAAGGCCCCTTTAACTATCAACAGCTGATGCTGATTGCACAACCAGCATGGAGAAAAAAATAAAAATATAAGGTAAACTTTAATGATAGTAATGGTAATATTTATAAAAGCTAGTATAGTAGCTTAAGACAAAAAGTAGTAACCATGAGCATAGGCAGGGTCAAGTACAATCAGAACAGAGATGAAGTGTGAGTAGAAGGAGAAAAGAGATTTTTCACCTAAACATCGCTCCTAAAAAACAACACCAGCAGACAAGACAGCCAGTGTGTGCAGACTCCATGCAGAGACCCGCCGCACACATAGCTATCTCTGAGTGGGGTTTAAATATGCCGCCAACGCCACATGCGTGAAACATAGGGGGAGGAGCCACACCTAACCTGGATAAAAAAAACAGCGACAGGCGCGCCAGATCCCCCCAATAGAGATACGGAGACGGAAATCACTAAACGTCGGCGTGATGACGTCAAAGGTGACGTCACCTGCACGCCGTAGGACGTGTGGCGCCGATGCGCAAAGTAGAGTCCACCCGAACCTCCCAATTAGATGTGAAGGGGGAGGAGGGGAGGACCAACTGGCGCATCGCAGTTCCCGCAAGGAAGAAAAGACCCCAGCAACACCCAAATACCCAACCGCCCCACACATAACAATAACCGCAATCGGCCAGCGAGTGTGCACTGGACCCTGATAATTAAATATTCAGGTGGGACGTTTATGTGGTGTCGGTAATGCTGTCAATGTACAACATAAACATGAATAGAATAAATTTATGTAGGTACATAAAAAATCTAAAGACATCAGCAATATATAAATGGACCTCACGTCGGGAAGATAGGGGGACACTATCAATCCCGTACATCCAGGTACTTCCATCCCGATATATATGCAAAAAAGGAGGAGAATTTTGGGACTTTAAATGAAGCACAAGTATGTGCCTCCATCCCGGTAATCGGTACGTAATAGAGGAAGTTTGGGACTTTAAAATGAAGCACTTGGATAATGGAGGTAGGTTTTAACCATATTAAAAAAATAATAATTTTTTATTGATTGTTCAGTAACAGATCATAAAAAATAATAAAGATCAAATTCATAAAGTATATAGGCATAAATACAGTAGAAGCATGATATATAGTATTCACATATAACAGCACATAGTAGTAATAAATAAAATAATTGGGTAGTATGGCATGGTAGTGCCTATGACAGCAAAACCGACATCAGCAAGTACATCCACATAATAGATATGCATCCACTAGATGTAAAACAAAAATAAATTTAGTATATAGTTAAAAAAGTAAATTCATAATAAAATAAATATAGTTCCGTATAAAGTATAGCTGGGACATCATTTCAAAAGCTTGACGCGTTTCGTGGGTGTCTCCCCACTCATCAGGAGCTGATGCGACCAAAAAATTCCTATGGAATAGAATAAAAAATAATATAATATACTAACCATATAAATAAAAATAAATTAATGGGGATTTAATGCGTGTAAATGGTTAGCCAGGGCAGACTCACCAATCCGGATGGAAAGTGCAGTGTGCGGCAGTGGGCGTAGGGTGGGCCATGGGCAAGATCCCTCCCCGGGAACTGAGGCGGCATAGACATGGATGCGATATCAGGCAAAACCAAAAAGATACAGCAGTGTTGAAGAGTATCAGATATGGAGTGTGTGGCAATTGTTGAAAACAACATATCTAAAAACAAAATGTTAATAGTATGTATGATTAATGAAAATAATGTGATGCGAAAGTAATTTAAAATTGATAGTGACCCTCAAAGGGTACAGAGAGAGTGCTGGCCATAAGGCAAGTATATACTATGTAGTAAGTATATGCAGATGAATGTAAACAGTGAATGGTGTGCAAAATTAAAAATAATGTAATAGTGTGAAAGAAAGTATGAGTGTGCAGGTTAACAAAAAGTGAAGAAAATTGATGAAGGGGTGTACATAGACCATGATAGACAAGGAGAGTGACAGAATTACCAGTCAGCAAAAAAAAAAAAAAAAAAACTATCAATTTTAAATTACTTTCGCATCACATTATTTTCATTAATCATACATACTATTAACATTTTGTTTTTAGATATGTTGTTTTCAACAATTGCCACACACTCCATATCTGATACTCTTCAACACTGCTGTATCTTTTTGGTTTTGCCTGATATCGCATCCATGTCTATGCCGCCTCAGTTCCCGGGGAGGGATCTTGCCCATGGCCCACCCTACGCCCACTGCCGCACACTGCACTTTCCATCCGGATTGGTGAGTCTGCCCTGGCTAACCATTTACACGCATTAAATCCCCATTAATTTATTTTTATTTATATGGTTAGTATATTATATTATTTTTTATTCTATTCCATAGGAATATTTTGGTCGCATCAGCTCCTGATGAGTGGGGAGACACCCACGAAACGCGTTGAGCTTTTGAAATGATGTCCCAGCTATACTTTATACGGAACTATATTTATTTTATTATGAATTTACTTTTTTAACTATATACTAAATTTATTTTTGTTTTACATCTAGTGGATGCATATCTATTATGTGGATGTACTTGCTGATGTCGGTTTTGCTGTCATAGGCACTACCATGCCATACTACCCAATTATTTTATTTATTACTACTATGTGCTGCTATATGTGAATACTATATATCATGCTTCTACTGTATTTACGCCTATATACTTTATGAATTTGATCTTTATTATTTTTTATGATCTGTTACTGAACAATCAATAAAAAATTATTATTTTTTTAATATGGTTAAAACCTACCTCCATTATCCAAGTGCTTCATTTTAAAGTCCCAAACTTCCTCTATTACGTACAGATATAGAAATACAAAAGAAGTCTTTAACATGATGAAGCCTTTTTTGAATACTCTCCAGATTTATCAGTGTTTATGAAATGTTAGGGCTCTGTTTTCTTTATAGGTGAGCATATTTTCCATGGTATATTGTGCGCTTGAGATATTTCCTATTTGATCTGGGATGCGGTGCTATACTTTGGCTTATATACATTATTATAACTACATTCTACAAGAATGCCAATTAACATGGAGGTTTGGGGCATCCCCAACAATGTTATCTACATGTTTTAGTTATTTTAAATGTTGTTTTTCAAGCCTTATCAGAAGACCCGCTCTCTACTAAACAGTATTTATTTATTTTTTTTATTTTTTTTATTCTTTATTTACGGATTGCAGGTAATACAGAGAAAAAAACTGTAAAAGACACAAATCACTCAGTTTTCCAGTTTGACAAAAATACACAGTTAACACTTCGTGGGGGACCGGGGGAAACCTATCAACTTATGGCAGCAGCAGCCCCAACCATGTCTAGACCACCACATTATCCCACTCTAATGATCCGGCACCCCAGTGTCTACTTATAAACCAGGGCAGTCCCCAGGGCGATCCCCCTCCAGGCCCAGTCTGAGGGGCCTCCAACATCGGTCACCTTCCTTCTATAAGTCATAGAGCTCAGCCGGGACCACCTCGAGGGCCGCCAACCCCTGGCTGGGAAACTGAGGGAACAGAACGGAGAGATCCTTGCAATCACCATGTTTTTTAATTATACTTGGGAGTTAGGGGATAGGGAAAGAGGGGGGAGCAAATGGGCAGGAGAAGGGGATGGGGGTAGAAAGAGAGAAAGTTATAGGGGGCTAACAGTGCTATGAGGCAGACGGGGGATATATTTATTTATTTTTTTGGTACATGTCACCTTGGCAGTGCCCAGCTAACAATGCCTCTTTTTTCAAAAGCTTGCAAATGAGCAAAAAAGAAAAAAAAAAGAAAGAAAGAAAAATATAAAAATATTTAGCTCCCATAGACTTCAATAGGGTTTGAGGTGTCTGCAGCAGCTTACCAACATGTTTCCTGATAGCTTAAACTTGGCTATAATGCACATTTTCCTTTCATTGTTAACTTTAGGACTAGCAAAATCCCTCTGTTTAAATTTAAAAAAATATTTCCTTGTGTCCTTAGTCATAATCAGAACATTAAGAAAATAAGGCAAATTTACTAAAGGAGCGGAGAATGATCAAACATAACAATGTGATTAATGGCACATACAAAAAATAAAATAGATCTTGGAGCCCAGTACATATATTCAATAACACCTATATCTCTTAATGAATAATAATGAATATAAAGGATATCTGAAGACTGCAAAGACAAGGCCATACATTAAAGAGAAAACATATGTCTTTAGACTATAAGCTCCATGAGCAGGGCCCTCCTATTCCTACTCTATTGTAACTGTACTGTCCCCCCTCTACATTGTAAAGAGCTGCGCAAACTGTTGGTGCTATATACAGTAAATCCTGTAATAATAATAATAATAATAATAAAGATAGATAGATTTGATTCGATATTTACACTACCTATAGGTAAACGTCAGTAAAGGAAGTTTACTTCCTCTTTAACTGTTTTTTTATTTTTTATTATTCATTTTGGACAGAGTAGAGAGTGAATAAGAACAGCAGGCTGGATTTTTATTGCTACCTCTGCCCTCATTAAGGAAATGCACCCTCTCTATTTGTCCTATTTACCGTTATAAAAAATGAAAATAAAGGTAAATCGCTAATTTTGGTTTGTCCCCAGAACAGTAATAAGTAACAAGTAAGAAGTAAACTCTTCCAATGGGGATACTAGTTCTGATTACTTGGGGGGGCCTAAGGGATTCCCTTAATTTCCTCACATCTTGTTTTGGTTATGAGACAGGAAATGTGAAATCTCCCCAATGGGACACAGAAGGAAAAAAAAAAACTGAGAGGGGACCCTCCTCCACTCTATCCAAATGAAAAACACAGTTTTGCCAATAGTTCTATTTTAGCCCCTAATACAGCCTCTTGGGGGCCCTTTAAGTAGACAAAAATACCCGGAAGGCTGTGTGCCTCTTCTGTATCATAAGACCATTGTGACAAACTCTCACAGTGGTCACAAAATTGGAAGCCCATCCCACTGGCTGCTGATCAGAAGCCTTGTGTGATAGCTGACGATGACAGCTTGGTCAGTGTGCTGGGAGTATTAATGTGGTTGTAACGCCTAAACATTTTTTTTACCTGAACGCGTTTCCTGCTCTAAGGTAAAAATGTTTAGGTAGTAATATTGCCCCCCCCCCATACTTACTTGAACCTGCCCTTCTGTAGTGGCTTTCTCCACTCTCCCAGGCTTTGCTGAGGCTGGGAGAGCCATTGGCTTCCACTGCTAACAGTCAAATCCTGTGATGAAGGATTAGGGGGTGGGTTCAAGCTGTGCTGTTTGTGTCTATGGATGCAGGCAGAGCAGTTTGGGATCGAGCACAGAATTGAGCAACAATAGGAAGTGGCTTCCTATGGTGGCACACCGAAAAGAGAGCCATAGCGTCAGGAGGGGACCCCAGAAGAGGAGAATCCGGGCCAGGTAAGTATAACATTTTTGTTATTAAAAAACAAAAAGTAAACTTTACAATCACTCTACAGTCCACCTTTCTTTCTGCCAAATATATGCATTTTGCAGTTGCCAAGAAGTTAACTATATGTCACCAGTAGATTGCAAAGAAACATTTTTTTCCCTGAAGTTCTTTGAGGGCAACTATATTGCTGAAATCTTTTCTATTCTGAACCAATTACACTGTAGCATACATGAGGAATACTGAAAAGCAGTGACTATAGACATTTGACAAACATTCACTGCAGGTGAATAGCCTGGTGCATGTGTTTTCATTTACAATAATTGATTCACCTGTAGTAAATGTCTGGTGAAATTCATTTCACAGTTTTATAAATATGCCCTAATAATTTTCACAGCAATCTAACACAAGTGCTTATACTTCATACTGTATATATTTGTCTTTTCATGAATGATTGTCCATTGAAAACTGCTGTCTTATGACTTCACTATCAGGCCCATCTTAATGAGAGTGCACACCTGGGCACTGCCCAGGGGCCCCAGCTGCATGGGAGGCCCCTGCATTTTCCCCAAAGAAGCTGCTCCTTGAACCCATGCTGCCTGGAAATTGGGGACCCCATGGTGGCACTGATAGGAGGAGAGGACAGAGGAAACAGGCTGGCAGCGGTGCGCCATGCTGTGCAAAATGATACCTATTTCGTAGCCAGCAGGGAGGGGTGGAGCTGGAGTGCCAGTGACGCTATGACCCCGCTCCATGCAGCTTGAATGTTCGGGACTCGGAGAGTAGGAGCTGAAGCGGGACAGCTGCTGAGTCAGCAGCACTGACAGCCCGCCTGCGGAAGTGGCATTGTGGATGGTATCATAGTGAGCTCAGCTGTCCACCACTGTTTGCACCAAAGGGCTTGGAATGTCCGGATAGATTCTCCCTCTTCTGCCCCTCCTTCTGCCGACATGACTTGATTTGTATAGGTGAGTCTTTGTCCTGGTGCTCTAGGTGGGCACATAGCCAAAAGTTCACATATACTGTATCTCCACTGGAAAAGGGGGTACTAAATGGATGGAATAATGGTGCTGGGGGATATCAAGGGTGTATGGGGGAAAACAATGCCGAGGGGGGGGGGGGATCTGGGGTGTATATGGGGTAGCAATGCTTGGGGTATCTTGAGTGGCTATAGTGCTAGAGGTATCAGGGATGTAGGGCAGCCACAGTGTAGGGGGTATCAGGGATGTAGAGAGGCCACAGTGTACGGGGTATCAGGGATGTAGTGGGGGTCACAATAACAGGGGTATCTTATGGATATAACAGTGCTGGGGGATATCTAGGGTGTAGAGAGGGATCAGAGTGCCTGGGGGATATCTGGGGTATAGAGGGGTCAGAGTGCTGGGGGAATATATGGGTTGCAGAGGGATCAGAGTGCTGGGGGAAATGTGGGGTACAGAGAGGGTTTAGAGTGCTGGGGGAATATCTAGGGGGCAGAGAGGAATCAGAGTGCTGGGGGGATGTCTGGGGTGTAGAGGGTTCGGAGTGCTGGGGGGATATCTGGAGTGCAGAAAGGGATCAGAGTGCTGGGGGAATATCTAGGGCGCAGAGTGGGTTTCTGGGGTGCAGAGAGGGATCAGAGTCCTGGGGGGATGTCTGGGGTGTAGAGGAGTCTGAGTGCTAGGGGGATATCTGGGGCGTAGAGTGGTCAGAGTGCTGGGGGATATCTGGGGTGTAGAGGGGTCACAGCATTGGGGGGACATCTAGGGTGTAGAGGGGTCAGAGTGCAGGGGAGTTATTTATTTTGGGTTGAAAATCCAAGGTTGTGGAGGTGATATCAGGATAACAATGGTAGGGGGAAACCTGGTGTGTGTGTGTGTGTGTGGGGGGGGGGGGGGGGGGGGTTAGGAGTGCTGGATATATAAAAGATGTAGAGGGGTTATAATGTTGGGGGTATCTGAGGCCCTGTCAGCAGGCTGGATGGTGCTTCATGATCTTTATTGGCGGCCATGTCTATACTTGTTACAACAGTTCTGAGCATCATTTTGGCAGATATATTATATGAACAGGACAGCTTTGTTACTTTATGTACATAGTATTTGTCCACTGTTTCTTTACTGTACAGAATGATTGTTCATGTAGTTAAAGCAGAGCTCCACCCAAAAGGGGAATCTCCGCTTGTCTGCCTCCTACCTACTTGATGTTTGTTTACCTGTGCTGCCTCCATTGTAGGGGCCCCAGAGCATTACTTTGCCAAGGCGCCCATGATGCTATTAAGATGGCCCTGTTCACTATGTAGTCACGCAATACTGTTCACTCTGTGCTAATCGATCCGCTATAGCTATTTTTAAACCCTTGGCACCATATAGAGCATTGATATGTGTATTTTGTTGCTTATTAATGCTGACAGTATATGGTAATTTTATTTCGTTTTTGCACTAGTATATAATTGTGCAGGTATCCTTAAACTGTTAATTACTAGTAACATGCAAGTAACAGTTACAGGTTTTATTTAAAAAAAATAGTTCCCAATGAAAAAGCATCAAACAGTCTCGGTATCAACAAAGAGGAAATGTGTTTAGCTTCATTTATTACTGTAGAAAAGTCTCTAGCCTCCTCCAATCTAACGAGAACCTTCAGGGCTAAAGATAGCTGACATCCTTCTGTTTGTAGAGGGTTGTGAGATATAGTGGGTGCAAGGTGGATAAAGTTATTGGGTGCCAGACACTTTTTGGATGTAAAAGAGGTTTTATTTCTCTTAACGGTCCTTTTTATATTTTGAGGGGGGAAAGGGGGTTAGGGCCAGGATACCCTTGAGTAGTTGCAATTTCAGTTGGCAGAAGCCAAGACTTCAGTAGGAGGACAGACGTACAGGGAAAGGCCCCCAGCAAGGCGCCACATCTGCACGTGCAGGATTGCTGTCTCCTATGGCAATAGTCTTTAACAGTTCCTAACACAAATCGTTACAGTCCTATTTGCTTCACTACAACTTCGTTTTTCAGCCCCTTGAGCTCCTGGTCTCTCACTGAACTCTCTGATTCACTGACTCCTTTGAGCTCCTCAAAGCTTTGTGGTGGTATCTCCCTCAAGCATCACCCACACTTCCCTGCGGGGTCCATAGCTTGGCACTCCAGATACTTCTCAAGCTTCACCCTTGCTAAGCGGCTGTGGTCCCTGGCTTGACTCACAAGGCTGCTCTGCAAGCATCTCTTATGCTGGCTAGGTCCCTGTACTTGCTTCAGTTACTCACTGTGGTCACTGGTAAAGGTAGTTGGTCCCTTAGTGGCGTCAGCTTTCCTTCTACCCCCAAACATGACAGGTTCTCCGGCTGGCAGAACAGTCACTTATGGTTGGACTGGAAGCTGCAATCCCAACCCTGTGCTGCCCTCTTACTTCTGGATAGGCCCTCACACAGCCTGGCAGCCAAATGCCCACCCCCAGGATAGGGCCAATCTCCGGCCTAGCAGCCTGGGTCGTACAACACACGTCTACCCAGACAGCCATCCAGGTGGCACAGAACCTAGATTCCCTGACCTCACCCAAATATATAGGTTCTCCCAGCAGGCCAAGGGATTCAAGAAAACCCCTGCCCATTGGCTGAGATACCCCATATACCCATAACCTGACCTTGGGTTGCTCTTCTCGTATCTAGTACCACCAAGTACCCGGCCACCTAGCAGGTCGAAGATAAAAAATTCAACAAGGCCAAACTAAGGGAGAAATCAATGGATCTCTAGAAATTGACCAGGGTTACTACTCCTGGCAAGTACATTTGTGAACAGCTCCCTGATTAAACCTCAGGACGCCACATTCCAAAAATTAGAGCCTGTTTATTTAAAGAACATATGAAGAAAGGTGTTAAAACAGCAAGCTCACCTTTGCATTTAAAAGAAGTCGTCTGTATTTTTCCTGTGTGCTCTGAGGTTTCAGTTACATTTTATAAGTATATTCGTCATTGATTTATGCAGGTAAAATGATGTACTGGGACTATTATCCTCCGAAGCTATGCCTTGCTAGCATGATTGAACAGCGCGTGAATATCATGTTGACAGCCATAGATCGTAGCATTATGCAGAGGCTCATATAGCAAAATACTTAAAGTAAACCTAGCATTAGTTACAGTATATTTTTCAGTAAATGTTTGCTAAATAATTTGTTTTAATGCTGGATAACCACAAGGCATTTTAGGCAGGGGTCCAGAATGTCTTGTGTGATTGTGACATTTTTATTTATAAATCATGATGTTCTGAGAGATACTGTGCCATCTAGCAAAGTTCCCCAAATGTCACAAGGGTACTTACCAAGGCCGAGATGGTGAGAGCGGTTAACCCTTGCAACTACGCGTACCATGTCCCCCGGAGGTAGTACAGGGAGCAGGTGATACACAGAAGCACTGGCCACCAGCTGGTGTAAGTTCCTGAAAAGGGTTGAGGAGCTGAGCAGAGGGTTTCTGAAGATCAGGAACTGGCTGAGTAGCAAGAGTTCAGGCACAAGATGGGTAGCAAGTCCGTGAAGCAGGCCAGGGGTCAGATCCATGTATCAAGCAAGGAAGTCCGTAAGGCAGGCCAAGGGTCAAATCTGTGTAATCAAGCAAGAGAGTCTGTAAGGCAGGCCAAGTGTCAAATCTGTATAATCAAGCAAGAGAGTCCATAAGGCAGCCCAAGGGCCAAATCCATAAAGGCAGATCAGGAGAGGTCCGTTTAAGCAAGCCGAGGGTCGAATCGAGGAGAAGAGCAACGTAGTCAGGGACAGTCCGGTTCAAAACAGGCAATCAGGTATAACAGCAGGAAACAGGCACAAACCTGGAAGCTGACAACAAACCAGCAACCCTTTTGGACACCAGAGCCGTCTAAAATAGCCACGCCGTAGTGTGTGCGCCATTGCGCACAACTGTGTGCTATCGCGCACACTCACGAGCCACTGCGCGCACACATGTGCCATTGCACACATGTGTGCGCTGAACCATCGGGCCGTGCACGTGCATGTGTCGGAGCTCTAATCTGCCGTGCATGCGCACAATAGTATGGCAAGCATAGGTGGAAAAAGTCTTTCTCTGACACCAAAGTTACTGCTGCCCTAACTTGGTATAGTGGTATAGTGATCTATAATGGATTATCAAACTTTGTGGCCAGTGATATCAGATGAGTTGTGGGCCAGTCAGGAGTCAGCTGGCCTAGTATCAACCAATCCAAAGTACCTGAAGCAGGTTCCACCCCTTAAAAAATGTGATTGCTGGTAGTTTCACTATTGCATGTTGATCAATGTATTTTCACCAAGGAGAAGGCTGGCATCTAGCTGGTGCTGGATGTAGACAAAAGCTGAGCTCCTCCTGTAAGCTGTTTACTACCATGGAAGTCCTTTTTTTTTTAAGAGGAAGCAATGTACTGTATATAGGTCACTGGATGAGGGGGCATAATTTGTGGGATATTGTACATTGAGAAACAATATCTAGGAGGGCATGGTAAGAGAAGGGGACCTTTTGTGAGTCTGCATGTTAAGGGATAAACTCTAGGGGAAATGCCTATGCAATATATCTGTAGCACTACCCCCGCAGGGGCTACTGGTAACAGGTTCACCTACTCCTGCCAGCACAACACAATCTCCTGAGTTTGGGGGCTTAGTCTATGGCAGGGATATGCAATTAGCGAACCTCCAGCTGTTGCAGAACTACAAGTCCCATGAGCATAGCAAGACTCTGACAGCCACAAGCATGACACCCAGGCAGAGGTATGATGGCACTTGTAGTTTTGCAACGGCTGGAGGTCCGCTAATTTCATATCCTTGGTCTATAGGTAGGTGGTGCAGCAAACTCTTTGGATAAAATGTGGAATGTCAATGGTCTTGCTGCCTTCCTCAGAACAATGGGTATCCTTAGAACTGAAACATACAAAAAAAAGGAGGGCGCACCGATCTTGTGCATTACCAAATATAATATTTATTAAAAAGTGTAACAGCAGCAGTTATACACACAAACAAACATTATAAAAAAGCTTGTCAGTACACCAGCAAATGGAACCACGTCTCTAGTAGGGATGAGCCCGATGCTCGAGTCGAACGTAAGTTCGACTCGAACATCGGATGTTCGCCTGTTCGCCAAATAGCGAGCAATTTGGGGTGTTCACGGCTAATTTGAAAGCCACGGAACACCCTTTAAAAGTCTATGGGAGAAATCAAAAGTGCTAATTTTAAAGGCTTATATGCATGGTATTGTCATAAAAAAATGTTTGGGGACCTGGGTCCTGCCCCAGGGGACATTTATCAATGCAAAAAAAGTTTTAAAAACAAGTTTTTTTGGGAACAGTGATTTTAATAATGCTTAAAGTGAAACAATAAAAGTTAAATATATTCCTTTAAATTTCGTACCCGGGGGTGTCTATAGTATGCCTGTAAAGTGACGCATTTTTACTGTGTTTACAACAGTCCCTGCACAAAATGACATTTCTAAAGTAAAAAAGGCAATACAGATAAAAGTCATTGAAAAAAACGGCATGGGGGCCCCCCAAAAATCCTTACTAGGCCCTTTGGGTCTGGTATGAATATTAAGGGTAACCCCAAACCAAAATAAAAAATAAAAATTGCAAGGGGGTCCCCTCAAATTCCATACCAGGCCCTTCAGGTCTGGTATGGATATTAAGGGAAACCCTGTGCCAATTTTTTTTAAAAAATTGAAAAAAAAATCCTTACCACACCCTTATCCGAGCATGCAACCTGGCAGGCCGCAGAAAAAAGAGGGACTTTTATCTGTATTGCCGAGACTCGACAATTCATTATAGCCCTTATTATAGTTTTAAATTACTTTTTTTCCTTTAGAAATGTAATTTTGTGCAAGGACTGTTGTAAACACGGGAAAAATGTGCCACTTTACAGGCATTCTATAGACAACCCCCAGGTATGACACCCCCCAGGGCCTTTAAATTAATATTTCACTTTTATTGTTTCACGTTAAGCATTCTGAAAATCACTGCTCCCCAAAAAATTGCAGTTTAAAAAAAAAAAAATTGCACTGATACATGTCCCCTGGGGCATGGCCCAGGTCCCCAAACACTTTTTATGACAATACCTTGCATTTAAGCCTTTGAAATTAGCACTTTTGATTTCTTCCATAGACAATTCATTATAGCCGTGAGTACTTTTAAATGACTTTTTTCCTTTAGAAATGTAATTTTGTGCAGGGACTGTTCTAAACACGGGACAAATGTGCCAATTTACAGGCAGACCATATACACCCCCCCCCCCCCCCCCAGGTATGAAATTTAAAGGAATATTTCACTTTTATTGTTTCACTTAAAGCATTATTAAAACCACTACTCCCAAAAAAATTGCCATTTTTAAAAAGTTTTTTTTGCATTGATACCCAGGTCTCCAAACACTTTTTATGAAAATAACTTGCATATTAACCCTTAAAATTAGCATTTTTGATTTTTCGCGTTCGTATCCCTTAGACTTTAACGGTGTTCACGTGTTTGAACAAATTTTTTGCCTGTTTGCATGTTCTGCTGAGAACCGAACCAGGGGGTATTTGGCTCATCGCTAGCCTCTAGACACCTGCAACCTGGACAGGGTGTTGGAGGGACCAGATGGCATCACAAATGGCTTACGCATTTTGACGGAGGACCCTTTTTCTCAGACCCAAAGCGGTGAATGACTGGCCTCCTCCAGTTACCTCTGTATACAGTTGTTCTCATAAGTTTACATACCCTGTCAGAATTTATGATTTCTTGGACATTTTTCAGAGAATATGAATGATAACACAAAAACGTTTCCTTCACTCATGGTTAGTGTTTGGCTGAAGCCATGTATTATCAATCAACTCTGTTTACTTTTTTAAAAAATCATAATGACAATAGAAACTACCCTGATAGAAAGTTTACATACCCCAGTTCTTAATACCGTGTATTGCCCCCTTTAACATCAATGACAGCTTGAAGTCTTTTGTGGTATTTGTGGATGAGGCTCTTTATCTTCAGAGATGAAAAAGCTGCCCATTCCTCTTGGTAAAAAGCCTCCAGTTCCTGTAAATTCTTGGGCTTTCTTGCATGAACTACACGTTTGTAATCTCCCCAGAGTAGGGATGAGCCCGATGTTCGAGTCAAATGTAAGTTCGACTTGAACATTGGGTGTTCGCCTGTTCGACCGAACAGCAAACATTATGCGGTGCTCGTGGCAAATTCCAAAAGCCACAGAACACTGTTAAAGTCTATGGGACACTAACCTGAAAAACCAAAAGTGCTAATTTTAAGGGTTACCTTTAAAAAAGGACCCAGGGGACATGTATCAATGCAAAAAAAGTTTTTAAAACTGCATTTTTTTCAGGAGCAGTGATTGTAATAATACTTAAAGTGAAACAATAAAAATGAAATATTCCTTTAAATATCATGCCCAGGGGGTGTGCTTAGTATGCCTGTAAAGTAGCAAAATTTTCCCATGTTTAGAACAATACCACAGTAAAATTACATTTCTAAAGGAAAAAAAGTCATTTAAAATTGCTTGTGGCTGTAATGAATTGTCAGATCCCAGTAATATAGATAAAAATCATTGAAAAAAATGGCTTGGATTCCCCCAGTCCATTACCAGACCCATTGGGTCTGGTATGAATTTTAAGGGGGACCCCGCACCAAAATTTAAAAACAATCTGTGCCGCCCCCCCCCCCCCCCCCCCAAATTTATACCAGGCACTTCAGGTCTGGTATGAATATTAAGGTGAACACTGTGGCATTTTTTTTAAAATCCGTCTTGGAAGGCGGGGTCATCCAGTTACATCCCTGTGTGGCCACGCACTCAGCTAACAGATATTATCACACAGAGGCTTCAGTCAGCGGGAGCCTCCCATGGAGGCAGATTTGTTGCATTTTGTTTTTGTTTGTTTTTTTGGTTCGTCAAGCGACATGATGGACGATTGATTTCCATTGTGGAACTTTGTTATTTTTTTATTTTTTAATAAAGGATTTGTCCCAAATTGTCTCTTGTAATTTTTACTATTTTTGACACTTTTTTTGGTACCCAATACCCATTCGCATATTGGGGTGGGATCTGGGGGCCCCCTTGTTAAAGGGGGGTTTCAGATTCCAATAAGCACCCCTGCCAGCAGACCCCCAAAGCCACCGGGCAAGGGTTGTGGGGATGAGGCCCTTGTCCCATCAACATGGGGAAAAGGTGCTTTGGGGGGACCCCAAAGCACCCTCCCCATGTCGAGGGCATGTGGCCTAGTACGGTTCAGGGGGGGTGCTCTCTCATTCCCCCTGATATTTAAAAGAATATTTCATTTTTATTGTTTCACCTTAAGCATTGTTAAAATCACTGCTCCTAAAAAATGGGCGTTTTTTTAAACACTTTTTGCATTGATACATGTGCCCTGGGGCAGGACCCAGGTCCCCACTTTTTATGGCAATAACTTGCGTATAAGCCTTTAAAATTAGTACTTTTGATTTTTCATGTTCGTGTCCCATAGACTTTATGGGACACGAACATTCGCACAAATTTTTTGCCTGTTAGCATGTTCTGGTGCAAACCGAACTGGGGGTTACATAGTTACATTGTAGGCGAGGTTGAAAAAAGACACAAGTCCATTAAGTCCAACCTATGTGTGTGATTATATGTCAGTATTACATTATATTATATCCCTGTATGTTATGTATGTATGTATGTATGTTATGGTCGTTCAGGTGCTTATCTAATAGTATTTTGAAACTATTGATGCTCCCCGCTGAGACGACCACCTGTGAAAGGGAATTCCACATCCTTGCCACTCTTACAGTAAAGAACCATTTATGTAGTTTTAGGTTAAACCTCTTTTCTTCTAATTTCAATGAGTGACCACATGTCTTCTTAAACTCCCTTCCATGAAAAAGTTTTATCCCTATTGTGGGGTCACCAGTACGGTATTTACAAATTGAATTCATATCCCCTTTCAAGCGTCTCTTCTCCAGAGAGAATAAGCTCAGTGCTCACAACCTTTCCTCATAACTAATATCTTTCAGACCCTTTATTAGCTTAGTTCTTCTTCCCTTCTTTGTACTCGCTCCATTTCCAGTACATCCTTCCTGAGGACTGGTGCCCAGAACTGGACAGCATACTCTAGGTGCGGCCCAGACCAGAGTTTTGTAGAGCAGGAGAATTATTGTTTTTATCTCTTGAGTTGATCCCATTTTTAATGCATGCCAATATTCTGTTTGCTTTGTTAACTGCATTCATCTTGCTATCAATTTTGACCAAATTTCCTGTGCCTTTGTAGCTCACACATCCCCAAATCATCAGAAATCCACCTCCGTACCTTTCACCATAGGCCTTGTTGACTCTTCTCCAAATGAAGCGTTTATGGTTGTGGCCAAAAAGCTTAATTTTGGTCTCATCACTCCAAATAACTTTGTGCCAGAAGGTTTGAGGCTTGTCTCTGTGCTGTTTGGTGTATTGTATGTGGGCTACTTTCTGGTATTTGCATCGTAATGGCTTTCTTCTAGCAACTCAACCATGCATCCCATCTTTCTTCAAGTGCCTCCTTTTTGTGCATCTTTAAACAGCCACACCACATGTTTTCAGAGAGTCCTGTATTTCAAGTGAAGTTATTAATGGACACAGATTACCGTTCCAACCTTCCAGATCCACAATAGAGTGGTCACCCTAATGGAATTCACAGGTGGCGGCTCTACTCAAGATTGCGGAAAAAAATAATTCATGGATGGCCGCACATCCAAAAAAGGCATCTTTATTGGCAAGCAATTAAAATCCAAGTACAGTCACCTCATAAAAATAGGGAAAACAGGACAAATAGCTAACGCGTTATTTGTCCTGTTTTGCCTATTTTTATTAGGTGACTGTACTTGGATTTTAATCATTTGCCAATAAAGATGCCTTTTTTTGATGTGCGGCCATCCAGGAATTCTTTTTCTCCTCAATTAAGTTATTTGTGGGTTTTTCTTTGCATCCAAACAATTTTCCTGGCAGTTGTGGCTGGAATTTTAGTTGGTTTACCTGACCGTGGTTTGGTTTCAACAGAACCCCTCATTTTCCACTTCTTGATTAGAGTTTGAACACTGCTGATTGGCATTCTCAATTCCTTAGATATCTTTTTATATTCTTTCCTGTTTTATACAGTTCAACTACCTTTTCCCGCAGATCTTTGACAATTCTTTTGATTCCCCCATGACTCAGAATTCAGAAAAGTCAATGCAGCACTGGATGAAAGATGCAAGTGTCTGTCAGGAGTCCAGAATCTCATTGACCTTTTATACACACACACTAATTACAAGCAAACAGATCACAGGTGAGGATGGCTACCTTTAAAAGCCATTCAAACCCCGTTGTGTTAACTTGTGTGCATGTTATCATGACAAAATCACCAGGGTATGTAAACTTTTGATCAGGGCCATTTGGGTAGTTTGTATTAGGATTTTAAAAGAGTAAATACAGTTGATTTATAATAAATGGCTTTGGCCAAACACTAACCATGAGTGCAAGAAATGTTTTTGTGTTATCATTCATATTCTCTGGAAAATGGCCAAGAAATCATAAATTCTGCCTGGGTATGTAAACCTATGAACACAACTGTATATCCACATACACATGTACAAGTGAACACCCACCAGATCCTACCACGCCCATCAAAGTGGGCACTACCCACCATGTGGATCAACAGAGATGTATATTAGTATCCACCATCCTATATCCCTCCCCTGCCAACATAGAAGTGTACTACTCCTGGCGCCTCCCTCTGAGTTCACAGCAACTACAGAGAAGGCATTGTGTATCAATGCGCACTGACAGTATTGACTGTCAGCACACATTGAGAACAACACTGGAAACAACAATGTGAAGTATACCTCTGCCACAATGTTGATTTGTGGCAGAACCCCTGGGGAACACCAACATTTTCTCCACTGGTTTGTGACCGCTGTTCTAAAGGCCAGTGATTGATTCACTATCAGTGAATGTTAGATGAAAGTCACATTTGCTCCTTTTTAAAATATGCTCCTAACTAGTGATGGACGAACTTCCAATGGGACGTTTCGCGAACGCGCCCGATAGTTTGTGAACCGTAACGTTCGCGGCGGGCCTCATTGACTTCAATGGGAGGCGAACTTTGCAAACCTACAGGTCAAATTTGCAGCGACAAAATAATTACTAGCTGTGCAAACATAGTCCCACCACATGGCCAATGACATAACACATGTATGAGGTGAATCTGGGATTGACAACTACAAGCATTCTTTTTTTATATGTGAAATTGTGACAATTCAGGACTGTGGAGCGCATGAAGGCAATGGAGGAGAGGGAAGGTCAGGGTAGGCAAAGAAGAGGGTGCAGGAGATGATCACCAGCAGCGTGACATACAGCAATGACACCAGCACCGTGATATACAGCACTGACACCAGCACCGTGATATACAGCACTGACACCAGCAGCGTGACATACAGCAATGACACCAGCAGCGTGATAGAGTGATCTGACACCAGCTGCGTGATAGAGAGCACTGACATCAGCAGCGTTACATAAAGCAATGACACCTGTACCGTGATAGAGTGATCTGACACCAGCACCATGATAGAGAGCACTGACATCAGCAGCGTGACATAAAGCACTGACACCAGCACCATGACATACAGCACTAACAGCAGCACCGTGATAGAGAGCACTGACATCAGCAGCGTGACGTACAGCAATGACACCTGCACCGTGATAGAGTGATCTGACACCAGCACCGTGATAGAGAGCACTGACATCAGCAGCGTGACATAAAGCACTGACACCAGCACCGTGATATACAGCACTGACACCAGCACCGTGATAGAGAGCACTGACATCAGCAGCGTGTCATACAGCATTGACACCTGCACCGTGATATAGTGATCTGACACCAGCACCGTGATAGAGAGCACTGACATCAGCAGCGTGACATAAAGCACTGACACTAGCACCGTTATATACAGCATTGACACCAGCACGGTCATATACAGCACTGACACCTGCACCGTAAGCAGCCCCAGAAGGAAGTCAGCATAGCACAGGGATGGTGGGAGCCCCTCATAATGAGCATATCACAGGGATGGTGGGAGCCCCTCATAATATGCACAGCAGAGGTACAGCCCCAGGAGGAAGTCAGCACAGCACATGGATGGTGGGAGCGCCTCATAATGAGCATAGCACAGGGATGGTGGGAGCCTCTCATAATATGCACAGCAGAGGTACAGCCCCAGGAGGAAGTCAGCACAGCACAGGGATGGTGGAAGCCCCTCATAGTAAGCAGCCCCAGGAGGAAGTCAGCACAGCACAGGGATGGTGGGAGCCCCTCATAATAAGCAGCCCCAGGAGGAAGTCAGCACAGCACAGGGATGGTGGGAGCCCCTCATAATAAGCAGCCCCAGGAGGAAGTCAGCATAGCACAGGGATGGTGGGAGCCCCTCATAATAAGCAGCCCCAGGAGGAAGTCAGCACAGCACAGGGATGGTGAACTTTACAAACCTACAGGTCATATTTGCAGCCACAAAATAATTACTAGCTGTGCACACATAGTCCCACCACATGGCCAATGACATAACACATGTATGAGGTGAGTCGGGGATTGACAACTACAAGCATTCTTTTATTATATGTGAAATTCTGACAATTCAGGACTCTTGAGACAATGGAGGCGAGGGAAGGTCAGGGTAGGCAAAGAAGAGGGTGCAGGAGATGATCACCAGCACCAGCACCATGATATAGAGCACTGACACCTGCACCGTGATAGAGTGATCTGACACCAGCACCGTGATAGAGAGCACTGACACCAGCACCGTGATATACCAGTCCTTAAGGATTAGCAGACTGTACCTCACTCAACCCTATATACTGTAGTACCCTAGACCTTACCAGTCCTTATAAGGACCTTTGTGGAACTAGTAGGTTGTGAATGATTAGCAGACTGTACCTCAGTCCCTATACTGATAAAGGACTGCTGCAGCAGTAGGACAGCAGTCAGCAGTAGTGCACCTCAACCCTATATATTGTGGACCTATACCAGTCCTTAAGGAATAGCAGACTGTACCTCACCCAACCCTATGTACTGTAGTACCCTATACCTTACCAGTCCTTATAAGGACCTTTGTGGAACAAGTAGGTTGTGAATGATTAGCAGACTGTACCTCAGTCCCTATACTGATAAAGGACTACTGCAGCAGAAGGGCAGCAGTCAGCAGTAGTGGACCTCAACCCTATATAAATTGTGGACCTATACCAGTCCTTAAGGAAAAGCAGACTCTACCTCACTCAACCCTATGTACAGTAGTACCCTAGACCTTACCAGTCCTTATAAGGACCTTTGTGGAACAAGTAGGTTGTGAATGATTAGCAGACTGTACCTCAGTCCCTATACTGATAAAGGACTACTGCAGCAGAAGGGCAGCAGTCAAGTATAATATTCTTTCTATATTTGGAAGAAAGAATATTATACGTGTACAAGCCTATTACCATACCAGTCCTGAAAAGAACCTTTGTGGACCTAATAGTAACAGCTACTGATTAAACTGACTGTCCCTCACTGCCTCACACATAGCTTCCTGCCTGTCCCTATTTAAACTGACAAAACAGAGGCTGCTGGAACAATAACTTGAATAGCACTTTTGTGGACCTAATAGTAACAGCTTATGATTAAACTGACTGTCCCTGCAGCACACAGCGTCCTGTCCCTCTCTCTACACTGACAAAAGACAGGCTGCTGCAAAAATCAGTAGCACAGCAGTGCCTCAAACCTATATCCTGAACTACACCTAACACCTATACCAGTCCTGAAAAGAACTTTTGTGGACCAGTTTCTCCCTGCTCCACACAGCAACCTCTCCCTATAGTGACAGTAGAAAGAATGTAAAATGGCCGCCGGATCGGGTCTATTTATAAGTTAGGGGGAATGTCCAAGTGTCCATGTGCTGTAATGTCTCAATTGGCTGTCCTGTACCCCATGATGGATGTGTCATCATAGGTCAAAGTTCTTTTACACAGTAAACACGGAAGTCCGCCGGGCGAACGGCGGCAATAGTCCGCCCATCGGGTGAACCGCGAACAGCCTAAATTCGCCGCGAAATGACCGCCAGGCGAACCGTTCGGCCATCCCTACTCCTAACTGGTGGCTACTCTATCTATGGAGGCAACCATTGTCACATTAGGACAGGACAACAAACATGTCTTCCTCTGTTCATCTCCATTACATAGGGAATGGGGTAATTTGTAGTTTCCAGAAGAGAGCTTTGAGAAAGAATACCATTGTTTGATTTTGGCAAGATGAACAGGTGTTTTTTGTTTTCCTTTTAATTTTTTAACCTGTCCTGCCAGTGACACAATTCCTATCCTAGGGTGATAATACTCCTTCACTGCACTATCTCTATGGAGAATCAGCTCTGCCGATCTGTACTACAAATACCTCTCCCTCTCCTCATCTGCATTACATAAAGGAGAAGCGTTTTGTAGTTCACACAAGATAAGCTGGTACAGCTAGGATTATTGTTAGAGATTTTAGTTCTGAGCAGATAACACTGGATTTTTAACAGGATCAATTGGATTTTTTACGTTGCAGAAAATTTACTTATAAATTAATGCAGTAATGACATCTAAAGGCTGGTAAGCTATAACATATTACATTTCTGTTCTTCAGTACAGATCTTCTGACTGTGCCTGGGTATAATTTGCATTATGTTCACCAAGCTGATCAAAAATTAAAATTAAGTGAATGGGGATTGTGAAGCAAAGGGCATAGAGAGCTGGGCGCTGCCAGGGGGTCCATGTACCAATGCAAAAAAAGTTTAGAGAATACCATTCAGTGTAGAGCAGCTACTTTATGTTTACAGTGATACTTACAGTGAAGCATTAAAAGTGCACAACTCCTTTACATAATATTATTAGGTGATGCCTTAATTGAAATTGCACACTTGTATGATATATATAGTACACAAGCAAAAGCGACATTTACAAAGAAAAAAAATATCCTTTAAATTGCCAGCCTGTAAAAATAAATGTATTGGCTGGCTTCCCTCTGTTTGTATACAAAGGAGATCCTCTTATCTACACCAAATGTTATGGATATGCCCCCGCAATGAATAAAAACAAGGAAAAAAGACCTCCTGCACCGTAGTAACTGAGGACGCTGTGATGGCCAGCCTCCCGCTTCTTGGCAACTATTGAAATCATTGGTTGTAAGGACGCCGGCAGATGCTCAGACATTAATTGTTAGTATGCTTAACAACCAATAACAATTTAGAAAGAAATAAAAATAAAACAAAAGCAATACCAGCCCCTTATTCTTGATGTGAGTCTGGTATGGTTGTTAAGAAGGACCTGCTAAAAAAAACAGTGTGGAGCCCTTTTAAATTCAATAACACACCCTTCAGGTCTGGTGTGGATTTTAGGAAACAATAAAAAAGATGTATTTATAGGGACTCCCCAAAAGCCACACCAGATTCTTATCTGAGCATTTAGCTAAACTGCACAGGTAAGGAGGGGGCAGATAGAGTGCATCCCCCTTCTGAACCATACTAGGCCACATGCTCAACATGGAAAGGATAACTGGCTAGGTGGTTGCTGTGGTCTGCAGGAGGAATTAGAATCAAGAAACCCCAAGGGAGTCTCCAGATTCTGCTATCTCTATATGAACGAGTAAGGAGTAAAAGTCAAAAAGTAAGTAAACACATTGACACCAAGTTCTTTGTTTAAAAAAAAAAAAAAAGTAACACAATTGAAATCCATCGTTCAGCACATCGTCCAGCCCCAAAAGAAAACACATTGAGTTCACCTAAATGGTAACATCACACAGAAAATTTTCTAATGCTTCATGGAATAAAGAGGTGCATATATTTTTATGTACTTCTGAGTAAATTCTTAATAAAAGACAGTTTAATTCAAATTTGATGACATAAACATTTTGATGCATCCAAATTTCTTGGGATTGGCTGATAATTTGCTGCCCTGTACACAGTGGAGAGACCACAGCATAGGTGCCTATTGCATTAGGGTGTGCACCCTAAAGCTCAAAAACACATGTGCGTGTGTATATATATATATATATATATATATATATATATATATATATATATATATATATAATTAAAATATACAGTATATATGGCCCTGGCATATTGATCTCCCTGCCGGCTCAGTGAAAGAGAAGTGCATAAGCACTTCTCTTATAGCAGAGATTGTAGGAGGGACATCTTTCCTATCTTCCCACTGACACACAAAGCCAATGCATGGGTTGATTAGGGTGTGCCCAAGTACACCCAGCACACCCTGTACACATGCCTACAGACCACAGCTTGTTCATTGGCAGACTGCAGAAACAGGTTTCAATGGTCATGCACCGACATGATGCCAGCATACACTTTAGTTATGGTTAGAGAAAGGGTCAGAAACTAAGCATGTGATTTTAAAACAATTTATAATGATCCTAAAACTTTATATTCAGGATATATAAGAGAATAATTTAATAAATACTTTGTACTCTCAAACACAAGTGTAGCACGAGGAAATCATAGGTGTATACACACATACATATTTAGTAAAGGCAGCTAACCCACACAGAGCAAAATGATATAGCCCTAAACTCGAGAAAGTGCATCTGCTGCCAAATTGGCAGTATCAACATTATTAAAACGTGTTAATGGTTCACAAGTGATATGACTCCCTAAGAGAAATTTTGTAAGATTTCACAAATTATCAAGAATTATGCATTTTGCCAATGCGGCAAAATCCAGAACAAGTTTCTTTCAATTATGTATCGTGTTAAAGAGAAGCAATGCAGCGAGAAATGTGTGCTGCCATTTTTTACATTTTCTTGCTTAGCTGACCTGCAAATCCACATACTTAAAATAATAATAATAATAATGATGATCATTATCATCATAATTGTTTTCCATGAGCCCTGCAATGACTTGCGTTCATCCAGTGTGGAAAAATGCCGGTCACCGCAGATAGTGTGGACAAGCCCCAACGGAGGCAGACTGTCTAGGAATGTGCTTGTTTAGTTAAATGTACCCACAGAAGGCCCCCAAGCTCCCCTTCCTTTCTTTATCCCAGTGACACAGATGCCATATTCTCATCTAACTAACATCACTAATGCAGGGGCACTTACTTTTAGTAACATCTCAACACAGGGAATTTTTTCCTTGTAGTGATACCACCTGGGGCGGAGTCCAGGCAGTGACGTTATCGTGCACAACCACAGTCTGGAGCGGTGTGTACCATTTGAGCTCTATGTATACTCATTCACCTGTAAGGCCGGATTCACAACTATGCATTTTTTTGTGCTTTTTGCATTTTGCAGATTTGCACTACAGAACGTGTTCCATAGGAAACCATGTTAAATGGACTGTAGTACAAATCTGCAAAATGCAAAAAGCACTAAAATTGCATAGGTGTGAATCCAGCCTAAGTGCTCAATCTCCGATTTAACCACTTAAAGAGCAGGCTTTTTCTAGGCCCTAGAGAATAAATTGGTGGGTTTTGGAATTTTTTACATCAATAGGTATTTGCACAGAAGTTTTGGGGAAAATGCAAAAAAAAAAAAAAAAAAGCACAATACATAACCCAATTGTTTTGTAAAATATAAAAGATGGAGTTATGCTGAGTAAATAGATACCAAACATGTCACGCTTTAAAATGGCGCACGCCCGTGCAGCGGCGACAAACAACATAAATATTACTATCCATAGGCAACGTTTTAAAGCCATTTACTGTTCTAAAAATGGGAAAACTGCGCCACTTTACAGGCATACTATAGACACCCCCCAGGCACGATATTTAAAAGAATATTTCATTTTTATTGTTTCACTTTAAGCATTATTAAAATCGTTGCTCCCGAAAAAAAACTTTTTTAAAAACTTTTTTTTGCATTGATATATGTCCCCTGGGGCAGGACCCGGGTCCTCAAACACTTTTTATGACAATAAATTGCATATAAGCCTTTAAAATTAGAACTTTTGATTTTTCATGTTCCTGTCCCATAGACTTTAACAGTGTTTGTGTGTTTGTCCATATTTTTAGCCTGTTCGCAAGTTCTGGTGCAAACATAACCGGTGGGGTGTTCGGCTCATCCTTACCCACTACTTAAAGGGGGCACAGTGTGGCTTCTTTGCCCTGGGCACAGGATAGTCTTATCCTGGCACTGGTCACAGATTCAGCTGAATAGGAGGGAAAATCAGTTTAGTATGGATGTACTGTATATCTTCACTCAGCATAGTGAAAGTAATTAAGGCTATATGATCTTAAAGCAGAACTTTACCCATACCAACTTGATTAAAATAATGTTCTTTAGTAAGGAACATACATTCCACATAAATAATTCTGCTACCAACATTAGTATGCACTGTAAATTGCATGAAGCATTTCTCCTGTTTGTTCTTGCTGGAGGCTCCCATTTTGCTGAAGCCCAGAACCCCTGAACAGCAGTAAATCATAAAGCAGAACAAAAGCCATCAATTTAATGGTTTAAAAAAACAGTTCCTGGATTGCTAACTGTCACATTTGCTTATGCCCTCAACCAAACTGTCAAACCATCAAATGGCTGTTGTCATAACTTATCACATGTGCAGCAACATGGCAATTACAGACTAAACAGAAGCAGCTTCCTTGGCTGTAAAGGTTAGGAGGATTTAATTCCACTTTTAGGCTGACTGCAGATTGGCATCTACAAATTTGGCAGCACATAAAAATAGATTGCAACTGAGCATGTGCAGAGCAGGTTGAGACAATACATTACTGGATTTGAAACAGTATAGGCACTTATTCATAATGTTTTACATAGCTATACTGGCAAAAGGAGCCAGTCTAAAGTGATCTAGCTGGACCTAACTTTCTGACTTAAATTCCACTTTAACAGCTGTAAATTCCAAAAAAATAAGGGACCCAAGATGGATCCCTGAAGGACTTGTGACTTATAGTGTTAAAGCCACAACAGTAAAATCGGTCTGTACAGTGCCTTGAAAAAGTATTCACACCCCTTGAAATTTTCCACATTTTGTCATGTTACAACCAAAAACATAAATGTATTTTATTGGGATTTAATCTGATGGACCAACACAAAGTGCAACATAATTGTGAAGTTGAAGGAAAATGATAAAGTGAACAAACAGCTACATCAAGGCCAAGAAATACAACAGACAGGTTAGGGATACCATTGTAGAGAAGTTTAAAGCAGGGTTAAGTTATAAAAAAATATTCCAAGCTTTGAACATCATACGTAGCACTGTTCAATCCATCAACTGAAAATGAAAAGAGTATGGCACAACTGCAAACCTACCAAGACGTGGCCGTCCACCTAAAAATGACAGGCCGGGCAAGAAGAGCATTGATCAGGAAAGAAGCCAAAAGGCCCATGGTAACTCTGGAGGAGCTGCAGATATCTACAGCTCAGGTGGGAAAATCTATCCATAGGACAACTATTAGTTGTGCACTCTACAAAACTGGCCTTTATGGAAGAGTGGCAAGAAGAAAGCCATTGTTGAAAGAAAGCAATAAGAAGTCCAGTTTTTATAAGAAGCCATGTGGGGGTACACAGTAAACATGTGCAAAAACATGTGGAAGGAGGTGCTCTGGTCAGATGAGAACAAAATAGAACTTTTTGGCATAAAAGCAAAACGCTATGTGGGGCAAAAAATTAACACTGCACATCACCCTGAACACACCATCCCCACCATGAAACATGCTTTTCTTCAGCAGGGACAAGGAAGCTGGTCAGAGCTGATGGAAAGATGGATGGAGCTAAATACAGGGAAATCTTATGCCACATACACACAATCAAACTATCCGGCGGACCAGAGTCGGCCAGACAATCCGCCTGTGTGTGGGCTCCAGCGGACTTTTTTCCCCAAAAGTCATACGGACTTAGAAAGTAGTTTTGACTCAAAAATTGTCCGCTGCACTGTGAGTCCGGTGGACAATCCGGCCGTGTGTGTGCTAGTCAGCCGGACTTTTGAAATTAACAGACTTTCCCGCACACAGAGGAAATTCCTTTCATTTTGAACGTGGCTCCAGGTACCCGGGACTAGCGAAGCAAGTCAATGTCGCCGCCTTCGGTGGCGAGATTGACACGTCGCTGGCCCCGTCACCTGGTATGGACTTAAAGGGGAAGCCCTACGCTGAAAAAACAGCATGGGGGCCCCCCCCCCAAGGTCCATATAAGACCCTTATTCGAGCACGCAGCCCGGCCAGTCAAGAAAGGGGGTGGGGAGCATCCTCTGGGACTGTGACATCATAATGGGCGGGAACATCACCCGGTGACCCCGCCCATTGTCCCTATATAAGTCGCCGTGCAACACGTCCCTGTCATCACGGCCAGAGACAACGTTGAGTCAACATCTCAAGGAAGAAGAAGAGAAGAACAGAAGAACAGAAGAACAGAAGAAGTGAAGGCGGCAAAGACAGCGGCGACAGAAGACCGGGCCACCGCCAGTAAAAGGAGGAGCGGAGGCCCAGCAAGAACAACCGGAGAGGGGGACAAGACCCCCGAAGAGGGGGACGAGACCCCCGCAGTCGGAAGAAGAGGCGGCGACAGAAGACCGGGCCACCACTAGTAAAAGAGCTAAAGGAAGAAAGCGGAGGCCTGGCAAGAAGAACCGAAGAGGGGGACAAGACCCCCGAAGTCGGAAAAAGACCCCCAGACGGCGACAAAAGAAGAAAGCCGAGCTCCTCCGCTAGTAAAAGAGTCCGGCGAGAAGACCCCCCAAGACGAAGAAGACCCCCGGAGCTGTGCAATAAATTATTTTAAACCCTTGTGTGTTTTTTATTTACATTTTTTTCACAGGTGAATGGGTAAGGGTACATTCTACCCCATACTCATTCACATAGGGTGGGGGGGACCGGGATCTGGGGGCCCCCCTATAAAAGGGGGCTCCCGGATTCCGATAAACCCCCCACCCGCAGACCGACAACCAACGACCAGGGTTGTCAGGAAGAGGCCCTTGTACTCATCAACATGGGGACAAGGTGCTTTGGGGTGGGGGGTCGCACGGCCCCCCTTTCCCCAAAGCACCCCCCCATGTTGAGGGCACGCGGCCTTGTACGGCTCAGGGGGGGGGCGCTCGCTCGTCCCCACCCCCTTTCCTGACCGGCCGGGCTGCGTGCTCTGATAAGGGTCTTATCTGGACCTTGGGGGGGACCCCATGCTGTTTTTTCGGCGTAGGGCTTCCCCTTTAAGTCCATACCAGGTGACGGGGCCAGCGATGTGTCAATCTCGCCACCGAAGGCGGTGACATTGACTTCCTGGAGCTGCGTTCAAAATGAACGGACTTTCCTCCATGTGTGGGCAAGTCCGTTCATTTCAAAAATATGGCGGACTCCCGCCATAGTCCGGTGGACCCAGTCCGCCGGAAAAGTCCGGTCGTGTGTGGGCAGGTCCGCCAGACTAAGTCCACCGGATAGTCTCATCGTGTGTACGCATTCGAATAAAATCTGTTAGAGTCTGCAAAAGACTTGAGACTGGGATGGAGGTTCACCTTCCAGCAGGACAACGATCCTAAACATACAGCCAGAGCTACAATTGAATGGTTTGGATCAAAGCATATTCATGTATTAGAATGGCCCAGTCAAAGTCCAGACCCAAATCCAATTGAGTATCTGTGGCAAGACTTGAAAATTGCTGTTCACAGATGCTCTCCATCCAATCTGACGGAGCTTGAGCTATTTTGTAAAGAAGAATGGCAAAAAATGTCACTCTCTAGATGTGCAAAGTTGGTAGAGACATACAGTACACAAAAAGACTTGCAGCTGTAATTGCAGCGAAATGTGGTTCTACACAGTATTGTCTCAGGGGGGCTGAATACAAATGCACGCCAAACTTTTCAGATATTTATTTGTAAAAAATGTTGAAAACCTTTTATCATTTTCCTTCCATTTCTCAATTATGTGCCACTTTGTGTTGGTTTATCACATAATCTATCACACAAATCTCAATAAAATCTGTTTACATTGTTGGCTGTAACATGACAAAATGTGAACAATTTCAGGGGGTGTGAATACTTTTTCAAGGCACTGTACATTCCTTAAATGCAAAAGAAACATATGTATAATATTATAATAGCATAACCAAAATAAATGTTGTCAATTGTCCACATCAATACAAGAGCCAAAATGCAGTACCTGACCAGATTTAAACACAAGGGGGAAATCAAGCGAAAACCCCTCCACACAGACACAGTGCAGAACAATGCATTGGAAGTAAGATATGGGTAAGGGGGAGTGGAGAAAGCCGCTGCTCTCTGGCACAGTGCTGGATTGAGATCAGGTTCAGGTAAGTATAACAGGGGCTGGGAGAAGCTGAACACAGAAGGTTTTTACCATGGCACAGAGAATGCATTAAGACAAAAAACCTTCCACCTTTTACAGCCACTATAATTCATTGTACAGTGAACAGACTAAAGGTGAAAAAGTGACATTGCTGAACCAAGAAATAAGTGTGTCACCTGCCTGGCTGCGTAGGTTGGCACATTCATGTAAATTACAAGATTGATTGTACAGTGCCTATACTAGAGTATAATAAATATAATAATTGCTGATACAGAGCTAACATATATGTATTTTGGCTCTTTATTTAGCTGTTTTGCCTTCAGTTAACCCAGTAATGCTGTACATTGATCGAAATTTGATCAATTCAACAGGGACTGGCAGATATTCAATCCTTGCATGGGCTGGCTGATTGTACCAAAGTCAATTAATCAATCAGCTTGTGTACAACAAGCCTGTTAGAAAATGTTCTCTCGACCAGCGCTACCAGCTTTCACCAGCGGTGCTGATCAGTGTGTTCTGATGGTGGAGAAATCTCCCCGCTAAACCGCCTCTCCGCCAATCAGGTGCTTGGATCTGTTACCCGTCACCTGACTACTTTAAAAGATAAACAGTCTGGATCTCCACTGGAAAGTTATCCAATCGGATTTGAAGGGAAATTTCCCCAATGAGAGCACAGACTGAAAATGTAAAACAGAAAATCACTTCCTCACTGTCCAAAACGATGGATGAAGATTTTGACTGTGATTGAGCTTTAAGCTTTAAAGTTATGGTCCATAGCACAGCGGCTGGGTTGAAGTCAGGACTCTGTACAGGCCAGCAATGGCGGTGCATCCATACGGGCGCACAGGTGCCACCCCCTCTCTCTTGTCACCCCCTCTAGCACCAATAGATAGATTCATGCAGTGCATAAATCAATCTATCTATGGCCACCACTGCCATCCCCTATTCAGGTGCCTGGCCCATTTTCAGGCACCGGGCGCCTGAATTACAGCGGCGGGGGGTGTTTTTAAAGCACCTGATTAGAGCCATAGGCTCTAATAGGCGTGAAAAAAAGTGACCTGTGAGCACCATGCTGGGCGCTCGTAGGTCACTCAGTTGTGTTAGAAAAGCGAATGAATATTCACTTTCCTAACACTAAACCGCCTCTCCACCAATCAGGTACTCGGATCTGTTACCCATCACCTAATTGGCTGAAACGACAGGCACTGTGATTGGACGCCTATCAGGCATCCAATCATAGCAGAGGAGGAGAAGAGAGGACAGAAAAAGACATCAAGGAGCTGTCTCACCGAGACAGGGTAAGTGCAGACAGCAGGTGGGGGGCACACTGGCAGCATTTGATATGACACAGTAGGAGCATTTGATGGGGCACAGTGGAAGCATTTGATGGCACAGTGGGAACATTTGATATGGGGCACAGTGGCTGCGTTTGATGGGCACAGTGGCTATGCTTGATGACACCGTGGCTACGTTTGATGGCTCAGTGGCTGTGTTTGATGGTACAGTGGCGGCAGTTAATGCGCACAGTGGCTGTGTTTGATAGTACAGTGGTGGCAATTGATGGGCACTGTGGCTGCATTTGATGGCACAGTGATGGCAATTGATGGGCACAGTGGCTGTATTTGATGCCACAGTGGCTGCGTTTGATGGCACAGTGGCTGCGTTTGATGGCACAGTGGCTGCGTTTGATGGCACAGCGGCTACGTTTGATGGCACAGCGGCTACGTTTGATGGCACAGTGGTGGCAATTGATGTGCACAGTGGCTGCCTTTGATGGGCACAGTGGCTGCCTTTGATGGGCACAGTGGCGGCAATTGATGGGCACAGTGGCTGCATTTGATGGCACAGTGATGGCAATTGATGGGCACAGTGGCTGCGTTTGATGGCACAGCGGCTGCGTTTGATGGCACAGCGGCTACGTTTGATGGCACAGCGGCTACGTTTGATGGCTCAGTGGTGGCAATTGATGTGCACAGTGGCTGCATTTGATGGTACAGTGGCTGCATTTGATGGTACAGTGGCTGCCTTTGATGGGCACAGTGGCGGCAATTGATGGGCACAGTGGCGGAAATTGATGGGCACAGTGGCGGAAATTGATGGGCACAGTGGCGGAAATTGATGGGCACAGTGGCTGCATTTGATAGCACAGTGGCTGCGATTGATGGTACAGTGAGACTGCAATTGATAGGGTTTTTATTTTCAGAATTTTTCAGTTTTTTTGAGCACTAGCCGCCACTGCAGGCCAGTCAAGTTCCTCCACCCCAAATTCGCTCACCCATGACTTTATGGACCTTGTTTGTGCACATTTGAAAAAATGATGTGCAGATACTGAGTGACATAAAAAAATTGCAATGACTACCAATTTATTTTTTAATATATATAATGTTTGAGAATTCTAAATTACTTTCTAGCAAAAAAATACTGATTTTTACATGTAAAAAAAAGTGTCAGAATAGGCCTGGTGTTCAAGTGGCTCATTTTGCAATTATTACTGAAAATTATTTCACCATATAGACCAGGGGCATTAGAAATGACCCACCTTAGCTGCCATATATTCCAGGTTAGGCATATTATTTATTATTTTATTTGCTAAAATATCGAAAAATCGAAATGTGGCTGAAAACGCTGGCTTTAAAGTGACCCTGTCATTAATGTAATAAAAGTAAAAGAAGCCTTGCTCTGAATACTCACATCTTTTGCAGAGTCTGAACTCCACTCACTATAGTTCTGTTTTCTGGACCTATATAACTACAGTACACAATAAATACATTGGGGACAAGGAGAGGAACAATTGGGCACAGCGGGGGATCAAGCGTCCAACATACTCAAAAACATGTTGAAAGTAAAGTTTCCTTCAGAGGCTGTAGCACTTGGAGACAGCAGGATTCAAGCTCACTGACCCCCAGGAATATAAGTGTTCAGAAGCTTTTTATAGACGGGAACTTGTATTAAATTTTTTAAGCATTTGAGCTTCTTCACACATTTCTGCAAACTTATCACAACATGGTAGCGGCAGGATCATTCATTGCAGTCAAGCAGATGACGTTGACCAGATGGCTTGTTCTTTACAGTTGCAAATAGATGAATAATTTTTATGTATTTGCATGATAGCTGAAGCCATGGTCCAGCAGACATTTTGATGTACAAAATGGCCCAGAGGTGCAAGAATTTCCAGCATATCAGTGCCCGCATTCTCCACCAAAAAAGAAACAAAGTAAACACTATCTTCATGAGTGTAGAAAGATTATCCTTCGGTAAAATAACTTAAACCTGAAAATGCAAGGATTTTCAGTCACCTCTCCCTTACGCAAATGAATAGTTTCACCAATAGAACAAAATTACCAGTCCACCACTGCTACCTGCTGTAAGTACCAGATTATGTATATGTAATATGTAGTTTCACTTTCCAGTGATCAAGCTCATTGCTACTGGTGCTACCCATATGCTGCAGGACTCAGAAAAGGCATTTAAAGTATATCTAACCAAAGCTTTTTGTTACATTTCAATATAGTAGAGAGGGTTAAATCCCTTGGCAGATTTCTGTAGACACATCAGGAAGTGAGAGGGAATCAAGTCCACTATAATTCTGTTGTCACTGGATCAAGTGTCTCCATCTAAAGAATTTCCTGTATTCTTTCTCTTGTGAGAACTCAACATTTCGTATTTTCCCCCCATTTCAGTTCTGGTGAAAAATAGGATTTTTAAAACAGCTTTCCTGTAAAATCCTTTTCTTGGAGTACATCATAGAACACAGAATCTCAAGTAATTACTTGGTGGGTTATAGGCCTACCTTCAGGTGTTGACACTGGTATAACCAATACAGGAAGTTGACTCCCCTATATAACCCCGCCTCCTTCCAGGAGCACTCAGTTTTTGTAGCCAAGCAATATAAGTAATATACTCTCACCCCATAAAACAGAGGGGTGGGAGCTCTGTGTCCTATGATATACTCCAAGAAAAGGATTTTACAGGTAAGCTGTTTTAAAAATCCTATTTTCTTTATTGTACATCATAGGACACAGAGTCTCAAGTAATTACTTGGTGGGATGTCCCATAGCAATGCTAATTGAGGGGAGGGAGACACAACCCGTAGGGTAACCCCCAGACCTGAGGACTTATACTGCTGCCTGCAGCATACTGCGCCCGAAGGCGATATCCTCATTCCATCTTACATGCACTTGATAACATTTTGCAAATGTATGTACTGAAGGCCAAGTCGTGGCCTTGTAGATTTGAGATCTGGAGGCCTGGTGCCTGGAGGCACTGCCCAAGAAGCACCAACCGCTCTGGTAGAGTGCGCCTTAACTTGAAAAGGGGGAATCTTTCCCTTTAAATCATAAGTTTGAATTATAACTTGCCAAATGCACTTAGTGACAATGGATTTTGACGCTGCCTGTCCCTTCTTAGGACCCTCTGGCAGAAGAAATAAGACATCAGTCTTACGAATCAGAGCAGTTTTCTTAAATACATTTTCACTGCTCTCACTACATCAAGATAATGTAGTGACCTTTCTTCCCTGGAACAAGGTCTTGGGAAAAACCCTGGCAGGACAATATCTTCATTCAGATGAAAGCCTGAAACCACTTTTGGCAAAAACCTGGACGAGGGCGTAACACTACTCTGTCCTCATGAATAATCAAACATGACTCCTTACAAGAAAGAGAGCAGCCAATTCTGAAATCCTCCTTGCTGAGGATATAGCAAATGAAAATATCAGCTTCCTATTCAGAAGGACTAAGGGAACATGCTGCAACGGTTCGAATGGCTGTTTTTGTAACACTAACAAAACTAAATTTAAGTCCCAAGGGCTTAAGAGTGATTTAACTAGCAGATTAATCCGCAGCACTCCTTGCATGAAACCCTGGACTAAAGAATGCATAGCAAGCAGTCTTTGAATTAAAATTGATAAGGCTGAGACTTGGCCCTTAATAGTACTCAGGGCCAACTTCATCTTTACGCTTAATTGTAGAAAGGTAAGAATTCTGCCTATGATAAATCTCAGAGGGTACCAACCCTTGGACTCATACCAGGAAACAAACTTTCCAGGCTCTATAATATATAGCTCTAGAAACTGGCTCCCTAGCATTAATCAAAGTAGAGATAACTGACCTGGAAAGCCCATGTTTATTCAGAATGTGGGTCTCAATAGCCAAGCTGTTAAATTTAGCGTTCGTAAAGTAGGATGGAATATCGGCCCCTGAGATAGCAGGTGTAGCCTTAGTGGGAAGAACCCTGGACCCTCCACTGCCATCCTTACAATCTCTGCGTACCATGACCTTCTAGCCCATGCTGGTGCTACCAGTATTACCGATTTTCTTTCCAGCTTGATCCTGCAAAGAACTTGAGGTAGCAACTGAATCGGGGAGAAGTAAAAACTGATGGCTTTGGGACACTCATAGGGACAGCTACATTGGCAAGTCCAAAGCTTGAATCGTTTTGTTCCAAGCAGACAGAATACTGCTTTCAGTTTCGAATGGAATTGAGCATAGAGAACTGCTTCGAATGAAGCTACCATCTTCCCTAACAACCACATGCAAAGGCGAATTGAAGGATTTCTCTTCGACCTGATCATCCTCACCAGCTCCTGTATGGAGCTGATACTTGCGGGAGGCAAGAACACCCCTTTTCTGGGCTGTGTCTATGACCAGGCCCAGATACTCCTGCCTTCTTAGTGGCTTTAAGGAGGATTTCTTTAGGTTGAGAATCCAACCCAAACCTTCCAGGTAACTGCTTGTGATGGCTATACCTTACTTCAAGCAAGCCAGTGACTGGTCTATTAACAATAGATAATCTAAGTAAGCCAAGACTGTTATGCCCTGTGCCCTTAACCTGACTAGAGGTGGGGCTAATACCTTAGTGAATACCTGAGGTGCTGTAGCAAGCCCGAAGGGCAAGGCTATTAACTGAAAATGCTTCTGTTCTACTTTGAACCACAGAAACCTCTGGTGAGGAGGAAATATATGGACAAGCAGCTATGCATCTCTGATGTCGATGGACACCAGAAGTTTTTTTCCTTGCAGGATGGAAACAACAGACTTGATTGACTCCATGCAAATGGAGAGGATTTTCAGGGACCGATTTAGATTACGTAGATCTTGACTCGGTCTGATATCCCCATTTGGCTTTGGCACCGTAATTAGGTTTGAGTAAAACCTCAAACCTTGCTCTTGTTTGGGAATCTGTCTGATCGCCCTCTTGAGCCAATAATCGGTCTAATGCTTGCAACAGGGATTACTTTTTCCCTGGATCCTTGGGAACGTTTGATCTCAGAAAATGAGATGGTGGAAACTCTCAAAGCTCTAGCTTGTATCCTAGAGACACTGTGGAGAGAGTCCATTTGTCCTGAATCTCCCTTTGCCAGACTTCTGAGTACATCAGAAGTCTCCCCCCCCCCAACCTTGGTGAGTGGAGATTCCTCTTCATGAGGAGGTCTTGTATTTTGCTTTGCAGACTTGTAGCCCCAGGTCTTCCTTTATGTCTGGTCTGATGGCAGAGGCCGAACAGTTTAAATGAAAGGCGCTTAAATTTTCTTTTGACTGGCAAAAGAGTACTATTTCCGCTGGAAATTGTTTGAATGTATTTATCCAAACTATCATCAAATAATTGTTCTCCTTTAAAGAGGAAACTAGTTAGAAGGTTCTTACAAGGTGTCTCAGCTGACCAACCCTTTAACCAAAGGGTCCTTCGCATATGTACAAGTACAAACGCAAGGCGTGATGCCTGGTGAATAGAATTCTTCATAGCTTCTACAGCAAAGCATAATGCTTTAGGTAGCTCGGCCAGTTCCTGTGCTTGAGGGAGCTCATCTGAGAGCATCTGTGAACTGGTCCTTTAAGGACTGACAAATGCCTATAGCTGCAATTGCAGGCTGAGCAACAGTACCTGCTAAGAAAAAAAGGATTTTAACAGACCTTCCAACTTCTTATCTGTTGGATCTTTAAGCATAAGCACATTGTCCACTGGGTAAAAAAAAATTTTTTTTTTTCACATTGGAAATCGCAGTGTCAACTGCTGGAACTTTCCATCTTTTAGTGAATCTTTCTTCCATAGGATAGAGCTTTGCGAGTCTCTTTGGAAGGGAAAAATGCTTATCTGGATGATCACATTCGGTATAAATAAGCTTTTTTAGTAATGCGTGGACGGGAAAAGCATTGCAAAGGCTGTAAAGGCTTCAAAGAATCCAAGGAAGAGACCGGCCCTTCAGCTAACTCTGTTAGGGGTAGCATGCAAGTAGAGTGAACCATCTTTGCAAGCCTCTGTACTTCAGATTGTGAAGTAGGGATCCTTGGGAACTTCAAGTATTGTTTCCTCCACAGAGAAATAATCGCATGTCTTTCCTCCTGATCATCTGAGGGCAATACCCCATCCTGTCCCCATAATTCTCTTGGACCCTCCACTGACTGTAAAGAGTCTAAGGTGGGGGAGGGGGATCTAGGATGCTTCCTATACACTGGATGGGGGATGCGATTAAAGCTGCTAATCTACCTTCTAAGCCTTTCAAGGCAGAGGAAAATGCATCTTTAGTCACCTCTACAGGGGCTGAAGTGTGTGAAGCAGTTGCACCACCGCTATCTTCTAATGACTCACCCTGGCTTGCCATGTCTGATCTCTCCGAAGAGGAAGACGGTATGGAGGCATAACTGGGATTCCCAGCGCCTGGGGGGTGACACCTTAGGTACCTTTACAGTAGGTCTGGAAGACATAGTGCAAAGCACAAGCAAAGGTACACACAGAATAACAGTTCTTTTGCTACTAAGTAACAATAGTTTTTCGTGTCTGGAAATGCCTGTTTACACCCTTACGTGCCCAGCGCTCTGGTGTCTCTTAGTGTGACAGACTGCCTCTCTTCAATTAAAAAGTCTTTCTGAAATGAGAGTGTCTGTGATATAAAGCCTCAGGTGGAACCTGATTGGCATCCTCAGCGCTTCCCCTCAGCTATGCGGCAAGTGCTGTGTGTGTGTGGACATTACATCCATGCACAGTGCCACGTGATCTTGCGGACATGCCCGTCTGCATTCTCAAGCCCTGCTAGGGACCCGAATGGCCAACACAAAGTAAGGTGAACGTACTATACACCTGTACAAGGGGGGAGGGGAAGAGGGGAAGGGGAGGGGGGTTCTGTCAGCAGATTTATAGTTTTTTTTAAAACCACAGAAGCATAGGGCGTTTCCCAATGTTACTTGGTGGAAGTGCTGGGTTGTAATTAAACCATGCAGCTAAAGCAGCTGCGTCAACCAATCAGCCACCGCCCATATAGAAGTTTATACACATCTCTGTATTAGCAACTGCTGTATTTTTTACCAAATCCCACAAGATTTATTTAAATAAGAACCCCCTCTGCCGCTGGGACCACACATGTTCTGAGACAGAGCTGCACTAAGACACATCATAGGTAGTGTAAGTTACTCCTTATAGAGGAGACCTTTATAAGGCATATAAGGTATATTGAAGGAAAAAGCAAAGCTTCTTCCCTTACCTTGTCCTCGCTGCAGGATACTGCTGATTTAACAGACAGATCCAACTTTCACCCATCACGGCGGGCTGCGTTTAAACAAGCTCAAAGACTGGGGTGCTCCTTTGGGCCTTGTATAGCACCCCTCTGGACAACTTTAGGAAATTTTGCAAGACCAAAAAGAGTCCTAGTTCCTAGGGTCCGGCTCTCATAGAGAAGCATTACAGGCAAAACCTCATTCTTGCATCGAGGTCCAGGTACCATCTTATGGCCTCAGTGGTGAGGATGGATCTGATTGTGGAGGTTTCTTTAAATCCAGAATGGATCCCTCCTGGAGCTTCGCAGAGCACATCTTCACTCGTGACCAACACCTTAGACACTGGCGAAAAAACTGAGTGCTCCAGGAAGGAGGCGGGGTTATATAGGGGAGTCAACTTCCTGTATTGGCTATACCAGTGTCAACACCTGAAGGTAGGCCTATAACCCACCAAGTAATTACTTGAGACTCTGTGTCCTATGATGTACGATAAAGAAATGACCAGTAGGGCAATTAGAGCGGCTGAATGTCCCCAATTTATCAAGTATCAATCTTGTCTTTCTATACAAGGGTTTAGATATACTTAAATGATTTTTATCTTACTTATGCAGTCTTCTATACAGCCTACAGATCTAGCCTTTTCTCACAGATATACTGTAGCTATTTGTAGTTATGTGCAGAACTCAAAAAAGACATCAAAGCAGTGACTTATCACTTATCTGATGCTCAGTAGGAGGTTTTATTCAAATAAAAGCAGCGTTTGTGAGCTAACCCATGATGCTTTTGGAATTCTTTGTCACATATTAAATGTTTGTAAAAAAAAAAAAAAAACTGTGCACATAAAACAAAACAAAAAAGAGATTAAAAAAAAGGTTTAAAAATTAATTAGTAAAGATGGGTCGAACAGCCTCCTGTTTGGTTCACAGCAGAACTCTCGAACAGGGGAAAAATTAACCCGAACAGCAAAATCCATTGAAGTCTATATGAGCCGAACAGGAAAAATTAAAAGTGCCTATTTTGAAGGCTTATATGCAAGTAATTGGCAAAAGGGATACTGCCCTGGGGGACTGCAATTTAAAAAAAAATATATTTTTTTTTTTCAGGAGCAGTGATTTTAATCACTTACGGGCTGCCCGTCGTTGTTTTACGTCACTACTTTGAAGAGGAATACCACTCTTATGGCAGCAGCTAGCTGCCGTAACCCCAGTATCCTCTTCTTCAGTGGGCAGTCCTCTTCAAGAAAAAAGTGGTCTCTGTGGCAGATTTGCCACAAGATCACTTTTATCGTTGGTGGGAGAGGGCCTTCCCTACCAGCCACTCTCCGGTTCCCTCCACCGCTTAGCAGAGCCATCGGCAGCAGCGGAGGAGATCATGTCCTGTCCCGGGCTTGGCATGGAGATGAGTGAGGGGAAGATGGCCCCCACCCGTCTCCATACCACTGCAGGAAAAGCTCTTAAAGGGACTTTTTTTTTCAAATGACATAAAATCTTCTTTTTTTTATTGTATTTTAGTGTAAATATGAGCTCTGAAGTCTTTTTGACCCCAGATCTCATATTTGAGAGGTCCTGTCATGCTTTTTTTCCATTACAAGAGATGTTTACATTCCTTGTAATAGGAATAAAAGTGACACTTTTTTTTTTTTTTTAAAGAACAGTGTAAAAAAATAAAATAAAATGTAAAATGAATAAGAAACATTTTTTTTTTTAAATGTGCCCCGTCCCGTCAAGCTCACGTGCAGAAGCAAATGGATACAAGAGCAGCACCCACATATGAAAACAGCGTTCAAACCACACATGTGAGGTTTTGTCACGGTTGGTATAGTGAGAGCAATAATTCTAGCCCTAGACTCCCTCTTCAAGTCTAAACATGCAACCTGTAGAATTTTTTTAAACATCACCTATGGAGATTTTTAAGGGTAAAATTTTGTCGCCATTCCGTGAGCGGGGGCAATTTTACAGCGTGACATGTTGGGGATCAATTTACTCAGCATAACATCATCTTTCACAATATAAAAAATACAATTGGGCTAACTTTACTGTTGTCTTATTTTTTAACTGTGCATTTTATCCACAAAAAGTGCGCTTGAAAGACCGCTGCGCAAATACGGTGTGACAGAAAGTATTGCAACAACCGCCATTTTATTCTCTAGGGTGTTGGAAAAAAATATATATAATGTTTGGGGGTTCTAAGTAATTTTCTAGCTTGTAAACACCAAATCTTAGAAAGAGGCTCGGTCCTTAAAGTGGAGGGCCACTCTAAAAAAAAAAAAAGTACATTAACATTCTTAAAAAAATATAAAAGAAAACGTTAGAAAAAAAAAACATTTTTTTACTCACCAGAAACCCCTGTTGCTAGGCAGTCTTCCTAATCTGCCTCTTCCTATTCCGCGGCGCTGTTTCTTCAAATCCTCCTCCTCGGCGAGCGCCCCGTTTTTTCCCTTAGTTAGGATGGTGGCACCGGCAGTCGTTCGGATGGACAGTGTCCTTATTAAAAGTCAGCAGCTACAATGTTTGTAGCTGCCGACTTAAAAAAAAAAAAAAAAACAGCTGGAACACCCCTTTAAGTGGTTGATGCTTAAAGCGCAACAATAAAAATTCCTTTAAATATAGTGCCTGGGGGGTCCCCTTAAAAATCCATGCCAGCCCCTTACCTATTCACCAAAAAAGTGTCAAAAGTAATAAAAACACAAAGACAGTTTTTGACAATTCCTTTATTAAAAAACAAAACAAAAGAAAAAACAGTGTCCCCTTAATGTAAATCCATCGTCAATCACGCCACCCACAGCACCAGAAAAAGAACCCAAAAAAATGTTCCGCCTTCATTGACGGCTGACCATCGAATGCCTCTTCTGCTGTTTGACAGTCCCTATATAGGTAAGGGCGGGGCCACCTGGTGGTACTGCCCCCATGTGATATCATGGACCAGTGCATGCTGGATCCGTGACGTCACAAGTGGACGGTGCCACCAGGTGACATCACCAGGTGGCGCCACTCTTACCTATATAAGGTAATATATAGGTACCTAACAGACATATCAGCCTGGATGTCAAACCACTTCCTCAAACTCAATCTATCTAAAACCGAGCTCTTAATATATCCTCCCCTGACTTCTCTATCAATATCAATGGAACATCTATCAGTCCATCCCCACATGCCAGGGTGCTAACCATAGACTGCGAACTGTCCCTTCAGGGCCACATACAATCCCTGTCCAAATCATGCCGCCTTAGCCTCCGCAACATTTTCAGAATACGCCCCTTTTTAACTAATGACACCACTAAGCTTCTTATTCACTCCCTGCTCATCTCTCGCCTCGAGTACAGCAACGCCCTCCTCATTGGATTACCTTTACATAGACTATCTCGCCTTCAGTCCATAATGAATGCCGCTGCCAGACACCTCCACCTTACTAGCCATTCAGTATCCTCCACCTCTCTTTGCCAATCCCTCCACTGGCTTCAAATCACCCAACAAATAAAATTCAAAGTGCTAATAATAATTTACAAAGCCATCCATAATTCTGCCCCCAGCTACATCACTAACCTAGTCCCAAAATACCAACCAAGCCACTCTCTTTGCTCATACCAAGACCTCCTGCTCTCTAGCTCCCTTGTCACCTCCTTCCATGCTCGCCTCCAGGATTTCTCCAGAGCTTCTCCCATCCTTTGGTACTCCTTACCCCAATCTGTCCGACTGTCCCCTAATCTATCAATCTTTAGGCGATCCCTGAAAACCCTTCTCTTCAAAGAAGCCTATCCTGCTTCTAACTAACACTGTTTTACTTCCTCCATCAGCTCATCCCCCACAGCTATTACCTTTTGTATCAATAGACCCTTCCTTTTTAGATTGTAAGCTCTAACGAGCAGGGTCCTCTGATTCCTCTTGTACCAAATTGTAATGTAGCTTTAATGTCTGCCCTCATGTTGTAAAGCACTGCGCAAACTGTTGGCGCTATATAAAACCTTTATAATAATAATATAAGAACTGTCAAATGCCAGAAGAGGTATTCTGCGGTTGGCCATCAATGAATGCAGAGCATTTTTTTTTATTCTTTTTCAGGTGTGGTGGGTGGCATGATTCAGGATTAATTCACACGGGGGGGACACAGTTTTTTTGTTATTTAATAAAGGAATTGTCAAAAATGTGTCTTGTTTTTATTACTTTTTGACAATTTTTTGGTGAATGGGTACCCAATACTATATAGTGGGGGCATAACCTGGGGGCCCACTTGTTGAAGGGGGCTTCAAGATTCTGATAAGCTCCTCTCCTGCAGACCCCCACAACCATAGATCAGGGTTGTGGGGAAGAGACCCTTGTCCCAATAAACATGGGGACAAGGTGCTTTGGGGTGGGGGGCATATCCCCCCACCCCAAAGCCCCCCCATTTTGAGGGCATGTGCCCTGGTATGGTTCAGGAGGGGGGCCCTCGCTTGTCCCCCCTTTTCTCACCTGCTAGGCTGCATGCTCAGATAATATAGGGTCTGGTATGGATTTTGTGGGGACCCCATGCATTTTTTTTATTTTGGCATGGGTTTCCCCTTAAAATCCATATCATATCCCCCGAAGGGTCTTTATTTTTTATTTTTTTTAGCTGTCAGCTGAGAATCCCATTGATAGCTGCCCGCTCTCTAACAATCAGCTTTTTCTGTGCCCTGATTGGGCAAAGCTTTGCCCAATCAGGGTGCAGAATTCACTGTGCAGTGCGCAGTGCATTGCAGAGTGTTTGGTGGGATGAGCACCTGCCGAATACTCTGCAAATTGAGGTGTTCCCCTGAGCGGTTCGCCCAACACTACTCATAAGCTTAAAACAATAGCATTGTCCCTGCACCTTTACAGTTTCTTTTTGATCTCTGTTCACTTATATGTTTAACCACTTGCTTACTGGGCACTTAAACCCTCCTCTTATCCAGACCAAGGCAGCACAGTGGTGTAGTGGTTAGCACTCTCACCTAGCAGTAAGAAGGGTCGCTGGTTCAAACCCTGACACTACCTGCCTGGAGTTTGCATGTTCTCCCTGTGCCTGCGTGGGTTTCCTCCGGGTACTCCAGTTTCCTCCAACACTCCAAAGACATGCAGGTAGATTAATTGGCTTCTGTCCAAAATTGGCCCTAGTATATGAATGGGGACCTTGGATTGTGGGCACCTTGAGGGTAGGGACCGATGTGAGTGTGCAATGTACAGGGATAGGGACAATTGTAGATACTCACTCAGGTTGAATTGGATGGACTGGTGTCTTTATTCAACCTTACTAACTATGAAACTATGAAACCAATTTTCAGCTTTGAGTGCTGTTGCACTTTGAATGACAATTGCGCGGTCATACAACACTGTACCCAAATGAAATATTTATCATTTTTTTCCCCCGAATAGAGCTTTCTTTTGGTGGTATTTGATCACCTGTGAGATTTTTTTTTTTTTTATGTAAAATGACCAAATTTTTTATTTTTTATTTTTTTATTTTGTTTTAAAATTTTATAACAGGTAATTTTTGTCCGTCATTGATGTACGCTGATGAGGCAGTACTGATGGGCACCGATAGGTGACAGTGATGGGCACTGATGGGTGGCAGTGATGGGCACTGATCGGTTACACTGATAGGCAGCACTTCTAGGTGGCACTGATTGGCACCACTGGTGGGCATTGATAGGTGGCACTTGTGGGCATCGATAGGTAGCACTTCTGGACATTGATAGGTGGCACTTGTGGTCACTGTTAGACTCTATAAATGAGGCATAATTGCCTCTTCCTTTTCGGGACCGATGTCCCTTTAAGATAAGCCGGTTATCAGCTTTTTTTTCTCCTCTGCTGTCAGCGTGAGGAGAAAAAAAACGATCACAGAGCTTTTGTTTTGATCATGTGATCAGCTGTCATTGGCTGACAGCTGATCACATGGTAAGGGGCCAGGACCGGGAATTTACATCCGCGCTGTGGCCGTCATTCAGCTGTATCGCGGATGTCAGGTGGTTAATATACTAGCATGCATTATTTGTTTTTTTTTTCCTCCTAAATTCCTAATATCTCCAAGCTATTTTTTTTAAGAGCTACCAGGATTTAATGTTAGGAAAACTTTTCTCCTTTTTCCTGTTTGTAATGCTTGTGAGCATAAATTGCTACAAATCAGTAGGGTACAAGTGCCCATTTATTTCTGGAATGTTTTGAACTTTTAACCTTGTATCATTAACTGCTGCCCTTGCCTATTTGTGTGTAAAAAAAAGACAAGTTGCTCTTAATATGTTTTCAGGACATTATGGAAATCTTGATAAAAGAAAAGATAAGGCAATATGGTATGATGATTCCACAGGAGCAAATTATTTTTATGTATCAAACAGGTACAACTGCTGTGCATGATTGTCTCATTACTATTTCAGACACACTATACAAAAAAAAAGATTTTTGGTAGTCTTGTTTGGGAAAGCTATTCTTTTGTGCTAAAAAATGATAAAATGCTAAAAACTATAGCATCTGGGTGATGTAAGTCCTCTGATGCCGCGTACACACGATTGGAATTCCGGCCAGAAAAAGACCGATAAGAGCTTTTCATCGGAAAATGCGACCGTGTGTATGCTCCATCGGAATTTAGCTGTCCGAATTTCCGCCAGCCAAAAATTGATAGCATGTTCTCAATTTTCCCGATGGAAAAACTTTCTATCAGCAATTCCGATCATGTGTATACAATTCCGACACACCAAACATCACACATGCTCAGATTCAACTACGAGACAGAAGCTATTGGCAACTGGCTACTGAACTTCCTTTATCTAGTCCCGTCGTACGTGTTTTAAGTCACCGCGTTATAAATGATCAGAATTTGATGTGACCATGTGTAAGCAAGACAGCTTGAGCCGAATTCCATCGGGAAAACCATCAGAGCTTTTTCAGACGAGAATTACGATCGTGTCTACACGGCATAAGCTTAGCTAATGATTTCAAAGTGGCCATCTGAAGCCTAACTACTGGCTTATGCTGGTTTATGAGATCCAAGCTAAAACCAGCTATAGAATCCCAGACCAAAAGAGACATTGTTAATTAAGATAACAGGAGCAGCCTGAAAAAGGATGTGTCCATAAACAGGTCTACCTACCAATATACTGGAAGGTGACCACTTCACGCACAGTAGCACAGACCTAGCTTTCTGGCACTGTGCATGAACAGTGCATGAACAGTGGGCACAATAAGACACCCACATCATGGAATTGTGGTCACCACAAAATAAAAAAAGTTTTAACATTAAAAAAAAAAAAAAAGAGAACGGGCTAGTTACGAGGCAAGGAGCGGTAAAAATGTTTTCCCTCAGAGTCAAGAGGCCATATAAGCCTCCTGCGTGACAGACCCTTTCACATTTGCCCTGTGGTGGCTTGAACTGGAGCTCCCCTTCCCTCCTACCCTTGTTGCTGACACCATTATGTGGTTATGTCACCCTTGGATCAATGGGGGACTTGGTTATATGAATTGATTTATTTATAGCTCGAGTCCTATGACTGAGCAAGTTTAGATTTTTAGATTTTTTTCTTTTTAAGTTTGAAATTAAATGTATTTATTCTTTCATTGATTATTTTGAATAAAGTTATTTCATTTATTTTAATACCAATAAAGGTGCCATGGCCATTTAAACACCAATCTGCTTTACTGTGTTTATTTAATAAGTTTATAGTGTGACCTTCAATCCCATGTGAAACAACAATGACAGGGGAGAGATACTCTGTCTTTCACAAGGTTTTAGATATACACTCAGCAGCTTTAAACGTTTGTGTTGCAGGAATACTTGTAAAATAGTCCCCCGTGGTTGAGGGTTCAGTAGCATGGCCAAGACATTTGGATGAGACTTTCTCTCTCTCTCTGTACTTCCTTCATTCAGGGTTTCAAAGCCAACAACTCAGGGACAGCACATGTATACATAATATATTTGCAAATTCAGATAGTAGATGGCAGAAGATCCCTACAAAGTTTTGGGGTCTGTTTGGGAAATGTATGTAAACATAGGGGTGCACACAAACTCCATATTGATGTGTCCCTGATTGTAATTAACACAATAGGCAGTTATGTGGGGCAATGTTGTTAATCACCACTTTCTACAATTTATATAATCTTACTACCATAAGTACCAAGGCAACATTTTCACTTTAATTGACCTGTTCATTCACCAAGAGTGAAGAACGAGTACCAACAATCAGAGCTCACAAACAGCCGTGTTGCCATTCAACAGTCCTGTGCCAAACACCAAGTATTGGTTCTGTCACAAGGGGGATGTCACATGTCCCTCCATACTCAGAAGTAATAGAGTGCTGGAGGAGCAAAAAAATAAAAGGCATATAACATGAAATATTACTGGAAAGGAAGACATCAAGGCAAATTGGTTGATTTGCCCTGCATGGGACAGGAGGAGGGGACCAGATTATTTGAGCACCCTTTGAAATATATATATCATTATTTTGCTAATTATCTTACTCTTACTCTGTGTTGCATGTGCCCAAAGATAAGCAAAAGTGTATAAAATAGTACACCTTATTAAAAAAAGAATATCTTATGAAACTGCGAGTCTTAAAGTGTTACTAAATTCAGGACCCTGCGTCCCTATATCTGGTCTCCCACAGTGCACAGAACATGGAAATTATTTTAGCAAATATAAACTGCTAAATGCATTTTCTCATCAGCAGTATATAGCAGTCTTGTAACTTCTATCAGTGTCTGGCTGAGCACTGGTTAAAGCTTGTAGGAAGAGTTTTCATTCTCCTCTGACTGTCCTATAAGGCTGCTTGACCCCGATCCTATGTCTGGACAGTGCTGTTTGGTCCTGTGCCGATCACATGCACCGTCCCAATAACAAAGAACTCTCTAGAAATACACACCAAACTGAGCATGTGCAGAGTGCCCCAAGGCTCTGTACTATCAGGAGATGGATTGGGGACTGAGAAAGAAGGATTCAGAGAAGACAGGATCAAACACCATTTTTAAACCCCCTTAGGTTCCACAGTGAGAATAACAAGCATGCTTTGCTGCATATACACACTGATTTTGCTGTTGTGGGTATAGTAACACTTTGGCAGAAGATCTGTTTTTTACTTGCAGTATACATTTAAAGGTTTCAAGCAAAGAATGGCCAAGCATGTCATTTTATATTGTAAGATCTCTCAATTTTGGACACTATTAGGTTTGATTCACTTTTTCTATGAAGACTTCAATGTGCACAATCCCACTTCTTTTTTCTGCTTTAGTTATTTATTATTATTATACAGGATTTATATAGCACCAATAGTTTATGCATCACTTTACAATATAAAAGGGAGACAATATAGTTATAATACAATAAAATACAAGATGATTAAGAGGGCCCTGCTCAGAAGAGCTTGCAATCTAATAGGATGGGACAGGTGGTACAAAAGGTTGTAACTGTGGCGAATGAGCTGTTGGAAGTGGTAGGAGATTTGTTGGAGACGTGATAGGCTTTTCTGAAGAGATGAGATTTCAGGGATCGCCTGAAGTTAGCAAGAGTAGGGGATAGCTGGACAAGTTGAGGTAGCGAGTTCCAGAGGATGGGAGAGGCTCTGGCGAAATCTTTGGAGAAGAGCATGGAAGGAAGAGATGAGAGAGTTTGAGAGCAGGAGGTCTTGAGAAGGGTGGAGAGGACGATTTGGGTGATATTTGGAAACAAGATTGGAAGTCAGTGTAAGGATTTGAGGAGAGGGTTGGCAGACACTGAGTGGTTGGTAAGATGTATAGGTCTGGCACAGCATTCATTATAGACTGAAGAGGGGATAGGGGATAGCCTATGGAGAGGCAGGCCAATGAGAAGGGAGTTGCAATAGTCAAGGCGAGAGATAACAAGGGAGTGAATGAGGAGCTTGGTGGTTTCATTTGTTAAAAAGGGGCGAATTTTAGAGATGGTACTGAGTTGAATTCTACAAACTTTTGACAGCAATTGGATTTGAGGCTGAAATGACAAGTCAGAGTCTAGGATTACACCTAGTACCCTGGCGTGAGGGGAGGGACTGATGGTTACATTGTTGATTTTGATGGAAAAGTCATGGAGGGGGGCACGGGGGAATATTAATAGCTCAGTTTTAGAGAGATTTAGTTTAAAGAAGTGGTGTGACATCCATGCTGATATGTCAGTTAGTAAGTTACTAATGCAAGAGGAGACTGAAAGAGCGAGGAGAGGAATAGACAGATAGATTTGGGTGTAATCAGCATATAAGTGCTATTGAAAGCCATGGGCAGTTATCAAGTGACCAAGAAAGGATGTGTAGATAGAGAAGACAAGGGGTCCAAGAACAGAGCCTTGGGGGACCCCCACAGAAAGGAGTAATGGAGAGGAGGAGACAGAGTTGTAGGTGACACTGAAGAAGTGCTGTGATAAATAGGCAGAGAACCAGGATAGAGCAGAATCTCGGAGGCCAAGGGAATGTCATTTATTGAGAAGGAGCGGGTGGTCAACAGTCTCAAAAGCTGCAGAGAGGTCAAGTAGTAGGAGTATGGAGTACTGGCTGTTAGTTTTAGCAGTTAGTAAATTGTTAGTGAGTTTTAGTAAGGCAGTTTGGAGTGCTGTGAGCGAAAGCCAGACTGTAAGAGGTCAAGAAGGTTATTTTCATTGAGGTAGGAGCTAAGACAGTTGTAGACTAAGCATTCTAAAAGTTTAGAGGTGAATGGGAGCAATGAGATGGGTCTTAAGTTGTTTAGATTGGTGGGGTCCAGTGAGGGCTTTTTAAGTATGGGAGTGATCTGCGCATGCTTTAGAGGGGAGGGGAAGGTGCCACTAGAGAGGGAGAGATTGAAGATGTGAGTGAGGGAGCATACGATAGAAGAAGAGGGTGACCGTAGTAGTTGTGAGGGAATAGGATCCAAGGGACAATTGGTTAACTGGACATCTGAGAAAAGTTTTGTAACCTCTTCAGTAGCAGTCAATTCAAAAGAGGAGAATGTTGAATGTGCTGCTAGGCAAGGTATGTTGGGTGGGGAAGATGTATGCACAGTGGAAATGTCCTCATGAATTGCATCAATCTTGTCTTTGAAGTGATTGGCAATCTCTTGGGCAGTGAGTGAGTTAGTGGGTAGAGGGGGTGGGGGACAAAGCAGAGTGTTAAAGGTTGAGAAGACCCGGTGGGGACTGGATGACAAGGAATTAATAAGAGAGACAAAGTAGGCTTGTTTTACATCATGGAGGCATGAATTGTATTTTAGAAGGGCAGATTTATATAGGGTGAAGTCTTGCAGGCATTTGGTTTTATGGCACAGTCGTTCAAGAGCACGGCAATGTCTCTTGAGATTTCTAGTGTTGTCAGTTTGCCAGGGTTGTAACGGTCGGGCCTGATTCTGCATGTAGTTAGAGGAGCAAGTGCATATAGTGATGATGAGAGTGAACTGTTGTAGACAGAGGTGGTCAGGTCAGGACAGGACAGGGAAGAGATTATGTCATAAAGGTGGTCAGTAGCATAATGCCGCGTACACACGAGCGGACTGTATGGTGTACTTAGTCCGTCGAAACACATTTCAGCGGACAATCCGCTCGTGTGTGGGCTTCAGCGGACTTTTTCAGCGTGCAGTCCGGCGTACTAAGGCCGCGTACACACGCGCGGACTGTTTGCCCAACCTTGTTCGTCAAACAGTTTCGGCAAACAGTCCGCTCAAAATTTGCATGAGCGGACTTGCCCACACACGAGCGGACTGTTTCAGCGAACTGTTTGCCAAACAGTTCGCTCAACTTTTGAAATGAACGGACTCGCCCACGTAAGGAGGAGGCAAATCCGCCCATTTCGAGCGCGTGTACAGGTAGGCGGGGCCCGCGAAGGAGACGTCGCGGGCTCCGCCGCCTGGAATGGGCTTAAAGGGGAACCCCAACGCCGAAAAAAATCGGCGTGGGGGTTCCCCCAAAGTCCACACCAGACCCTTGTCCGAGCACGCTACCCGGCCGGCCAGGAAAGGGGGGCGAGCGAGCGCGCCCCCCTCCTGAGCCGTACCAGGCCGCGTGCCCTCAACATGGGGGGTGCCTTGGGGAAGGGGGGGCCGCGCGGCCCCCCCACCCCAAAGCACCTTGTCCCCATGTTGATGAGGACAAGGGCCTCTTCCCGACAACCCTGGCCGTTGGTTGTCGGGGTCTGCGGGCGGGGGCTTATCGGAATCCGGGAGCCCCCTTTAAGAAGGGGGCCCCCGGATACTGGCCCCCCACCCTATGTGAATGAGTATGGGGTACAATGTACCCCTACCCATTCACCTGTGAAATAAAGTACAAAAAAAAACACAACACAGGGAAAAAATATTTTATTGCACAGCTCCGGGGGTCTTCCGTCTTCGGGGGTCTTCTCGCCGGACTCCTCCGCTATCTGTGTGTAGCTCTTTTGCTAGCGGAGGAGTCCAGCTTTCTTCCTCCCCGCCGCCGGCCTCTTCTCCCGACTTCGGGGGTCTTGTCCCCCTCTTCGGTTCCTCTGCCGGGCCACCGCGCCTTCTTATAGCTCTTTTACAGGCGGTGGCCCGGTCTTCTGTCGCCGCCGCCTTCCGTTCTTCTGTCGCCGCCTTCGGTTCTTCTGCCGGGCCACCGCGCCTTCTTGTAGCTCTTTTACAGGCGGTGGCCCGGTCTTCTGTCGCCGCTGTCGTCGCCGCCGCCGCCGCCTTCCGTTCTTGTTCTTCTTCTTGTTCTTCTTCTTCTTCTCCTGGAGATGTTGACTCGACGAGCTCTCCGGCCGGAATGCCAGGGACGCGCTGTGCGGTCACTGAAACAGTCCGCTCAAAAAAGTGCCGTGTGTGGCCATGTCCGTCCATGCTAATTTTGAGCGGACTGTTTGCCGAAACTGTTTGACGGACAAAGTTGGGCGAACAGTCCGCCCGTGTGTACGCGGCCTGAAAGTAATGAGGTTTTGATCAGAGAGAGGAGGGTGTTGGTGAGGTTTCCAGGGTTGTAGAGATGGGAGAATACAAGGTCAAGGGTATTACCTTTGGAGTGAGTGGAAGTATGTGTTCATTGGATTAGGTCAAAAGATGAGGTTACGTCGAGACGTTTAGCTATAGTTGGGCTGTTAACATTGACAGGAATGTTGAAGTCACCAAGAATAATAGTGGGCATTTCAGAGGAGAGAAAGTAGGGTAGCCAGGCAGCAAAGTCATCAAGAAAGTGCAATACTGGTCCAGGAGGTCGATAAATTGCTGCAATCCTCAGAGAAATGGGAGAAAACAGACGAATACAGTGCATCTCGAAAGAAGAGAGGGATAGAGAGGAAGGCACAGGAAGGACTTGGAAATTGCTTTGTGGGGATAGAAGGAAGCCAACCCCACCTCCTTTTTGTCTGTTGGGTCTGGGGGAGTGAGTCCAATGGAGACCACCATGGGAGAGGGCAGGAGGAGAAGCTGAGTCAAAATTGTGAAGCCAGGTTTCTGTTATGGCAAGTATGTTAAAGCCATGAGAGATGAAGAGATCATATACAGATGTTAGTTTGTTACAGATGGAGCGGGCGTTCCAAAGTGTGCAGGAGATTGGTGGGCTGCTTTAAGGAAGCAGGGGGATAGAAATTAAACTGAGTGGATTGCGGTGGTTGCCAGAGGGGGAGGGGTATTGGATATGTGGCTTGCAGTTGGAAAATGGTGGACCAGGGTTAGGAGAAATGTCACCTGAGACTAGGAGAAGGAGGAAGGCGAGAAAGGCAAGATGGGAGTGGGATGTGCATGAGCGCATGTGTCTAGTGGCCCCGGTGTTTATGTCAGCATGTGGGAGCAGCAAATGCAGGAGATGATGGGTGCCATAGTAGGGAGAGGGTAGGAGTGAGGGTGATATGCGCATGCTGCAGGGAGGAGAGGAGGGGTAGAGTAAAGATAATTTGAGGATAGAAGACACCAATGTGAGAAGGAAGAGAATAAGGAGCATGTCAGTGGATAGAGAGTGGGAAACTAACTTTACATAAAATATAAAATAAATGTCAAAAGCTGGTTTACTTGCAGAGTGGAGCAGAGTTCTTGTTGTATCTTCGTCCAGCTTTAGTTATCCTGCTTTCAGGAAAAACTGCTTCGGTGAAACTGCCTATCGCTGGTGATAGAGACATTATGTCTGCGCCACCCCATAGGCTGCTTCAAATTTATAGGGAGACTGAGCAGGCATGCATTTCTCAGTTGGTCATTATTGGGTCTGATTTGAGACACCTGAATATGGGAGAGGAGATGGCCAATACCAGACCAGCTACAGACACAGGCTAGGGTCATAAAGCTAATTACCTCTTTTGATCACTCAAGCCAAAAGGGGTTGAGAATCAATCACCAGTAATTTTTCTATTACATTGTGGTTGTTTTAGAGCTAGCATTAAATATAGAAGTTTAAAGATATGGCAGCAGAAGAAATTTATCAAAAATGTTACAGCAAAGTGAGCTCAGTAGAGATGCACAGATAAACTAGTAGGACAGAAGCCAAGTGTGTGAAAGGTATGGAAAGCTGTATAGGCGAAACACACATAGCTCACCATGATATCACATTGGTAAAATACTGGGTACATTTTCTTATTATGACACAGGTGTGATTTTGCCTCGCTAAAACGCGCCTTTTCAGTGAAACAAACATGCATGAAAATTATTCTTTTAAATCCTATGTAACTATTCATATATGCTGAATTTACACTGTGTTTTGAAAAGTCCCGCATGCAACATATTTGGTGCCCTGTTCCAAAGCAGCTTCCATTGTATTTCAATGAGAAAAAAACACACCCACATTGCATTTTGGTGTGTTTTTTGAGTCACAAGTCCACGTTTCACAAGTGCATGCTGGGAGTAAGGAATCTAGAAAATAAATCTAAAACACATTTCGTTTTTGAAAAATGCATACCGCTTTTTTAACTGCACCAGTGTGAAAGCGGTCTAAATCATTGTTATTTCTTCTTTATCTGGCTATTATGTAGTGGTTATGAAAAACAGTAGTGACCCATGATCTATGAAACATGTAAAAGGTAAAAACATAGGACTAGGGCTCAACCCCTTTCAAACTAATAATTATCACTTCAAGATCCATAGGTGGAAAGACTTGAAAGACTTCTAGGCAAAATCTCCATTCATATGTAGTTTTATTATATAAAAAAAATACAAAAACATATGCAATGTTTTTGCGTTATCTTCGCATGAGTACTAATTAGATAATATTAGCCTAAGTCCTGGAGGACACATTTTATTATTGATTGTTGGACTTATGATTTATCCAAATCAACATACAAGTTATCTATGAGAACTGCCAAAATGTATTGCCAGTGAAGTCACTCTAAAGCTGAAAACTATAAAAAATGATGTATTTAATAAAAAACTAAAAACAGTGGGGGTTATTTACGAAAAGGCAAATCCACTTTGCACTGCAAGTGCACTTGGAAGTTCAGTCGCGCTAAATCTAAGGGGTAGATCTGAAATGAGTGGAAGCTCTGCTGATTTTATCATCTAAACATGTGCAAGCTAAAATGCTGTTTTTTATTTTCCTTACATGTCCCCCTCGGATCTACAGCGACTTTACTTCCAAGTGCACTCGCAGTGCAAAGTGGATTTTCCTTTAGTAAATAACCCCCAAGTGTCAGTGGTTTAGGACTTGTTTGCCTTCTCCTATAGTCATCAAATGGAGACAGGAATTGCCATATAGTGAACTTTTCCATCACCTTAACCATTTCAGCCCCGGGAGATTTTAACCCCTTACTGACCAGAGCACTTTTTACAATTTGGCACTGCATTGCGTTAACTGACAATTGCGCGGTCATGCAAACAAAATTTGGGTCCAAATTTTTTTGGGTGGTATTTGATCACCTCTGTGGTTTTTATTTTTTGCACTATAAACCAAAAAAGAGTGACAATTTTGAAAAAAAACGATATTTTTTACTTTTTACTATAATAAATATCCCCCAAATTTGAACAAAAAACAATTGTCTTCATCAGTTTAGGCCAATATGTATTCTTCTACATAATTTTGGTACAAAAAATAGTAATGAGCGTATATTGATTGGTTTGCGCAAAAGTCATAGCGTCTAAAAAAATAGGAGAAAAATTTATGGAATTTTGAGTCCCACATCGTGAAGGATGACAGAGGTCATCAGAAGTTTCGGGGTCCAATCAGAAAGCTGCAATCCCTGTGACAACTATAGAATTTTTCAAGCAACAATTTTCCCCTAAAGATCCCACTCCATTGGTATAGTGGAACAGCGCCACCTACTGAATGGAGGTTAGGTTGCCCTACATGTGTGGGAACTGACAGCTCGGCGCCCAAGGAGGTAAGTACAATAGGGACTAGGGGATTGGGGAAGGTATATGATGCTAGTTCACGTTTTCATATTTTCTGTAAAAGTGAACTAACACATTAAGGGTTATTTTGCAGACATCAGTATGAGTAAATATATTTTTCTCTGCTAATTACAAACCCTACCTAAATGTTATCTTGCTTAAAAAGACCACCTACCGGTTTCTTGGATGTGTGCTGTGTGTGTACTGTAGAAACTGAAGTTAGTACAAGTAATGGTGAGAATTACATGTGTTACACTTAGATGATGAATCACCCCCATGGACTCCTTGGAATGACAATGTGATCCTATAAATATCTACTAAGGGCACATTAAAAATATTCAATCACTTGCCAGCACCCACGCTGATGACAATCATTATTTTTGCCAAAAAGAGGATTTGAAGCATATTGCTCCAACAAAAGTACCAGATTTTCATATATAATAACTTTACTATGAAGGGATATAAATAGTCATTTAGAATGGGGTCAGGCTTTTCATGTTTACATTGATAAACTGTGAAGCTTGAATGAAGACTAATTTCCAGATAATACCATAACCTCTAATAGTGTATGTGCAGTAAGAATCAGCTGGCCTGCTGCTATGAAATGATTGTCTGCACAGCCAATTGCTGTGTATTGTATACAAACCAGCAAGCTCATTTCCTTTTATAGCAATGTAAACAATAACTGTAGCTCAAGCTTGACCTTTATTCAGTCCGAATGAAAAGGGACACATCCCAGCAATTGTCATGGTATGTATAAGTATGATCGTTCTCCCCACAATCCAAACTACACTGCGTACAGCACTTGAATGGACGCACTGTTTTTTTAGCTGAACATTCTGGACTTCATTCTGAAAAGGAACCTTGAATGTGACCTATCTGTCAGGGGTATAACTACACCTGAATGGGCTCGCTGGCAAAATTATTATAGAGCCCTTTGGTTCTCCGTCCTAGTTTTGAAGGGAATTCCTACTATAAAAGCATGTTATATTCGAAAGCAGTCACCACCATTGCTGCATACTTTTTTATTATATAGTTATTTCACAAAGATGTCTGAGCTGCTACGTATGTACATTATGTTCACTTGATCCAAATGTATATGCAATCTAAATTCAAAAAGAGAACTATAATATATAGCAGTGTACCAGCTCATAGATCCAGCACACTAAATCGTTTACTCAGCGCTATACTTGTTGCTAGCAAACAGCAATAGCAATTGAACTGTGTATGATAGCAATCTGGTCAAGATTGTCTGTACAGGAAGACCAGACAGTGTAAATGCAAGTATAAAAAGTAAAAAGATAAAAGTCAGGAGTCCTGGAGGAGAGCCAGATATATTGATCAATAAATGCAAACGTTTTTGGCTGACACTGTATGATGGAGGTGAGGCTGCCTCTGGAGTGAGCTGGGAACCCAGCAACTGAAACAATAAGAGAGAATTGGAAGAGGCGCCAAGCTGCCAATAGTGTAGCTCCATGACGGCCGGTGCATTAAGGACACAAGGGGCACCGCCCCCTCTCTCCTGCCACCCCCTCTATCACCAATAGATAGATTCATGCATTGCATGAATCTATCTATAGCCACCACTGCCACCCCCTATTCAGGCTCCTTCCCTTTTCTGAATTACAGTGCTGGGTGGTATTTTTGGGGCACCTGATTAGAGCCATATGCTCTAATAGGCGTCAAAAAAGGTGACCTGTGAGCGCCATGCTGTGTGTTAGAAAAGCAAATGAATATTCGCATTCCTAACACTAAACCACCTCTCTACCAACCAGGTGCCCGGGTCTGTTATCTGTCATCTGATTGGCTGAAACAACAGGTGCCAATATTGGATGCCTACCAGGACCCCGTTCGTCGCAGTCACCTGCTGCCCCACCAAGACAGGGTAAGTGCCGGGCAGATGACGAGGGAGCATGGCTCGCACTGGGGGCATTCAAGGGCAAACTGGCAGCATTACATGGGCACACTGGCAGCATTTGATGGGCACACTGGCAGCATATGATGGGCACACTGGTAGCATTTGATGGGCACACTGTCTGCATTTGATGGCACAGTGACAGCGTTTGATGGGCACAGTGGCTGCGTTTGATGGGCACAGTGGCAGAATTTGATAGCACAGTGGCAGCATTTAATGGGCACAGTGGCATTGTTTGGTACAGTGGCTGCAATTGATGGCACAGTGGCAGCTTTTTAGGGCACAATGGCAGCATTTGATGGCATAGTGGCAGCGTTTGATGGCACAGTGACAGCGTTTGAGGGCACAGTGGCAGCATTTGTGGGCACAGTGGCTGCATTTGAGGGCACAGTGGCAGCATTTGAGGGCACAGGGGCAGCATTTCATGGGCACAGTGGCAGCATTTGATGGCACAGTGGCTGAAATTGATGATTTTTTTTCAAAAAATGTTTGCGCCCCCCCCCCCCCCCAAAAAAAATTTGAGCACCAGCCGCTACTGGTTTAGCTCAATTTATTAGCTGATAAACATAAAAGCAACAGTATTGCACTCACAAGACATCTGAAAAGACAGGCATGTGATCTCTCAGGTAAGTCCACTGGATGGGTTGTGGCCCAACAAGAGGCTGCTGTGAGGCCAGATCCACCATGGGATGAGATGCAGGGAGCCGGGAAGACACCAGGGAGCCATTATGGTTACACAGAACTGACAGAGAGCTGGGAGTGGAATGGCCAATCAGAAAGTTTTTTGGAGGCAGGGCCACTCCTCCTTCATCAGCCTCAGCCTCAGCATTCTTCATTCTAGTTTTAAAGGTAATTGCTACTATAGAGGCCTATGATATTCTAAAGCAGTCACTAACATTGCTGCATACTATATAGTCATTTCACAAAGATGTCTGAGCTGCTACTTATGTACATCATGTTCAGTTGATCCAAATGTATATGCAATCTAAATTCAAAAAGAGAACTATAATATATTGCAGTGTACCAGCTCATATATATGGTGGTTGGCTAGTTTGCAATTTGGGGCTTTTCTTTTTTAACTTTATGATCCTGTCAGTAACACACTTTCTGTCCTAAAGTGACAACTGCCACTCATTGTATTGCATCTATGGAGGAGCAGCATTGTCATCCTAGGGCAGGAGTCCAGAACATTCCCCCTCCGCTCTGCTCCATAACCTCAGGTGCATAATCCATCAAGGTGACTGTCTGTACTAGGGATGACCTTGATGTTCAAGTCAAATGCAAGTTTGATTTAAACATTGGGTGTTTGCCCCGTTCGCCGAACAGCGAATATTATGGGGCGTTCTTGGCAAATTTGAAATTGCAGTGCATTGATGTCTGATGATTGGCCAAAGTATGCACCTGACCTGCATGCCTTGGCCAATCACAGCCGTTGGTCAATCATGACTCAGGGGGACTAAGGCCGCGTACACACGGGCGGATTGTCTGCCCAACTTAGTCCGCTGAACAGTGTTTCAGCGGACAATCCGCTCGTGTGTGGGCTTCAGCGGACTTTTTCAGCGGATTGTCTGACGAACAAAGTCTTACGGAATTTCCGTAAGACAGTCCGTCCAAACTTGGTTTCAGCGGACAGTCCGCTCGTGAGTAGGCTAGTTCGACAGACTAAGTTTGGCGCATGCTCAGAAAGGATTTACACGGCGAAGGTTGCATTGCAGTGTATTGGACGTCGAATTTTTCGTCCGTCGTACGTGCCATACACGTCATCGCGCAAGCTTTCAGCGGACTGTCTGCTCATCGTGTGTGGTCAAGTCCGTTCATGCAAATTTTGAACGGACTGTCTGTCAGATTGTCTGACGAACTTAGTTGGCCAGACAATCCGCCCGTGTGTACGCGGCCTTAGTCTACGCCCCCCACTATATAAGGCAGCTTACACTGCGGCCATGTATAGTGTGTGCTGTGGAGATAGATTGAGCTAGATTAGGCAGATATATATAGTCTACATTTAGTGTAGACTAGATATTCAGTCAGTGCAGTCAGTGGAGTATATATAACACAGTGTATTAAAGTGGTTAAGGAGAACGCTGTGCCAATTTTTTTTTTTTAAATGGTCCCCCCAAAATCCTTATCAGACCCTTATCCGAACAAGCAGCCATGGCAGGCCAGGAAAAGGGAGGATGTGCGAGCGCCCCCCCCCCCCCCTCCTAAACCATACCAGGCCTCTTGCTCTCAATGTGGGGATGTTGATGGAAACAATGGCCTCTTCCTGAGTGGGGGAGCTTATCGGAATCTGGAAGCCCACTTTAAGTGTCAAAAAGAAAAAAATGACAGGAGACAGTTTTTGACAATTTCTTTATTAAAAAAAAGTGTCCAGCGATGTCCATCCATCTTCAATCATGGTGCACAGACTCAAAAAATAGAATAAAAAAAGCTCTGCGTCGATGGGAGGCATCCCACCGACTGCTATCTCTTGGCTTTGACAGTTGTTATATAGGCAAGGGCGGAGCCACTTGGCGAGGTAACTGGATGACCCGCCCCTTCTGACATTGCATGACGTCAGAAGGGGCGGGTCACCCATTTACTTCACCAGGTGGCACCACCCTTGCCTATATAACTCTTGCACACTTTAATATACACATAAATAAGTCCTTAGTCCATATAGACAAAGTTCCAATATGCAAAGCAGCGCTCCAATCAAATAAATGTAAAATAAAATAAAATAAAAAGTAAAAATAAAATAAAAATAAATAAACAAATAAAAGTATGACCAGCATTCACATGTAAAAACACATGAGAAATTGCTAGTATGTTGATAGGTGAAGGATTCTACCATCCACCAGTCCACACCATGTTAAACATACTCCCTTAAAGGTTTACACTCACCAAAGGGATGTAATTCAAAAGTCTTGAAACACACCAGGTGCCTCCTGTTTGGTCCGGTTATGTCTAACAGCTCATCGCCCAGGATGGTTTAGTGATGTAAAAAAAGGCTCCACATAGCGTAATACCGTATTAAATGTTTATTCAAGACAACCACCCCCTTAAAACCATACTTACACAACATAAATTGTAACAGGCATTTGGTTGAATTATTAAACTGTGTGTTATCAACTTATCACCAATTAGTATGGAATGATGCCTGCCATCCACCGCATCCACTGCATTGAAAGTTTCTACCTGCTAGAGACATGCACATGTCACTTCCTGTAAGGTCATGCTCTGATGTGTTTCATCATCACAACTTCAACAGACAGCATCATCAATTGAACTGTCTCATCACCTATCAACATACTACTGATTTCTCATATGTTTTTACATGTGAATGCTGGTCATACTTAATTTATTTGTTTGGAGCACTGCTTTGAGTATTGGGACATAGTCTATATGGACTAAGGATTTTTTTTTACTTACGTGTATATTTCTGTTTTATTTACCGGCTGCTTTTATGTAGATAGACTTGTGTCATATACATCATATATATTATATATATGTGTTCTATATATAGGTTTTTTGGGAACTTCATTTTCCTGATCCTTTTAGAAACTGAGATTAACACCTGCACACATTGCTTGATGAACTCCAATTTTGGATTCTAGGTTGGAGACGTCGTCCCTCCCAAACTTCAATCCAGGAATACCAAAACCAGAGAAAGTTGAAAACAAAACTTTCTCTACTCAAAATTAATATTCTGGAGCCCCAAGTTCTGTATTCAGGTGAACCCTCTGTCCTTTCTACTTGCTGTTTCAAAGTGAAAGGGCTACTTTTGCAAGTTAATAATTAGGTTTTCAAAGGCATTTGGGGCATACAAAGACCATTTATTCCCATTTTGGCTATTGAGGAATATATTTATATTAAATTTTTTGTGTCTGGAGTTCAACTTTAATGCTGCGTACACACGACCAGACTTAGGTCCGACAGACTTTCGACGGAGTTCTGACGGAGTTCTGACAGAGTTCTGACAGAGTTCTGACGGACTTTCCGAATGAACAGACTTGGCCACACACAATCACACCAAAGTCCGACGGATTTGAATGTGATGACGTACGACCAGACTAGAATAAGGAAGTTCATAGCCAGTAGCCAATAGCTGCCCTCGCATCGGTTTTTGTCCGTCGGACTAGCACACACACACGAGCGGATTTCTCGGTAGGAACTGGGTCCGGCGGAGTTCTGGTGGAAAAATGTGAAACATGTTCCATTTCTAAAGTCTGTCAGACTTTTGCAAATCAAAAGTCCGCTGCAGCCCACACACGATCGAATAGTCTGCCGGAATCATTCTGTCAGACTTTTGATGTTGAAAAGTCTGGTCGTGTGTACGCGGCATTAGACTGTGTCTGAAGCAAACAGTGTAAAATACCTAGCAGAGTGAAGGATTTGTGTAGCCTCCCTGGCGGTATTCGGGATACCATCACAGGATCCATGTAGGGATTACTTACCTTGTCCCCTGGATCCAGCGATGTCTCCTCACTGTGATCAGCGAGCTGCCGTGTCTCGCTCTATCTGTGACAGTGCCGAGCTATGTTCCCTGCGAGCGTTGCGAAGCATGGGGACGGATTTTGGCGCCAAATTCAAAAAGTAAAAAACACTATAGATACAGTATACTGTAATCTTACAGATTACAGTACTGTGTCAAATAATTACACATCCCCTTTGTACCTAGTGGTTTGTCCAGTGTCCTGAATGCAGTTTTATATTATAAATACTATTCTTTATGCCAGGAAACTGGAGATTGTCCATAGCAACCAAAAAATGTCAGTTTACATCAAAAGTGGTTATAGACCAGCTAGAAAACAGTGATAATAAATTACAATCACTTGCAGAATTGAGTGATAGTAATTTGTGGGGAAATTCGTCATCAAACACTAAAAGTCATGACAGCGACAATTCTGCAACTGCATATTTCAGTGTTTTTGATTTGATTACATTATTGAATAATTTTTATTATTATTATATTATTATTTGTTATAATTATTTATCGTTATAATATATATGTATATGATATTATATTATATTATAATTTATGATTTCATATTTAAAATTGTATCATACCTGGGACGTCTATTAGACTCTTTTTTGGATGGATTTAAGTGAATTATTTCTAAGAATTACAGGCCTACAATATAAAACGTCAAATTTCCATGCAAAATAATGGTACCGCTTTCAGCACCTAAAATCTGAAATAATCATACCGCCAGGGAGGTTAAGGTTTCTGTGCTTTTTGTTTCATGAGGTTATATAAGATCATATGGGTTACTAGAAAAATCACAGTCTCATTTTTGCAACTGTACCTAATTTCAATTTTGATTGCTTCCTCCATCCACCTTGCTTGTGTGTTTACGAAAGGCAAATATGCTGTTCACTTCACAAGAGAAGTTGCAATTTACAAGGGAACTTTTTCCAGAGTAGTTAACTCGTAGAAATTTCACTTTGCAAGGAACGTCCAATAACTTTGCCACACTAAGCTTTGAGGAAAATTGCCTTGCAGATTTTGTCTTTAGTAAGTCAACCTCTTTAAGTTGTGTCTTTGTTTACAAAGAGAACTAAAATCTCAACATTGAAACCATGTTACATGGTTACACACTCTGTCAATTATGTTTAGCGGCCTTTTAATTGACATGCTATTTTAATTACAACGATCTGAAACATGTGGTCGACCTAGCACCAGATAAGTATTTTCATGTGCATGTGTGGAAAGTTATGTGTACATGAAACAATTATAGCTTTTTATTGCCCCTCACAGTGATCACAGTTCTCCTCTTGACAATACTTTCATCTACTTTTCTTTTTAGAAGGACACTATCATCTTTATACAGGCATTATCCAGGATCAGTATCTGCTTCCAGGATTAATTGGTTCAGAGATGACACATTAATGTGACATAGATCAGTTCCCTCATCTTGACTTGACTTGTTACAAAGTTACAGTGTTGATGTCTAATCACTGGGAAATGCTTTCTCCTGCAGTAAACTGATGACATTATTTCATCCTAGGTAGTCACCTGACTCGAGCTAAAGGAATTTTTAAATTACAAATTGCATGGCAGGAATTTATTCATGCAAACTTGTAAAGTTACTGAGAGATCCACTCTAACCTCTGTGGGAGCAGACCCTTTAAGTTGGCTGTGATGTCCCAGTGTCACCTACCTGGTCTAAATCGAGCTGGAGAGGGGGGTTCTCTTATCCAACACCCTTGGTAGTGGTGACAGGTGTGAGAACACCGATTGGTAGGAGGGATGATGTAGAAGGCCAGCTGTTGGTTGCAGGATACAGATGACTGTGGATCGCTGGACAGGGACCAGAGGCTGGAACACAGTGACACTTTTTTAGCAGACAGGAGTGAAGCCAAGACATAAGCCAAAAAGTCATCAACAGCCAGGCAATAAGGTACAGGAACATCAGGCAGAGGCAGGATACAAGCCGGAGTCAGGATACAAGCCATGGTCAGTTCACAGTCGGGCAGTGAGGTACAGGAATGTAAGGAGAAGTGGAGTCAGGGTACAAGCTGAGGTCACAATAATAGGCAGGAAAAAAAACAGGTCAGAGGCAAGCCAGGTCATGCACAGGAAGGCAAATATAGCAGGTCAGGGCACAGGTAAAGCAGGAACTAGCTGAAGACCTTTCAGCACTCTGTTCATGTAACAATCCAGCTTAACCACTTGCCTATATGGCACTTTCACCCCCTTCTTGCCCAGGCCAATTTTCAGCACTGTCACACTTTGAATGACAATTGTGCTATCATGCTGGACTGTACCCATATGAAATCTGTATATTTTTTTCACATAGAGATAGATAGATATTTTGACAAATAAAACACTAATAGGAGGCACTGATGGGCACTGATACTGTAGGTGGCACTGATAGGCAGCACTGATAGGTGACACTGATGAGGAGGCACTGATTGGCAGCACTGATGAGCACTGAATGGCAGAATTTGTGGGCACTGATTGATAGTATGGGTGGGCACTGTTGGGACTGCACTGATAATCTGTGCCCTGATTATCAGTGTAGATGTCCCTTTCACACAAGCTGCTTATCGACTCTCCTCTCCTCACGCTGTCAGCATGAGGAAAGGAATGCCAATAACCCAGCTTGTGTTTACATCATGATCAGCTGTGGTCAAGTGGCAAAGGGACACTGTGATTGGCCCTTTATCCTGATCTGTAATCATAGCAGTGGGTGGGCGGTGGGCGCAATCATGGGAGAACGTCATATGACAGCTTGCACGTGTGCCTATGCTAATATATTTGCATATACATGCTAATAAACATGAAGCTGGTAGGAGGGGCTCCTGATCATGCAGCACTCTGATTGGCTGCACATTGGTGATGTTACTGGCTCCTGATCATTGGTAGAAAGCTGATCATGAGCTGTTGGAGAAGGCCCAATCACAGTTCTGGGGATGCCGATTGAGTGCACCCAGGGAATATACCAGTGACTCATATGCAGCACGTGGGTGTTAAGGCCCACCTGTCATGATGCCTCATATATGTGTTAAACTGTGATAAAGTAATTAAAGTGTAAGTTCAACTTTTAAAGAAATATGAAAAGGTGAATTAAAACCTACACACTTCCCACCTGCCCAGTCCCCACTCTACTTACCTCCATGGATGATGAGCAGTCGGTGGAGTGGTCCAGGGGTTTGAAATCCCGGCTCTTAATTTTTTGCTGAAAATGTGAACTAAACCTTTAAGGATCTAACTGGACAGCAGTGCTCTTTAGCTTGAAATATTTTTGTTTTGTTCATGTTCAGCACCATTTTAAGAGTTAACACAATAGTGCTGTCTTGACAAATCTAAATGCACGTTTCCCAGGGTATATTTTCCCTGCACGCTGCCCTGTTCATCAAGACTTTGGGAGGTTGTGTTATGCTTCAGAAAGTGAACTGATGGATTGCTTGAGAACAAACACATAATTTTATGAAGTATGATGAAAACATAAGGGTTTTGTTATGATGGTTCGAACAATGCAGAACCTGTTCCCATATTGCGGTCCTGTGAAAAGAAATTCCTGTATAATTATTAAATAAAAACACTTACTTATTCAATACTCTGCTTCAAAATCGTGTATAAGAAAAGCTCGCAGTAAGAGAGGTACTTATGTTGTTTCCTTGGATACTAGATGATGCCAATCAGGTCTGTGTTTTTATCTGAAAGTGGTAACCCTGCCGGGAGACATGGCTTGGTGAGTAGCTGTTTATACATGGCAAGTAAATAGGAACTTTGTTTATATTACAAAAGGTCCCCGACCCAGATTATTTCCTACACCCCCTTTGGAGAAAAACGTAATGAGGACAAGAAAGCTTTCTGGTCAATTTATTTAGAACCATTGCACAATCAACTAAGCAAATCCAAACTAATTTGGATACAATTATGTAACGTTAATAAGGTTATGTGAATGTTTAAAATTAATTTTACTTTCATAATCATATTGTTGCTAAGCACTCTCTTTTGTCTTTCCTTTAGAAAAAAGGTCTTCCACTTTATCACAGAATCTATTTTATGTAAGGGACACATTAATTATCGCTGCTTTTAACTCAATAATGAGGACAGCTCCGAAGGCTGGCAGGACTGGAAGCCGAAATCCAAAGGCTGTTCTTCGAATTTTGCAAAGAGCCCTTTTTACCATTCCTGAAGGGCTGTTGGTAAACGCTGTGTGTACAACAAACTATCAGCACTCAACCTCTCAACACAGCATAGTTTCTAAATTTGGGAGCATGATTAATAACTACTTTCTCAGATGCCTTGCACTCCTTTCATTTTACTGAAAATAAAACAGGACAAAAAGGTTAGAAAAACTGAAAAATTTCAATCTGGCAAGGGATGTTTACAGCATTCGGTCCCGGAAAAAGGCTGTAATACAGTATTTATATTCTTAAATGCAACTTTGTTTATTCAAATTCCAACTTAAGCAATGATTTTGTGTTATTTTCACTGTCGCTGTGATTTATTGAGGTATTTAAATGATAGTAATAATAATAATAATAATAATAACTACATTTTGGAAACTTCAACCCTGTAAGATATTTAAAATATATCTAAAGCCCAAACTTTTTTTGAGTAGGAAATGGCAATTACCTGCATCATGCTTTTTTGCCATAAAAACTGTCAGTTTATTAGCAACAGTAATGGGGAAATTGCATTGCCCATCACTGCTGATAAGAAGCTTTTTTTTATGGTCAAAATCTTCATTATTATCCGTTACCTACACAAACCAAATAATCTTCTTACTTTTACAAAACACAGGTTTTGAATACCTTATCTTGTTTCAGAAACAAAAATTTCAAGCAAATAGTCCTGTTGACAAGGACCATGTAAGTATTGGCTATAAACAATAAGTATATCTATGATCAAGATTCATTTCCATGCTTTTTGGCAATGGGCCAGATCTAAACCTGTGATACAGAGTGAATGCTCTGCTATTATGACTTTTAATTTAATTTTATCTCACTTTTTACCCTTTATTTGCATGCTATCTGGTTCCTTCCCACTAACTCATGGACCTTTGTTGCACCAAATTATAGCTTCACCCATACCTCCCAACTTTTTGAGATGGGAATGAGGGACACCTATTAGCAAAAGTAGGTAGGCATAGGACACATCCTCTGCCACGCCCACCCCCCCCCCCCCCCCGGAGAATTAAACAAAAAATATATTAGCTAACCACTTCAGCCCCAGAAGGATTTAACCCCTTAATGACCCGGCCATTTTTTGAGATAGGGCACTGCGTCGCTTTAACTTACAATCTACATATTTTTGGTAAAAAAAGCACAATAAGTGAATATTGATTGGTTTGTGCAAATTTTATAGTGTCTACAAAATAGGGGATACATTTATGGTATTTTTATGATTATTTTTTTTACTAGTAATGCTAGCGATCTGCGATTTTTAGTGGGACAGTGGCATTGCATATACTTTTTTGGGACCATTGACAGTTATACAGTGATCAGTGTTATAAAAATGCACTGATTACTGTGTAAATGTCACTGGCAGGGAAGGGGTTAACACTAGGGGGTGATCAAGGGGTTAAATGTGTTCCCTCGTGGCATCAGTGTACTGACTGGTGGAGGAGACATATCGCTGTTCATAATTACTAGGAACAGGAGATCTGTCTCTCCTCTCCTGTCAGAATGGGGATTTGTCTGTTTACATACACAAATCCCTGTTCCGGCTCTCGTGCCCGTATTTGCGGATGGCCCCCCACCATGCAGTGGCACACGTGCCTGCTATGGCTCTTAAAGAAACTGATGTACAGATATGGCAATTCACACAGGGGAGCCAACCTCCTGCTGTAAATGTACGTGAGTCGGTCGGGAAGTGGTTAAACCCACAAGTGATTTTTTTTTTTTTTACCACTACTATTCCTTTAATATTGGCTTTTAAAGTTTGAAATGAAAGATAAATAGTGCATTTTATATACAACTATATAGATCAGTTCAAAACAAGGGAGAAATTAATAGGAAAGAGGGACAGAGGGACTTTGTTCAGAATCAGGGACAGTCCCTCAAAATCATGACAGTTGGAAGCTATGGCTTTACCTGGTCATACGCGTTGTATGTCACCACGTTCTTGGCATTCAGTATTTCCAACCAACTTTGTGTGACCGTGTGTATGCTAAACAAGTTTGAGCCAACATCTGTCGAAAAAAAAACATAGGATTTTGTTGTCGGAATGTCCGATCATGTATACGCTGCATAATACAAGTATCTCCCTAGGAAGATTTTCTCACTTTTGCCTAACAGTGCTAGGGTCATCGGTTTGCACGGAGCTTGCATGTTCTCATTCTCGCAATGTGTTTCCTCCAGGTACTCCGGTTTCCTCCCACACTACAAAGACATGCTGGTAGGTTAACTGGATCCTGTCTAAAATGGTATCTACTATGTGTATGAATGTTGATTTAGGGACCTTCGATTGTAAGCTCCTTGAGGGCAGGGACTGATGTGAATGTACAATATGAATGTAAAGCACTGCATAAATTGATGGCACTGTATAAGCACCTGTAATAAACAAATACAATAAATAAAATGTATCCCTGTTCTGGTGACAACTAAAAATGTTGGATTTTTCCTCACTTTTAGTCTTTGGGGCAGTGGTCACCACAACAAATGGAAGAGCAACTTTCCCTAGCAGGTAATTCAAAGTGAAAAAATACTAGCTTTAATTACACTTTAAAGTGAATTTGAACGTCTGGGCTGGTATAAAAATTTCACTTTAAAGTAGATCCAAGTCATATCTGAATTCTGTTTAGATTAGTTTTATTCTCCTAGAAAATAATGTGTTTGTCCTTTTTTGTCTTTTGAGCACAGCTGCTTATAGTCTCCAGTGGAAGAGCATGTGACTGGGTGACACACAGGAGAGCAATTGGGAGACGGGGACAGGGCCTTGTCACCCCATATCTCTGAACAAGGACCTGCATGGCAGGATTACTAAATATTATTTGTATGATAAATGTAATGGAAAAATGTTTGAAAATGACAGAAACATGGTAAATACTGTAGGAGATTCGTTGTGGTTGGACTTACATCAACTTTAATGAATAGACCATTTTATAGGACCTAATTAAAGAAGAACTTTAAAAGCAGTCATACGTGGATCAAAATACATCTGGTTCAGTAGTAACTGGCTGAATTTCGATCAATGAATTGGAAAATCCACTTCTTTACAACCAGCTTGTTGGATTTTCCCCAGACAATCAGTGCCACAGGCTATAGTCGGCAACACTGATCAGTGTGAAGGCTTCCTGCTGTCAAAATACAACAGCACAGAGGGCGTGATTCCCCATCCACATTGAATTTGTGAATGGGGGAATCTGGTCGTTTTTTACTATATAGCTAGATTATTAGGTTGTGACACGGAACATTTTCTATAGGTAAGAAAAAGAAGGATTTTCTGGAAGTCTGAAATTATAGTATTTTACCTTATGGGACTGTTCACAATAAACGGACAACAGCCACATAGTTAAACCGCAGTGGTTCAGTGTCTGGCAGCTGTCCATTCCAGCTGTGGTGGGGGGGATGCGGTATGCTATTCAGTGCATCACACAGCTTCCTTTTTTTTCTCATTTTTTGAACCAACTTTATTTGAAGTGCAAAAGGGAAAATAGTGTCACTGTACAGCAGCCCAATGCACTGTGCTGCTGTACAGTGACATGCAATCATGTCCAGTGCATGCATTTTATTGCAGATCAGTGAAGTGCAGCTCCGAGCAAAACAATTGTTTTCTGTGTGTCCTAGTGGTGATTGCCATTTTACAGTCCAGTAAAATGTTGGTCACTGCACTAGTGTGACTTGCCCTGTATCTCCTGGATAACACATTTTTATTTCAGCTAGTGCTCTGCATATTCCCTGAAGTTTTTTTTTATTCTTATATGGTATACAGCAGTAGTCATTCATTCACCACTCTGTCCTCAGGTCCCACTAACAGGCCAGGTTTTATGTATTACCTTGGGGAGATGCAGTCTAGAATAGGACAATCACTGAGCAGCAAATGATATCACCTGTGATGTATTTCAGTTATCTTGCAAACCTGCCCTGTTAGTGGGCCCCGAGGACAGGGTTGATGACCACTGATACACAGTTTCCTTACTTATCTTCTAGTCTTCGGTTAGAAAAATGATGATTGCAAATGCTGTAGCAAAGTGTATTCAGGCCAGTTTTACCTAGTTGCCTGTACCAATCTCCATTTGAAGCTCCTGATAAATTTTGGATAAAAGTTGTATATTCTGAAGAATAAATTTCACGCTTCTATATCCCCACTGCAGATGGACTTTTTTCAGTTTATGTTCCTGTCATGTGATTATCTGGGAAGGGCTGCCAGATTACACATTTTTTCCTTCATTCTTTAAGACTTTAAACCACTGATTGGTCACTGTGGTATATGTCACCCAAGAGAAATACATTTTTTTTTAAATAAAATGAATCCAATAAAATATTTTATTTTTGTGAGTGAATTACTTTGCCTCAGAAGGTCTCACGCAGTTTGACTAAGTAGATAATACTCTCTATGTAATTCTTCTGTATTCTGTAGTTGCTTACCAACATATATATATATATATATATATATATATATATATTGCAAATTATGGGATATATATTGTTTGTAGATAACATTGGGGAAGCTGTTATTCACCCCAAGGGGAGACGTTGGTAGATTAAAAAAAAGTAGAATTTAAAGCTGAACTAAATATTAACAGTTCAGTTAAAAAAACAATACTTTATTGTCAATCAGATGGTAATTGTGGCCTTTGGCTACTTATAGCTATTGGGGTCCAGCAGAAAGATCTTCTAGCACGAGTTCTCTGCTTTCTCTCTTTGTTAAAGTGTTTCTTTCTTCCTGAACTCAGAAGAACCTGAAGTCTATGGACTGTGAAACCACTTTATAATGGTCTGTCGGAATGAAGTATCCAAGAAATTCCATGCACAGATGAAATCATGACAGCTCCCTGGATATTGATTTTATCTGGTGGCATCCACACAAACCTAGAATATCACTTTTTGATGGGCCAATCCTCTAAGATCCATAATGATAATGAAATAAATATCAGTCATCAGTATTGATTCACTATTGGATTAGCGACTGTTCGCTTTGCAAAGTAGGTGTTCACTCAACTTAGTAAATAAGGTTTAGGTATGCTCTCTTCTCTCTTCCAACCATCTTCAGAAAAATAAATAATTGTTTAACTTTTCTTGCACATAGTATGTATTCAGAGTAGACACAACTTCATTATATTTACTAAGCTCATGGAAGATACATTTTCCAAAAAGAAGAGTCACTCTGTTAAATGAATATGCTTTACCCTATAGTAAAATAATATCTATCTATTAGTTTTTAAAAAATAAAATTAAAATGAGAAAATTAGCAAAACAAAACTTGATGCACTTCAAGACCATTAAGATTGTATTTCAATTTTAACAGTCATTTTTGCAGAAAATAGATGTGTCTGAAAGGACAAATAATGGGCATGTACAAAATAAGTTGTTTTTTTTGTTGCAGTTCTTTCTCCGAAATTGCCCTTAACTATTTAATGAGTACATGAAAACTGTGTTTCAGATTTTTTTTTTTTTAATGTTAACTGTGGCATATGTGTGAGTGGCTGTAATCTTGTGTTCTTTTGCCAACGCTGACAAAGGTCTGGTTGTCAGTGATACCTTTAACAGCTAAATTTATCCCAGACTGACAGAAGCAGGTGCTGGTGGGCCTGCCAGACACTTGTGCACGGGAATCTCGCTTCTTACAGGTCAACATCTAGAGGGGAAAAAGCTTCTGTTCTCATGTTAGAAAGAGACTGAGGCAAACAGAACCCATACTGGGGGTTCTCTTCAAAGCCAGCTGGTCTGGCTTTATTATACAGGAATTTTTTTTTACCTGTTAGAGTTTGGGTCAACAAATCCCTCAGCAGGTGCTGTAGGGGAAACTTCCTGGAGAAGCAGGGCACTGGTAAGTCTTTTTATTTGTTTTATTTTTGAATGATCAAATAAATACTAAACTGTTTGGTGCTTGAGATATTGAGGACAGTGTGTGCTGAATCCATGCTACCACCTAATGAAATGCTGTTCTTTATTTGTAGTTATAAAGTTTTTATTTTATTTTCCTTTTTAACACTATTATTGACTTTCTAAACTTTTCTAAACTTTTTCTAAAGTGGAAACGTGCTTATTATTTTATTTTTTTCTGAATGAATGAATACATTATTTTCCAGGAATCAGACCAAGGGCCTGGCATACAAGTGACAATGCTTTTCATGGCAATTTCTTTTCAGTTATTTTTATGAGCAACATTCTTAACAATATATAACATCACTCTTGAAACTTTAACAAAAATATTCAATATCTGCACAACAGCATAATCATTTTTGAGTGTTGGAATGCTTATGCTTGAAGTTCATTTTTTTGTGTGCTTTTATAGCAGTGCCCTAGAACAATGCTATTTTTTTTTTGTTATAAACATGAAAAGATGACATCCTGCTTTTTCTTTGGTGCAGTAATTAATACTTTAAAAATTTTGGACTGATTTAAGAGGCTGGGTCTAATTAAACACATGGGTTCTCAATTAGTAAAATGGAACAAATATCAGTTTGGCCTTCATCAGCAAAAGTAGTTCACAAACAATGACATTTATTTTGTAATTGTTACAGTTTAGTAAAATGAACAATAACTATTTAATATCAGGAACCAATTTTTTTATGTATATTAAATGTATATATGTAAAATGAATTAGTAACAATTTAAAGATGCTTTGCTCAGATTTATTCATATGAGTATAGTGACTGTGCATTATGTATCTTAGATTTACATGCACATATATTCTTTAACTGTTCTTTTGTTATATAACTAAAATGTTTAAGTTAAAATGGAATGCATTTTAGACCCTTAGGTAAAGTGATAACACATACCAAGCAATGGATATTTTAAATCAATAAAATCACATCCATTAGTATAGCTTATAACCCTTCTTGGAATAATCAGTAAAGGCACACAAACTGGTTATTGCTGAGAGTGAGTTAAAAATATTCAACTTGCTTATTGATGCATTTTATCCTATATTATCAATTTTTTATTATAAAAGACCAGTTTTATTCCAAAATGTTGAATTATGACTTTTTAAAGTTACAGATATGTCTTTAAAGCTATTAACTCTAATTCCTTAACCCATTTTAAAAATGACATACAGATACCAGTCTGGTGTTTAAAATGTTAACTATTATGTTTAGAAAGCATAATTAGACCTGACATTTTACCTGATCTTTTTTTCTGTGTACCTGGTACTCCAATTACATAATTGACTTGCCAACAAAGATTTTCTAACACGTGATTCGGTGATGAGTATGACCCAATAAACAGCAACACAAAGATGCATTAGAAACCTCCATGCACTGATCATGTAAACAAGTACGCATGGGTGCTTGATTTAACACACATCCATCATCTATCCTGCATTTGGCAATTGCTCCAACACTCAGTCCAATGGGGACAGGGTTAGGACTGAAGAAACAAGTGAAGAGAAAGGAGACAGCAGTGTTATGGATGCTGCAATCCAAAACACACAAAGGAAAAGCTTCACTGAGTGCTTCTTTGGATTATATACAAAACTTCTATTCCTAACACCAGGGTTCTATATAGACATGTTAGTAGTGCGTTGGGGCTTTGGTGTATGAAGCCTGAAGTTGGTCTTCAGAAGTATCAGCATGCATGCCACTAAAGCATATAAGCCTACAAGCCCCTCTCAATTGCATATCAAAGTGATAGTGGCCTTAACTATGTAATCTAGTATGATTCCTAGAAACAATCTTAAAGGTATCTGTTTTACATACTGATCATGGGTTTCCCTTTTTTTGGATGACATTTGTTTATTTTGAAAAGTCTCATTCAGCCCATTCCATTAAATAATATTATATTAACTTTTTATGGTATTTTATTTACAAAAAAGTATTGAAGATATAATAAGCACTTTATAATCCATGTTTGAAACATGCCATCATAACGGTGTAGTGTGTTCTTTAAAGAATATTATAAGAAATAAAGCCTAAAAATAGTACTTCAGCTGCACAATGTTCCCACAATTGTTAGCATTTTTCTTAGCATGGCTACCATTTATTAATAAGACTAGGAACAGAATTATACCCTGAAAACACCTATAGTTCTACCTTTGATAATGTGTTATAAGTGTGCCAACGCAGACCAATGCTAAATATTTTAGGGCTCAAGAGACTGTCTACATGCCTGGCCCTTGGCATATGGCTAGATCTAGTCTGGGCTCTTGTATGCTCAACATCACACCAAATTGTATCCTATTCAAAGAGTTACATAGACAGGTAAACAGATAGGTAGATAGATAGATAGATAGATAGATAGATAGATAGATAGATAGATAGATAGATAGATAGATAGATAGATAGATAGATAGATAGATAGATAGATAGATAGATAGATAGATAGATAGATAGATAGATAGATAGATAGATAGATAGATAGATAGATAGAGAAAATGTGTTTTTGGAAATGATTGTACATACTACTATGAAAAGAATTGTACATTTTTTAAATAAAAATCTGCTATCTGCATGTTACCTACTGAAACAATAAATGTCTACAAATTCTACATTTACTAGAAGCCAGAGCTGAAATTCCAGTTTTAAACTGGGTGCCTACTGCTGGTAATTTTTGCAATGCACATAGTATCTGGAATAAGGACATTCTATCATTCTGGGTGCAGATTTTTCCAGATAGACTCTGACTCTAGGGGTTGTATTTACAAGCAGTTTTAAAATGCATTTTATTTAGCTTGTTCTTATATTGATTGTTTTAGAGGCCGAGTTTTCACAAATCCACTTTTACATGTATTTACCTGTATTTATACCATTTTTTTTTTTTTTGTAAACTGAATAAACTATCTATTGTGCGTACAACATTTGTATACATGGTACACACAATTACAGTCCAGGTTATAAACCAAAAATATAATTGGGGAACTGTAGTCCAGTTGAAAGCCTTTTTTGTGACTAAGATTATACTTTTAATGTGACCCAGTTTTTGCAGTAGAGCTACACCGGGACATCACCCTCATGGCATCTGTTTTCTTCTCTGAGACCTTTGATAGTCATTGCATCAGTGGAACATTCTGAATAACTGTTTTGGCATTTGAGTGGGGTAACAGATTTAGTAGATCATTGGCAGCTGCTTGGGTTAAGCTGTCCTGTGTGCAAGGGTGGAGCATGTGACACCTGTTGTGGTATTAAAGCAAAAAAAAATAAAAAATGACAGCTCAGATTATTAGGAGAGTTTGCATACACAAAATAGAAAAATACCACTGTAGGAGCAAATACATAAACTTATTTTATTTTAGAACATGTAACTCTAAGCAAATAGCAAATTAAAACAGCAATCTGTAATGCAGTTACTAAGTAAATAACAAAAGTAAGAAATACGTCAAAATAACAAAAGAAAAACGTGCTATGATCGTATTTAACTTTATGAAAAATGTTAAGCGTATTTCCATGCAAATCAAAATGCCACCCAAACCTTTTTGAGCCCCTAGGACAGCTATTTTGTTTTTTTACTTGCATGGCTCCATATTTTTTTTTTCCCAGTCTTTTGTTGTCTTTTAAAATTATTACAGGGCAGAAATCTGTATCTCTTGAGGTCTGAAGGAGTATAGGTTGGTTGGGTACCCTACATGACTTCTGATGAGCTCAAGTGCATCCACCCAGGCTAAAAATCCCATGAACTGTACAGCTGCCTGCATGGCATAAGTGCATTGATGGGAGTTGCTATTTAAGTCACTGGCAGCTAGATGGGCCTGATTTCCTGATGGCAGGTGAGGTGGAGTTTGGCTAAGGTGTTTGATATTCAGTGTTGATATGCAGAGCAAACCTATCGACTACCAGCCAATAGTCCTTGCCTATTTGATTCAGCGCCAAAGTGATGATGTCAATGCTTCTTGCGAAAAGATCTATGGGCACAGTGGAGCAACCAGTCACACTGCTTTCAGGGAGTAGGAGACTCTATTGTAAAATTATTGTGAAATTAGGCTGTTTTTGGGGGGGTCTCTCTCTCATGAAGGGCAGTAAGGGGGATGCTACTCTGCATTAGTGCTACGTTTTATTTGTGCCTAGAGTAAAAATAACAAATTAATTGAAGACTTTTAAGTGAACAAAAAAAATGTAATGGCATTATAATATTACAATGAATATTCTGAAACCTATTTTTTATTTTCAGATATAGAGGAAAGCAGATAAAACCTCTTTTAGGATTTTTATGCAGTCTAGTTTGGAAGATTTTCCCTCACTTTCTTGGAGCATGCTTTTAATTTTCTCAATGAATGTAACACATTCTCTGAATGGACAAGGTGGACGTGATGTCAGCACACCACCTCTCCCTCTTGTCTTACTGAACTACTAGCATAGTGTATGTTATTTGTTACCTAAGATATACAATCTGCACTTATCCCCCTCCTTATTCTTATTTTAGCTCATTGAGATATTTGTCACTCAGTGGAGATTAGAAGAGAATGAGAAAGCAAAGGCATACAAAACAAGTACATGGTTTAATTGCCCTGAGACTGCTCATCATTCTCAGGAAAATATTTTTTATAGAAGATAATAAAAAATATGAGTTAAGTCGTGGAAATAATACCTACATACAGTCAGGTCCATAGTTATGTACTTATAGCTCCTCTTGTCTCTGCACTCTAAGTACAGAATGTGGATTTGTGAGGGACTAAATGGTCTGTGATATACAAAAAAAAGTCTTCTGGGACTTCTGAAAGCTTCGGGCTTATTTGAGCTGGTCTATTTTTTTTTGCGTAAAAAATGAATTTGAAAAATGAAAAATGAACCCAATTAATTCCGAGATGGCTAGTTCATCTATGTAGAGTAGATTATTCTCTTTTTTTAACAAAATGTATTCTGTTTTTTGGTGTGTTTATAGTGCATCTGCTCCATGGAAAATCATTGCCATGACTGCTCCCATACTGTGATTACCTGTTGAAAACGTGTTAATGCTCAAAAACACATGAAGTAATGCATGTCAAAAAGGTCCTATATTTTCATCCAGTGCAGAGCACAAAGTACACCTACATTTACATAATTGATTATGTTTTAATGATCAGATTGCAATAAACTAAACATTAGTTGATAAGGATTATTAGACTGGCTATCAAATCATTTTTTACCTCCTTAATAAATAAAAACAATGATGTGTATAGGGCCTTTCCATTTAGTAAACGTAAGCAGCTAGCGTCTTTAGAACCTTCACAATAATGTTTCTTCATGTTAACAGAAGAAACCTATAATCCAAGGTGACCACCAACAACCAATGCCCTGTACACACGGTCAGAAATTCCGACGGAAAAGGTCTGATCGGATTATATTGTCGTAAAATCCGATCGTGTATGAGCTCTATCGGACTTTTTCCGTCGGAAATTCCAACGGAAAAAATTTGAGAGGAGGATCTCTTTGTCCGATTGTTTGTAGAGAATTCTGATTGGACAAAGTGCCAAGCATGCTCAGATCAAATTACGAGACCAAAGCAATTGGCTACTAGCCTGAACGTAGTCCCGTTGTAACGAACGGACATCATCACGATGGGATTTTCCGACAACTTTGTCCAAACATGTGTATGCAACACCAGTTTCGGACAAAATCCGTTGGAAAAAATCCATTGGATTTTGTGGTCGGAATGTCCGACCGTGTGTACAAGGGCTAAGACCAACAGCCCAGAACTACATCTGTTTGGGGTGCAGAGTCCAGTGACACAGCTCTTGGACCAACACATTCATATCCTCTCCTTTTTTGGTAAACATGATAGTTATTACTTCTAGGGTTATACAGTCATTAGTAAAAATGCCACGGTAAAATAAAAAAAATGTTGCATCAGTTTAAGATACTATATTTTATTTATGGTCTCAAATCAAGTTCAAAGGTAAAGCTGATATCATTGATATTGATTTTATATCTGTGCAAAATCTGCAGAATGCCAGCAGAAAGGTCTAAATGACTAAAAAGTTGAATTTAGTCTTACAATATTTACAGGGGTCTATAAATAAACTAGGCTAAGCGTTGGCCCTTTTTAGCCCTTAATACTTGTTTTACCAAAAATGTGTTGGATGTGTGTAGGTGAGGTTTCAACTACATATATGTGTCAGTGGAGGGTATCAACCTTATTTCAAATATGTAGCAAAGAAGTAGTAGGACTTTAAATACCCCTCTAGTGATCACTGAAATACAACAATGTCAAACATTACAAAACGTTATTTTTACCAATAAAAGCTATATATAAACACATATTGTATGTAATTTCTTGCATATTCCTACCAAAAATCACCATTTACTGCAAACATGCATGACTTGAGTTGAGATAGAGTAATTATGTTGACACGTTTTGTGGAAATCAGCTTCTTCGGGACCTTTTATCTTTTATATATGAGCAAGTAATCAGAAGAATCACCTCTAGAGATAGAAAAAACACAAAATATAAAAGTTAGGCCTCTTTCACACGGACGATCTGTTTAGGTCCGCCTGTCAGTTTTTTGGCGGACCTGAATGGACTCTCCATAAACCTCTATGGAGCGACGGATGTCAGCGGTGACATGTCCACTGTCATCTGACCCGCTCTGGTCTGAAAATGTGTGACGGAGGAAAACCCTACTTTTCCATCCGTCTGTGAAAATGTACGCTACACTCCGTCTTCATCCAATCCCCCATAGGGGAGAGCAGTGCTCTGACAGGTCCATCCCTGCACAGTGTGTAGAGACAGACCTGTGATCCCCTGCTGAGCAGCGCAGGCTCCGTACATGGACACGTCCGTATGAAGGAGCCCTTACATTTATTTACAACAATCATTGAATTCTGAAAAATTTTCATCTCATCTTCACTCATGGTGGAAACAGCTAGCTTTTGCTCATTATGGCTACCATAAAGGCGCTTTCACACATGCGGACCATTCATTTTATCAGTTCATCATGTTTGTTCAGAGTAAAAAAACGGATGACATTTACATCAATTTTTCATCAGTTTACATCAGTTTTTGATCAGTTTCTCATCAGCTGCTGTCCATTTACATTAGTTTTTCATCCATTCTGTTTTTCTAACAGAACAAAAATAGGGCTTTGCTATGTTTTAAAAAATGGATGTTAACAGATACGGATGTAAACTGATGTAAATGGATGATCATCTTTTTACATCCCTTTTTCCATAGGAATGCATTGATGTCCGTTTTTCATCCTTCAACGAATGGATGAAAAACAAGTACCGGTAAATAGTATATAAGGCCCCTTTCAGACAAAGGGGATCCGTCCAGGTGGATCCATTCTACTCTTTCCGCTGATCCCTGCTGAGCAGGCAGATGACAGGTCCGTGCAGAGCGGACACAGACACAGCCCGCTCTCCTCTATGGGGCTGTCAGATGGAAACAGATTGTATGACTGTTTCCATGCAATTGTCATCCGATCCGCACGATGGATGGCGAACATATCCCCATACGTCTGTTTTTAGCAGATTTTATCGGCTGAGATGCATGGCGGGTGACGGATCGTGTCTGCCTAAAAAGCTGACAGGTGGTCCCGATCGGTCCACTAGTGTGAAAGGGGCCTAAAACATCTAGAAATGTTAATTGTGCCTAAACAGTTCCATTGAAAATCTACCTTTTGTTTTAAATTCTTCCTAAAAAAGGCCAGTGCACTTCCTTATATATGACTGTGCCTACTAACTCTTGTTCTAAACTTTAAGTGGCATTAAACCCAAAAGCAAACACTTATTGTTTTGCAGTTTACTAGTTTGTAGATGTGGCTGCATTCATTTTCTTTTTTAGACTCCTTTTTTTTGTTAACCTGCTGATCCTGCCAGCAAGTCTGTTGTTTTTCAACAGATCAAGCTCTCTTGCAGATGTAGCAGTTAAAAGGTTGGGATAAACCATTTACAACTGACAGGGATGCTTACAATGATTATTATATTATTTATGTGTAGCATTAAACCCTGAAGGAGATGCAGAATTTTTCTGGGCTTACCGATTACCTCCTCCAGCTCGTATGCCTTGTCCTTGTCTAGGGGTTCCCAGGGTTGATAACCCAGTAACTATAGAGACCAACACTTGAATTCCTTGTCAGGATTTTTATTTTGCATAAAACGGTTGAACAAACTCAGTCTCTAAGTTGGAAATCGAGGGTATCAGGGTAGAGTTTAGCCCAGGTGCTTGGAACTGCTGACTTCAATACAAGTCTCTCTCTATGTACACAATCCAGGGAACAGCCGCTCACAACTGGACTCTTTAACTGTTGGATAAATCCTTAAGTTTTGGGTTTAGCAGCCAACAGGTAATTCTAGCATTCAAAGTCCCTCACACAGACTTGGTTGGAAACTTAGTTACAACTGGAAGGGTAGGAGTAGGAACTTTTCTTACTGTATCAGAATCTTTCAGCCGGTCTGGCGATACTGTAAGAATTGTGGATTCAATCAACGTCCATGGCAGCTCAGCTTCCAGGCTCTTACTGAGCAGCCAGCCTTGTGCGTGGCTCTCTCACTGAAGAGTCCTCCCCTGATCACGTGTAGAGTTGCTGGGCCTCTCCAAAATCGGAGACGGCTCCAGAACACCTTAGAATCCTCCCTCCAGATACTGCGCCTCGAACTAGCCAGTTCTGAGGCTCGGGAATGGATGGATCCGCACCCCAGGCCATGAGGGCCCCCGGGGGCTGGTCAGGAGGACCAGGACTACGGAGTCAGCAACAACTTCTGGACTGGAACCCAGAACCACGTGACTTCGGCACCTTAAGTACCCCTTCCTGGATTACACAGTGAGACAAACGTGCCCACTGATTGGTTTCCGAGATAGAGATTGGTACCAATGTGTCCAACCAGACTGCGTTCTATAGCCTCCCACAGGTGTACAACCGCACCTATGACCAGGCAGAACTTCTATACAGCCAAGCCAAACTGATGCCAAAGTACAATTTAACACAATTAACCCCAAAACTGTAGTAAGCAAAAACTAAATTTGAACACATAGCACATACTCATTAGGAGTACCCGCACTACATATGTAAAACCTTTATCTCAGAGGCCTCTTTCACATGTGCAGACAGTATGTCCATATTTCATCCATCCGTTTTCAGATGAAATACGGACATACATGCATCCCTATGGGATAGCGGGTGTCAGGGGATGAACATCCGCTGCCACCCGATATCATCCGTCCCCGCTATGGTCTGATTCTGCAGACGGAGGAAAATCCTATTTTCTGTCTGCAGAGCGGATCAGATAAACACGAACAGACGGTCCATGTTCATCTGATCCCCCCATAGGGGAGAGCGGAGATCTGACAGGGGGGTCCCTGCACAGTGTGCAGGGACCGCCCTGCCATCCGCTGGCTCAGCGGGGACAACGGAGTGATCCCCGCTGAGCAAGCGGATGTTCATGGGACAGATCATCACAGATCCATCCCGTGTGAAAGGACCCAAAGGGAGCAAAAACTGTTGTTATAACTGAAGTAAGCTAAGTCCCTCATTAATAGGGGAAAGATCAACTGCGTGGAGATTACAGACAATACTGCTGACTAATCCTTAGCCCTCTGGTATTTTGGACACAGCTCCCACAGTTTGGTCCTCGTTAATATAGTAAAAGTTTGGATATTAATTGCTTCTCAGTTCTTTCTTGGTGTCCATGCATTTGGAGCTACAAAAAAAAAAACTGGATATGTGAAACTTTCCATCTAGTTTAGCAACCCCAGAAATGTGAGAATGCTTCTGATGGATTGAATGCTGACATTGTACCAAGGTCATCCTCAACTTGTTTATTTATTCCATAGCTGTGAGACCACAAATCAATACTTGCTGTAAGAACAACATCATAGAGATATCTGTACAGATGGTTAATGCTGTCTTTTGACCACAAACAAGAGCAAAAAGTTTTTTTTCCCTTGTAACAGATTTTTCTCTTTTTAATATAGAAATGTGTGTTTTAATATCTTTACTAAATACCATATACAGGGTACTCTTGACAGGGTACAAGCGATTACGTCACAAAAGATGTTTGCTTTTGCTCTTATATGCAAAATTGCAATTGTGAAAATGTAATTGGTATTCCTAACTGTAGACCAGAGGCAATGACAAATAAATATGGCCTATGTAATGTACAACAAGCACTGTACTACTTATATCAGTGGTCCTTAATAAGGAGCTTTAGTGCTGCATGTGAGTCATAGCTACCATTGATGTGCCTCCCAGCAATGTTTAAGCAGGTTCTCAATACCTTTATATAAACACCTATCTCTTCCTATACAACATGCAAGAAACTAAACAGATGCTGTGTGTATTATACATTCCCATATGTATTATGGGTCAACGCAAAAACAAATCAGAAGATAGAAGGTGGAAATGTCGCACACCAGAGCCCAGCCATTATACATAAAGTTAAAAATACAGCTTAAGACTAAGCTCCTCCTGACTACACTCCTCTGACTTATTTAGCCCTATGCAACAAGATCTTTCACTATGATTAACCCATGAGTGGGGCGAAACGCATCAGGGGAGTGTAGCCAGGAGGAGCTTAGCCTGAAGCCGTATCTTCACCTTTCTGTATGGCTGGGCTCTGGTGTGTGGCGTTTCCACCTTCTGTCTTCTGATTTGCTTCTGCTAGTCTGGATTAGCTTGCTTGAATGCCAGAACCTGTTTTGTGCCGCAGGGGAGGCTTTGTTGTGCTATCTAATGAATTGACAGAAGTTTGAAACCTCCATTTTCTGCATCACTTTTTCCCTACCCACAGTGCTCTATATTGTGGCTGTTGAGTCCAACTAGTTGGCCCATTGCTGCAAAATAATTTATTGGTACATGACAAATAAGCAGCTCAGTAAAACTGTACAATATTGTCACCCACATAAGTAGTAGAACAAACAATAACCCACAACAAAATACAAAAAAACACTCAAATCCACAATCCCACAACAATAAATTACATTAAATAAAAAAAATGATATAATAAATATAATTATTATGCAAACCAACACTGTAAAGTTTTACACTAGACTATTGCACTGTTTAGCCAGTTCATATAGCTACTGTTCAGATACAGTATTGGGAGCCAATGTCTCCTGCTGCTGCCCCGCACAGCCAGTGAGGAGGGAGCTGAGGTGGGCCAAGCCACTCTCTGTGTGTATAAAGCCGCGTACACACATAGCCGTTTGTCCGACGTACTTAGTCTGGCGGACTTCCCGCCAGACTGTCCGTCAGACTTTCCGAATGGGCTACTTGCCCACACACGGCACTTTTTCAGCGAACTAATACGGCGTACTAAATCCGCCGTACTATCCGCCCTACTTTTGAAATGAACGGACTCGCCCACACACGCGGAGGAAAGTCCGCTCATTTCGAGCGTGTCTCCAGGTAGGCGGGGCCCGCGAAGGAGACGCCGCTGGCCCCGCCGCCTGGTATGGACTTTTAGAGAACCCCAACGCCGAAAGAAATCGGCGTGGGGGTCCCCCCAAAGTCCACAACAGACCCTTGTCCGAGCACGCTACCCGGCCGGCCAGGAAAGGAGGGGCGAGCGAGCGCCCCCCCTCCTGAGCCGTACCAGGCCGCGTGCCCTCAACATGGGGGGTGCCTTGGGGAAGGGAGGGCCGCGCGGTCCCCCCACCCCAAAGCACCTTGTCCCCATGTTGATGAGGACAAGGGCCTCTTCCCGACAACCCTGGCCATTGGTTGTCGGGGTCTGCGGGCGGGGGGCTTATCGGAATCCGGGAGCCCCCTGATACCGGCCCCCCACCCTATGTGAATGAGTATGGGGTACAATGTACCCCTACTCATTCACCTGTCAAATAAAGTACAAAAAAAAACACAACACACGAGATAAAATAATTTATTGCACAGCTCCGGGGGTCTTCCGTCTTCGGGGATCTTCTCGCCGGACTCCTTCGCTATCTTCTTGTAGCTCTTTTACTAGCGGAGGAACCCGGCATTCTTCTTCGTCACCGCGGCCTCTTCTTCCGACTTCGGGGGTCTTGTCCCCCTCTTCGGTTCTTCTGCCGGGCCACCGCACCTTCTTCTAGCTCTTTTACAGGCGGTGGCCCGGTCTTCTATCGCCGCCGCTGTCGCCGCCGCCTTCCGTTCTTCTGTTCTTCTCTTCTTCTTCTTCTTCTTCTTCTTCTTCAGATGTTGCCTCGCCGAGTCCTCCGCTCACAATGACAGGGACCGGGCACGCGGCGACTTATATAGGGACAAGGGGCGGGGTCTTCGGTGGATGTCACATGGGTTCATGTCACATGGGTTGATGTCACATGGTGACCCCGCCCCCTTATGATGTCACAGTCCCGGAGGATGCTGGGACTGTCGCCATGTGACATGAACCCATGTGACATCCACCGAAGACCCCACCCCTTGTCCCTATATAAGTCGCCGCGTGCCCGGTCCCCGTCATTGTGAGCGGAGGACTCGGCGAGGCAACATCTGAAGAAGAAGAAGAAGAGAAGAAGAGAAGAACGGAAGAACGGAAGGCGGCGGCGACAGCGGCGGTGATAGAAGACCGGGCCACCGCCTCTAAAAAAGCTAGAAGAAGGAGCGGTGGCCCGGCAGAAGAACCGAAGAGGGGGACAAGACCCCCGAAGTCGGAAGATAAGGCCGCGGCGACGAAGAAGAATGCCGGGCTCCTCCGCTAGTAAAAGAGCTACAAGAAGATAGCGGAGGAGTCCGGCGAGAAGACCCCCGAAGATGGAAGACCCCCGGAGCTGTGCAATAAATTATTTTATCTCGTGTGTTGTGTTTTTTTTTGTACTTTATTTGACAGGTGAATGGGTAGGGGTACATTGTACCCCATACTCATTCACATAGGGTGGGGGGCCGGTATCCGGGGGCCCCCTTATTAAAGGGGGCTCCCGGATTCCGATAAGCCCCCCGCCCGCAGACCCCGACAACCAAAGGCCAGGGTTATCGGGAAGAGGCCCTTGTCCTCATCAACATTGGGACAAGGCGCTTTGGGGTGGGGGGGGGCCGCACGGCCCCCCTTCCCCAAGGCACCCCCCATGTTGAGGGCACGCGGCCTGGTACGGCTCAGGAGGGGGGCGCTCGCTCGCCCCTCCTTTCCTGGCCGGCCGGGTAGCGTGCTCGGACAAGGGCCTATTGTGGACTTTGGGGGGACCCCCACGTCGATTTTTTTCGGCGTTGGGGTTCCCCTTTAAGTCCATACCAGGTGGCGGGGCCAGCGGCGTCTCCTTCGCGGGCCCCGCCTACCTGCAGACCCGCTCGAAATGAGCGGACTTTTCTCCGGGGCGGGAAAAGTCCACTCATTTCAAAAGTACGGCGGACTGGCATACACACGGCCGGAATGTCCGCCGAAATGCGTGTCCGGCGGGAAGAATGGAGTGCAAAACGTCTTTCTAAGTCCGCCGTACTTTCGGGTCAAAAAATATGCCGGAGGCTACACACGGGGGGATTGTCTAGCGGACTTGAGTTTGCCGGACTTTTCCACCCGCTTGTTTGATCGTGTGTACGCGGCATTATGAACACACAGAGTCGGCTCGGGAGTGAGCATGCACAAGTGGGGGGAGGGGCCAGGAGCACAGGCAGGGGACCCCAGAAGTGGAGGATTAGGACAGCTCTGTACAAAACCACTGCACAGAGCAGGTAAGTATGACATTTTTGTGCCTTTAATAACTACAGTATTATTAGCAGACAAGGATAAGTCCTCAGAAATATAGATTTCTAAAATTTTAAAAGTGGTAACTCTATTCACAATGTCCCCACTAGGGTAAAGTGGAGCTAAATTTACACAGAATTTCCTAAAATAATAAGTTTGTTAATTTTTACAATGTTTAATTTCAGAATATTTACTGAACACCATACCGCCAAGTTTTGATATCTTTCTATTAGCCAACTCATCTTCCCTGTAATTTGTGTACCATTCACAAATGTTATTATTATTATTATACAGGATTTATATAGCTTCAACAGTTTGTGCATCGCTTTACAACATGAGGGCAGACAGTATACTTACAATACAAATCAATATGTTATTATTGTGACAAATTGGGGTACAGTCGTAATTATAAAGAGCATAAAGTAATGGATTCAATACAGAGACTTGCGGAGACCCAATAGTTAATGTAGGGGTGAAGTAAGAATGAGGGTCCATTCTGTACAACTGCCATTGGATACAAGCAGTATAATCAGAGCTGCAGACAATAGGCTGCAGAGCTGATCTGTGTATTCTGACAGTGGAGGAGTCTACCCACTGTCAGAATACAATAGCGCAGTGGGAAGAATTCCCTCGTTCACCTCAAATGTGTGGATAGGGAATCGGTTCTGATTTTTTCATTCAGCCCACTGATTGAATGAAAAAACTGAACCATGTATGGCCAACTTACGCATCTGCCCCACTTTATGTTCCTATAAGGTAAGTGTATACTGTAACTACTAGTAGATGATGTATCTATGCATGGTTATTTATCTTCATATTGAGCAAATTAACAACTTGTCTCCTCTGCCAGTGAAGCATTGGCATTCACGGTCATAGAGTTAAAGTTTATGGTTAGAAAAGACCTGAATATGTTTATCAATGATACCATAGTCAGCACAGTTCTTTATATAATACAATACAGTTTCCTTGTAATCATTTAAATCCTGTTCAAACATCAAACTTTGTCTTCCTCCTAAGGGGAATATATGGTGCAATACTGAGCAGATAGAGAAGATCTAAAGATGTCAGAATAAGCCTGAACTAGTATATTTCAGTATATATATCTGTACATAATCCAAAACATATTAGTGGTTTCTATGCAATGAAGAGCTAAGAAAGAACATACCAATCATCTGAGGGCAGAGCTAATGTTCTTAGGGGTCCCTAGGGGAGAAGAAGCAAAGTGTGTTAAGCGATATTATCAAAAAATAAGTTGGAGAAGAAGGATGGAATGAAAGGATATGAACATTGGATGAGAATTTGAAACAAATAAAGTAATGGTTTTCCACGGTATATGACAGGCTTTCCAAAAAAATATATGTTTGTAGGAGGTGCTTTATGCATTAATATTAACAAACGTGATAAACAATGTGATAGAGTGCCTGATGAAACCTTCTTTTTTAGCCCTGTTTGGAAACCATATTTTTCAAGCAAAACTAAATGCGATTTATGATGTAGTGGTGTTATTTGTTCCATGTGAATTTATTATTTATTAAGTATTGGCTCATCCTACAAAATGGCAGCCACTTGCAGTCTGTGAATGATGACTTTATTTGGCTGAATCAGGAAAATGCCTTGACTAGTATGTAGAGTCATAGCAAAGCTCTAGACACAATTTTAATTTCACAGTGAAACAGAAAATAACTGACTGCCTCCCCTGCTTACTATAAAACATTGCTTAAGCCGTCCATATGTGAAGGAAGATTTGGCTGGTTTAGCAGGAACTGGCCAAATTTTGATCCATGAATGTGAACTGAAGTTGTATGAAAGTCGTTCTACTAATTGACTTCTGTAAAACCACCCTGTTGAATTTGCCCCGTTTAGTCAGAACTACAGGCTATAACCTGCAATGCTGATCAGTGTATTCTGATGAGGGGAAGTCCCATTCCCCCATCCACACTTTAACGGTCAATGAGTGAATCCTCTCCTGTGACATTGTATTCTTATGCCGCGTTCACACAATCAGAATTTCGGCCAACAAAAGAATGATGAGACCTTTTCATCGGAAAATGCAATCGTGTCTATGCTCCATCAGAATTTAGCTGACCGAATTCCTGCCAGCAAAAATTTGAGAGCAGGCTCTCAATTTTTCAGACGGAAAAACTTTCTATTGTAAATTCCGATCGTGTGTATGCAATTCCGACTCGCACTCACGCATGCTCAGATTCAACTGGGAGATGGAAGCTATTGGCTACTGGGTATTGAACTTCCTTTTTCTAGTCCCGTCATACGTATTGTACGTCATGCATTCTTGACAGTCAGAATTTGGTGTGATCGTGTGTATGCAAGACAGCTTGAGTGAAATCCCATCGGAATTCCGTCGGTAAAATCATCAGAGCTTTTTCCGACCAAAATTCAGATTGTCTGTACATGGCATAACAGCGTGGAGGATTCCCTCATTGACCACTAATGTGTGGATGGGGGAATTTGGTGCGTTTTTTTTAATTTCGTACAAAACAAAAACTGATCTATGGGCTGCCTTAGACTGATATTGTGCAACAAAATAAAGGGTAAAGAGCAGAGTGGTTGACAAGTTCTGATAAAGACCCACTATATCAGGTTCCTCTTATCAAATGTTTCATAGCCACTTCTTTCTTTCCATTGGAAAGACCCATGACATTGGCATGCCAGTACAGCAGTAAAAAATAAGACCTGCTCTGTTAAAACAATTCATTTCAGAAAAGCTTTATGCCTAATTTATGCCTTTCCTGAATTGAAGATAACATCTACCTTACCTGAACTCTTGATATGATTCTTGCATTTACGTAATTTTTTTTTACCATGTCTAGCACAGAATAAATATAAAGCCACTGTTTTATAAAAAAAAAAAAAAAAAAGAATACTTCTCGTTTTGGAATGAAATTAAAAGAAACTAAGAAAGATCTACTTATCCAAATGACTCAGCATCTTCATGTGGGCATCCTGCATAGTGTAACTCAGCTGCAAAAACAATCGACAATTCTACCATCTGTCCCTGCGTTAGACAAAGCTAATAACCAAGAGGTACCAGCTGTGCAAAATGGTATAAATACATTAGACCATTAAACCATTCTTTATATATATCACAAGATAACTACTGAAATAAGTAAAATAATAACTGGAAAGCATGAAGCATTCCAAGCATGCTGCCAATTTACAGTTGTCATAAATGCTTCCAAGACTTCTGTTAACTAATATATTGATTAAATGAACTTAAACATTTTCATAAGAACATAAAATTACATTATGATCAACATTAAATAACATAAGGGAGAAAGGGAGACAAATTGAAGTATAGACTCTTGCATTGGCGTAACAAAGTGTTTTACCAAATGGAATTAACTTAGACTATCCCCAGCAGAGTTTGGTATTCTAGCATCCACATGTACCCTTTATCAATTGACATTGCTTTGCAGTTGAATGAAGTAAAAAACACAAACAAATGGGTTTCATGACCTTTATATTTCATAGCTGTTGGTAAAAATGAATGCAGTATAATCTGTTGTTTACTGCCACACATAGGCTGATTTAATACAATTTTATAATTAGTAATCCTTAAGACTTAAAGCATAAAAACTCATAGGTTTATACAACATCTACAGGTTAGACTAGTGAAGAATCCATGTCAAATACTGCATGTAATCTAGAATGAGATGTGTTGACACTCAGACCATATTTCTGCAGAGGGCCGTGCGTGGTAAATGTAATGGACTTAAAAAAAAACTGTGGAAATAGTAGTGATCACATTGTATATTTTCTGACTATTTTTGGCAAGGCCTCCAACATCACCAATCATCAACTTACAATACCATCCTAATACTTTTCCCCAGCAGTTCCACCCTGCTTATCATAGATCATGCATCACACATAATTTTTTTTTTATATAAAAATCATTGGCATCTTTTCCCATATGGATGTCAACAAGGCAGCAATAAAGAAATAATAGAAGCTGTCATATATGTTGCTGTCACGTATGGTTGGGATTATGGACTGGACCCTCAGAGAGCACACCCGTAAGGGCTGCATCTAACCTGGTACATGAAAGTGCAGTGACATGAATCTGAGAAAGCACAGAGTACAGGACTCAGAAAAAAGGGACTCAGAAAAATGGCAGAAGTCTAGTTCAGAACTGGGGAGCTGGTTTTACAGACAGGCAGGACATGGAATACTCATAAAAGATACGTAATGCTTTGGGGTGCAGGGCTCACAGGAAGACCGATGTACAAGAATATCTTAGTAACAGTGGGATGCTGAGCTTACAGGAATACAGGAGTAATGATGCATATGAGGAACACTGAGGAGCACAGGGGTCCAAGGGACTACAGGTACCCAGGAAACAAATGAGGTGCATGAGGAGTCTAGGATAGTAAGTATACCTGTTGGCACTCTTTGGGGATGTCCAGCTTGCCCACATGTACAATGAAGGTGAAGGCCCTTGGAAGAGCCAAGCAACAGTCTGAGAAACTAAAGGTGCAGATGGGTTGCACTGCAGACAATCCCCAGTTTGCAGTTCTTGGCCTCACCTGATCAGGCTGCTACTGCAAACTAACCGCTGACAAACAGATAACAATCCTTTGCAGCTCTGAGATGCTGGGATCACAGGATAGTAGGGAGCACAGCTTAAGCTGGCAGGTGTAAATAGAAATACACAGACTCAAGAACAAGTACACAGAGGCACGCAAAGCACTGGGAACAGAAGTAGCATTATACAGGAACACAGTCACTATTAGTAAGTAGCATTGCTCAGAGATACACTAGGTGCAAGTAGAGGTGCATGGGGACAATTAGCAGGAAACAGACTAACATACACTAAGCCCTTGTACTCACGGTCAGACTTTCCTATGGACAATGTCCAATCCGACCGTGTTGTCGGATAATCCGACAGTGTGTGGGCTCCATCGGACTGTTTCCATCGGAGTATCCGACGGACCAAGTTTTCCAGCTGGGCTATAAAATTTTCCAACAACATGATCTGATCGGACTTTGTCCGATCATTTGTAGAGAATTCCGATCGGACAAAGTGCCACGCATGCTCAGACCAAATTTTCTAGACCAAAGCTATTGGCTACTAGCCTGAACGTAGTCCCGTCCTAACGAAATAACGCCATCACGTTAAGTACGATCGGATTTTCTGACAACTTTGTCCGACTGTGTGTATGCAACAGTTTCGGACAAAATCCGTCGGACAAAATCCGACGTATTTGGTTGTCTGAATGTCCGACCTTGTGTACAAGGGCTAAGAGACACTTATGCAGACTGCAAACATTAGTGATGAGTAGTAGACAAAAACGTTATTATTTTAAATTTAAATTTTTAATTTTATTTTATTATATATATATATATATATATATATATATATATATATATATATATATATATTGGTTGATGTTTCAGTCACACATTTATTTGGTATTGTAGTAGTGGTTGCACTGATTGTGTTACACAGAATCAATATTTACACAGTCACTGCGGACAGGCTAGTAGACACTGGGTGCACAGAGCTCACACTGGAAAGCACTGGGAGATGAAAGCAAACAGGCACTAAAAACAATGAGAATCTAGCTACAAGATCATTAGGAATATTAGGGTCACTGAGAATTTAGAGATCTAGTAGTATAGGGGTCACTTGGAATCTTCTCAGGAAGCCAGAGACACAAGGAGTTTTGGGGTCATAAGAAATATTCTTAGGAAGCTAGGCTAGGAACACGAGAAAGCACTGAGGGTACACTAGGAAACTTCTATGATAGGAATCACAGAGGACACCAGGAAACTTTAGTTGTATATCACTAATGTGAGATCAACTAAACTAAGGCACTGCTGCCTCTTACTGCTAGTTTCACAAGATTTGGAGTGGGATTCGGTGATGTCACTATTGTGATGCTCACTGTACTTGTGGAGAGAAAGTTGTATCTGAGGACACGCAATGTAAGAATCCCCCTGCACCTACTTTATAAGTGTATCACTTACCTCTGGAGGAGCCACTTGGTATGATGGGTTCTCTGCTCTGCCTCAACTCTATGAACAGCTCTGTCCCCTCTGACACACCTGGTTTGATAGTGGGATGCTGCAGACACCTGTACAAGTATTCATATACTATAACCACTGTATCAACATATAGAAATAGGCACCAAGCTGCTTGATTGTAAATAAAGTACACTTTTGCAATGCCAAATAAATGACAATGCATAAAAGCAATAAAACATACTGACATGAATGCCAGGTTATAATATGACAGGTAATCCAGATCACAGTGGTACTAAGTCAAATCTAACTAATATGAGCAGCACTGTAAATGCAGTGTAAACAGTGAATTGTATAAACACATGGACAGCATAAAAAGTAAGGAACAATAACTCCCAAGACAGTGTCACAGAGTATATTCTGTGTATATCTCCCTCAGTATAAGTATTAGCATATTTTCCTGAATGGGGTACACCTGGGATGTGATTCCACAGTACCTACCTTGTACACAGAACCCGGCTAAGTGGGGCTCAATCTGTATGGTGGCGCATGCAATGGTTTGCTTTGGCGCTGCTAGACAAGCCACAGTGTTCCAATGGACATCAATGGACTGCCTGCATGGGGATGAAAACAGGAATATTCTCTGTGTTATAGATGTGAACTTTACCTGGGTACAACATATGGAGGTGGTTGCTACTATGTCTTTTTTAACTTTATAATATATTTGGAATTGTATGTGATATATTTCTGTTTTGTTGGTTTTGCTTACTACATGTATGCCCTTTGAGGCCTGTACACACGGGCGGATTGTCTGGCCAACTAAGTTTGTCAGACAATCCGACAGACAGTCCGTCCAAATTGTGAATGAACGGACTTGACCACACACGATGAGCAGACAGTCCGCTGAAAGCGTGCGCGATGACGTGTACAGCACGTACGACGGGACTAGAAAAACGACGTCCTATACACTGCAATGCAACCTTCGGCCGTGTAAATCCTTTCTGAGCATGCGCCATACTTAGTTCGTCCAACTTGCCTACACACGAGCGGACTGTCCGCTGAAACCAAGTTTGGATGGACAAAACCAAGTTTGAACGGACTGTATTACGGAAATTCCGTAAGACTTTGTTCGTCAGACAGTCCACTGAAAAAGTCCGCTGAAGCCCACACACGAGCGGATTGTCCGCTGAAACACGTTTCAGCGGACTAAGTTGGGCAGACAATCCGCCCGTGTGTATGCGGCCTGACAGTCTTTTTGCTACAACACACATTTAGTTATATATATAAGTGGGATATGGGCATACAAGCATGGCATATTCTTACCCTATTGAGAAAGAGGATGCACAGAACACTTGCACATCCCAGTGCAGGTAAACATGGCCCTCACACAGATGTACGCCATAGTACTTGGTCTAAATAATCCCCAACGGTTATCAGATCATCAGTCATCAGGGGAACATATTTTATATGAACAAGCAAAGCCCTGTCTTTACCAAGATGGACATCTCCACACAGAGATACTGTACAGAACTAGGCTTGGTAAGTGAAAAGATCAGCAGCAGAAAACCCTCAGGCAACACTAACTAGTGTTTTTCCTTCTGTTTGCCTTGGGTTCTGTACACACGAATGTCAAGGGAAATTGACTGGTTCAGTAAAAAAATGGCTGACTTTCGGCCCATGTGTACAGCACCCGGTCTGACAGAAGCCGGCAGTTTGCAAAACCAGCAGAAGTCTGGCTCCTGATCAGTGCTGTCAGCCAATGGAGTTTTCTGGTGGGGGGTGGGGCATCCACCTGTCAGAACACAACAGCTCAGTGGGGGAGATTGGTGTACTAACATCGGATCATTAGTACAGTGCTGTCAGTTGTTGTTTTTTTCAATTCAACCCACTGGGGGTAGGTTGGAGGGGGTGGAGGTGTTGTATGACCGCAAAATTGTCATTCAAAGAGTGACAGCACTAAAAGTTGAAAATTAGTCTGGGCAGGAGAGGGGTTTAGGTGCCCAGTAAGCTAGTGGTTAAAAGCTGTTTAGATCAAACTGGTCAGTTATAGGGCCATTATGTAAGTTACCAGTTTATATTATTATATGTACAAAACTTGTTAAAAAACTGTTTGAGGGCTAAGATTTGTAGCACAGTAAGGCAGTTAAAAACAGGAGAAGTGATACAGTATATTTTATGAGTTTTTACAAGTTTCCTTTAAAATTGCAAGTACCACTGAGCCAACGTGCCCTTAACATCTTTTTAGGTGTGCATGTGTTGTAAGCTAAAAACTACCACAAGCATTTTTGCTAAATCTGACATCGATGTATGAAAAATTGTCCCAGGATTGCAGGCTCAGAGGTCTCAGACACATACAAAACTGTTGCCAATCATCCGCCGCATGAGAGACAGCTTGATTTGCCCTAGAGAAATGTCTGATTCTGTCAGTAACTTGCTTAAAAATATCGGAATGATGCAATGGATAGAAAGATATATATAAGATATATATCATAGCTAAGTGCAATACATACTATTAAAATGGTTCTAAAGTTAAGTTGGTTTTCCCAGAAATGAGAGGGAGGGTAAAAAAAACATTCCTAAAGAGTTATCTGGCACCTCTCGCAAGCCCCAGCACAGTTCTTCACTTTTCCTGGTCTCACAGGAGACACTTAGAAGAGCGAGAGCCATAGGCTCCTCCTGATGTCAGTCAAACTCCTGTGAGGAGGGATGCAGAGGGCATGGAATGATGGCACTATGTGTATCTATGGACACACACAGCCCAGCTCAGGAGTGCACCCACATTGATGCCCCCAAAACATACAGCTTTCTAAGAGGGCAGTTGGAGGAAGAAGGAGCACAGAGCACAGGTGGAGGACCTCCAAAGAGAAGATGATGGCAGGTAAGTATAACCTCTTTTTATAATTTTAATTAATCACTTCAAATTCCTTTCTTACTACTAAAGAACACTGTAGTATTGAAAAATCTTTCCTTTTAAATGAAAACTATAATGATTTAAGAAAAAATACAATTTAAAAATGATGCTGTGCTGCTCACCCACCTAAAAATCCAAATAAAATGACAATAGTAGTAAACACCATATAGGGCGGTTCTACCACTACGCAAACTAGGCAGCCGCCTAGGGAGCCCGGCCACTGATGTTCCTACTCTCTTCGCTCTGCATCAAGCAACTAAGTCTCAGCATCAGCAGGCATACCACGCTCTGTTCGCACATTGGGGGTTATTTACTAAAGGAAAACCCACTTTTAACTGCAAGTGGAAGTAAAGTCACTGTAGATCCGAGGGGGAAATGCAAGGTAGGACATGCAAGAAAAATAAAAAAACAGCATTTTAGCTTGCACATGATTGGATAATAAAATCAGCAGAGCTTCCCCTCATTTCAGATCTACCCCTCAGATTTAGAGTGAATGCACTTCCATGTGCACTTTCAGTGCAAAGTGGATTTACCTTTCATAAATAACCCCTATAGTGTCAGAGGTGACGAAGAACTGTGTCTGTGTCCCGACTCCCGAATGAATGGAAGAAAGCAAACATTCCTTGATGGGCACTGGTAGGCTGCATTTGATGGGAGTTAGTAGGCTGCACTTGATGGGCACTTCATTAAAAAAGTGGGGTATACATAGGCAGGGCAAATAGGGTGGAGTTAGGGGTGGAGCGAGGGAGGGGCGGCAAAATTAGGTTTTGCCCAGGGCAGTGATGTTTTGGAACTACATTTTTCATGATGCTCAACTACACTGCAGAGTGCATGAGCATGAGCATCATGGGAAATGTAGTTCTAGAACATCTGGGGTGCCAAGGTTTTCCATCACTGGCCTAGGGTGTCAAAAATCCTAAATCCTTGCGTCAGCCTTGCATACAGAGGTGCTAACCCAACCACTAACAGATGAATGTGTGTAAAAACCAACATGCTATAAGAATAAGAATAATAAAGAATCTCATAAATGCCACACCCAAGAATTAAAAAGCAAAAATAATAAAAATAATAATACCAGACTGAGGTGCTAACCCCACTAAAACAAATAATCTACACAAAGGCATGGATCACAGCATAGTACCAAAAAATGTGAAGATGAAAACTTAAATGCATATTAACATAAAATATAAACATCCTCCAGGAATACAAACACCCTGTGACTTGATAAATATGAGGATTTAACTGTAATAAATAAAAATAAAAAAAGTATTCAATAAAAAACACACGCATATATAGCATTGTGATAACATAAAAGTGCACCATCCAAAGTGAGTATATAAGTAAGTAATAAGTATAAGTATATAAGTAAATAAGTGATTCGATTCAATAAACTCATGCCCCACTAAATATCATAGAGGGCAAAATGAATAACAGTCCCAAAAGAAACAATATACATACAGTATATATATATAAATATATATATATATATATAGATAAATATATCTGTATATATATATCTATATATATAAATATATATATATATATATAGATCTAGATAGATAGATAGATTGATAGATAGATAGATAGATAGATAGATAGATAGATAGATAGATAGATAGATAGATAGATAGATAGATAGATAGATAGATAGATAGATAGATAGATAGATAGATAGATAGATAGATAGATAGATATCTGGTTACCTCCTTAGTGGAAGATGAACCCCATAGGTAGCAGAATTCCAGCAGGTGGGTAGGCTCAAAAACACAAACAAGGGGTTTCCATAGTGGCATAAATTTATTGAAACCACATAAAAGACATTAAAAAGACACTCACAATGTGAATCGGAGTCATATACTCAATAAAACATTAAAAGGTGTACCAAGATAGCTGCCTTCCAGTTTGGACAGGAAGTGACTTCACCCAGCTTCCATTCTGTCATGTATCATATGACTTCATTAGGGATCTCTGATATGGAGGCAGTTATTGTTAACCTCTGCTTATGAAAATGCTAATTGCCCGACTGTCACGCTAAATTAATTTCTAATTCTTTCTGATACATGGATCAGGATACAGATCATAAATTCTAATTCACTCTGACTTTGTAATTAGTATGTTTATTCTCTTGAAGCATGCATAGGCAAGCGAGGTGCGCCGAATGTGCCACACCCTTATCTATGGGTCAGCAACCAGTTGATCACAACCTACATGTTGATTATGGGCAGGTGATGGGTAGACCATGAACCTTCCTTGCCAACTCCAGAAATGAGGAGCAGAAGGGGTGGCGTCTATTGGATCTGATCTGTATTTTTATTCTGCAGCCACTGAAAGTCTGTTTCTCCTACATTCCCTCCCACTGGTATTCAGCATCAGGTGGAGGAAAATACAGTGGATTGATACCAGTATATGCCACCCCCACCACCCCAACTGTCCCTGTTCCTCCTCTTTTTTTCAATACCAATCACTCACAGTGTTACTTCATAACTGAAGCATAGTAAGCTGTTTTTGTATGCTTCCGTTTGCAAATAAACAGGAAGCCGCTCAGCACTTCCGAATCACTGTCCATTGCAGCTGAGGGAAAGGGACTGGGAAATTTCTGTCCGAAGTCCCTTTCTCTTTCTCAAATGAGACATCATGGGTCTGTTTAGACCCCGCATATTTCACCAAAGCCACCCAATGGGGCTCCTAAAAAATTTTGTAAATAAAATATTGTAAAAAATAATACAAAAAGTTGTGAAAAAATAAAATAAAAAACTGCTGACACCATCCACTGCCCTACTGACACTAATCACTGCCCTACTGACTGAAACCATCCACTACTCTACCAACACCATCCACTGCCCTACTGACACCATCTACTGCCCTACTGACACCATCCACTGCCCTACTGACATCATCTACCGCCCCATTGACACCATCCACTGCGCTACTGACACCATCTACTTCCCTATTGACACCATCTACTGCCCTACTGACACCATCCACTGCCCTACTGACACCATCTACTGCCCTATTGACACCATCTACTGCCCTACTTACACCATCCACTGCCCTACTGACACCATCTACTGCCCTATTGACACCATCCACTGCCCTACTGACACCATCTACTGCCCTATTGACACCATCTACTGCCCTACTGACACCATCCACTGCCCTACTGACACCATCTATTGCCCTATTGACACCATCCACTGCCCTACTAACACCATCAACTGCCCTATTGACACCATCCACTACTCTACCGACAGCGTCCACTGCCCTACTGACACCATCTACAGCCCTACTGACACCATTCACTGCCCTACTGACACCATCCACTACTCTACCGACACCGTCCACTGCCCTACTGACACCATCCACTACTCTGCTGACACCGTCCACTGCCCTACTGACACCATCCAATAGGCTGTGCATGTTTATGGAAGCAAGAAAGCCAGGCAGTTTATATCCTTAGAACCCCCACAATGCACATCATGTTTGGGAAGCATATTCGCCATGCTCCCTTGCATTGTCTTCTTCTGGAGAAGGAATAATATTTTTACTGGTCAATCCCCATTTGTTGTTTAATGTTGCTGCCAAACCTCCCTTCCTGTCTATCCACATTAAGAGTGGTGTTGAGAATAACAAGCTGATTTTAGGATGAGATGTTCAGAAAAAAAAAAAAAAAATGTTAAATATGAATTTTTTTGTTACCAGAATTAAGACCTTATGTCACACTCATGTAATACAGAAAACACATAACCGAGGTAAATGATCCCCTGCAGAGACAGAGGTACGAGGGAGATTTTTGAAGAATGGTATTTAGGCATACTGATGTCTTACCGCGTTGATTAATGGTGTCAAAAATATCTCACTGCCGGATTCACGGAATACCTAAGGTTTTTCACAGTATGGTAAAAATGGCTGGATGTGAGCATTTTAACCATGCATTGTGTAGCAGTCTCTTTTAAGCAAATGGTTTTAAAAACAGACTTTCATGATGTCCTTGTACTGATCCAAGAGAATACTATATTATACCATAGTTCTAACAAAGTGCAGCACAACCACAGTACATATACAAAGATACAAGTGTGTTAAAACGAAACAAAATTATATTCCTCTAATATAACTATAATCAAAAAATCATAAATATAAGGCTTTAACAAGCTATAAAGAAGAAATAGTCCATATGCATGTGAAAAAATATATATGTGATAGGGAATATATACAACCTCCCAGCAATGGCGCGTGCACACGACTGGTTTTCCCATCTGAATAAACTCTGAAGGTTTTTCCAATGGAGTTCCGATGGAATTCCACTGAAACTGTCTTGCGTACACACGATCACATCAAAGTCAGATCATCAAGAACGCGGTGACGTACAACACGTAAGACGTAACTAGAAAAAGGAAGTTCAATAGCCAGTACAACTTCTGTCTCGTACTTGCTTGAGAGCATGCAAGAGCATGCAACGTTTTTGGTCCATCGGAACAGCATACAGACAAGCGTTTTTCCCGATAGGAATTTGTAATATTTAAAATATGTTCTATTTCTAGATCCGTCAGAATTTTTGAAAAAAAAAAATGTGCAATGAGCCATACACATGATCGGAATATACGATGAAAAGCTTCCGTCTGACTCTTCTGTTGTACATTCCGCTCGTGTGTATGTGACATAAGTCACCATTGTACTTCTTTCTCGAAAATATATATACACAAAAAAACTTGTGTGAAGAAAGTGCTTCAAACAATATCTTGCAACACGGAGTACCACCGTCTCTAACTGTGGCCCCTTACCTCAAAGATAGACCTACACAAAGGTAAGGTCTAAAAACGGTAAAAACAGGCTAAAGATCGGCAATCACAGTAACTATTTAACATGTGACCAGCTGTGTCCAATCCCAGCTGATCACAGTGTAAACAGTATTTGCCAGGTATCGGCAGTCCTCTCCTCTAGCATGTGAGGAGAGGAGAGCCAATAATCACCAAATCCACACATACAATACAATACACTGATAATCGTGGCAATGATCATCAGTATCCTGGTTATCAGTGTAGCCCCAACAGTGCCCAAAAGTGCCGCCAATCTGTGCCCATCAGTGATGTCAATCAGTGCCACCTCAGTGTCCATCAGTGCCGCCTCAGTGTCCATCAGTGCAGCCTATTAGTGCAGCCTCATCAGCGCACATCAGTGAAGAGGAAAAAGATATTAGTTAACAGAAACAAAGAAAAACTCCTCCCCCCCAAATTTGTTTGTTTGTCTAGCAAAAAATAGAAAAACCAGTGGTGATTAAATACCGTGCAGCACTGAAACGTTGACTAAAATGCATATATCTGCACGATCATAAACCGTGTATGATCTTATCTGTGCTTCCACCACCACAAGTACAGGCCGCTCACCTTAGAGCAACCTGTACTTGTGGTGGTGGAAGCACAGATAAGATCATACACGGTTTACGATTGTCTTGAGCACCCTGGTCACCAATGAGGACTTTTCTTCCTGATTGCTAGTGTTCTTATTATCCTTTGGCTTTACAGCATTTCTTATATCTTGGACTTTTATGCATTTGCATAGCAGATATATGCATTTTAGTCAATGTTTCAGCACTGCACTGTTTTTGTATTACATGTTGATTTAAGGATTGCAATATATTGGTGTTCAGCTGCTGTGATTTATATTATAGTTTTGCGCTGACTGAATCCATTTTTGGTGATTAAATACCACAAAAAAAGCTCGGGTACAGCATTGCATGACCGCACAATTGTCATTTAGGGCCAGTTCCCACCAGACGCAGTTCCGTTCAGTTCCATGTGCTTTTTTTCTGCACTAAAAATGCATGCAAAGTGTTTTCCATGTATTCCAATGGCTCTAGTTCACACCATGCCGTCAGTTTCTGGTCAGTTTCCGGTCAGTTTCTGGTGCAGAAACTGACCGGAAACTGACCGAAATTGAATGTATAGGTGCAGAAAAAACGTAACTGCATGGAACTGCATGGATCTGCATCGTTTTTGTTCACTCAGCCCAGCAGGTTAAAACAAAAAAAAGCTGACAGCTCCGGTTGGAGCCACTGTACTAACTTTCTTACTTTAGTACAGCAATCTCCCCGCTGAGCTGTTGTGTTCTGACAGAAGGATGCCCAACCCCCCCCCCCCAGAACACTCCGGTTGGCACTTTTAGGCATTGGCTGCTGGTTACCCAGCATGCTCATTCGGCAGAAGCCGACCAAACGGCTGACTTCTTTCGGACCGGCTGACCTACACAGGGGCTGAATGTCGACTGTTTTTATTGACCCGGCTGATGTCTCTCAACATTCAGCACTTGTGTGCTAGGTATAAGAAATTGGATGGGAAATTGGCTCTATATTTGGTGGATATACTGTAGGTGGGGCCTTTACAGGTTGGGTGTGGAAGGGCTTAGACCTACAATAAGGAGGTCTACTGTTACTTTGTTTTGTGGTACTAAATTAATACTTTTGAATCATGTGTACTAACTATACAGTATTTACATGTCATACAAATAATATAATAACAGTCTACATTGTTTATAGACACCAGTCATATCCATAGTTTCTGGCAGAATCTGAAAGATGGAATCTGATTGGTGGTTGTTGGTAATACTGCTCTAAACTATCATGCTTAAAAGGGAGGCCAATTATAACCAACACTAAAACATTCCTAACATGAAGAATGGTATCTAAAAGTGATCTGTAAGCTTGTGTTGTCCTGTAGAATATATTAATTGTAAAATAATTTTCCAGACCCTTTCAAAATTACTGTTGCAGAGAAATAAATAAATAATTTGTCCCTAGTTATCACCATAATAATGACAACTGTCACATATGTACTCATGATGTGTTGTTAAGACATTTACTGAAACACTGCCAAGTGAAATAATAGGAATTAAGAGTATTATTAAAAGTACTATTATAAGCACTAACATGAGGTCATTATAGGGTGCATTTTCCCTCAGGGCCCCAGCCGCAATATGCTGTTTTTATCACCATAGCTGTGGTGTTCACCAAAACTTGGAATCATCATACGTAGAGATACACCATTACATGCCGAGCTATGCTTTTTTGGGTTTAAATATTTTACTTAAAATATTCCATTTGTAAAAAATTTTTTTAGAAAGTAGCATAGTTTTTTTTAAATGTTTTAACTTTTCAATAAAACTATGCAGAAACAATTATTAGGCAATAGTAAGTTTAAATTAAGATGTCTTATGGCTTGTAGGCATATAAAAGCTCTCCAACACTGGTTGAAAATGAAAGATCTGGTGTCTCTTTACATCGGTTCCAACATACCCTATTGCCTTGTCACTGAGGAGAGCATGCAATGGTGATTGCACAGCTGTAGTGGTGACTAAGGATTAGCTGAAAGTACCTTTGTTCAGTTAGAGCCTTTGCACACCGATGTGGTGCAGTTTTCCTGCACAAAATGTGCACCTGCGGGTTTGGAGCAGGTTAACTGTACTTTCCTATAAAGTTCTATTGTGTACTATTTCCATGGCTAGTGTGACATCACCGGTTGCTAGGGATGTGGTGGTAGGGTTGGTGCAAGGATTATTGACACCCTAGGTGAGATCTAATTTTGCTGCCCCCCCCCCCGGCTCCACCCCTGACCCTACCTCCTTTGCCCTGCCCATGTATAGCCCACCTTTTTAATGAAGCGCCCCCTAAAATGCAGCTTCACCAGCGCCCATCAAATGCAGCCTCACCAGCGCCTATCAATGCAGCCTACCAATGCCCACCAATGCAGCCTCACCAGCGCCCATCAATGCAGCCTACCAGTGCCCATCAATTAATTATTTGCTTGCTTCCATTCATTCGGGAGTCAGGAAACACAGACACAGGCCTCCGTCACTGCTGCTCCTCTGACACTATGTGCGAACAAAGCGGCATCTGCCTGCTGATGCTGAGGCTTAGTTGTTTGCTGCAGAGAGGAGAGAGTAGGAACACCAGTGGCCGGCGCCCTAGGCAGCAGTGCACCCTAGGCAGCAGTGCACCCTAGGCGGCTGCCTAGTTTCCCTAGTGGTAGTACCACCGGCCCTGTGTGTTGGGTTCCATCACCCACTGTTTCCTTAACAGCCAATGACATTGAAAGAAGAAAGCTGTCATGTATAATAGCAAGAGAGAAAAATGCTACTATATATGATGTTCAACTTCTACAGAATAGGCTAAAAGTTCAGTTTTTGGATGAACACCATACGTACAAATGAAAAAAAAAAAAAAAAATGTGTTTTTCTTTATTTTGGTTTAACAATTTTGCAAATAAATAATTGTTCAGGGATTTAGGCAAAAATGTATCCTGCTAAATTTCTTTGGTGCAAATAACACAAATAAGTGTATATTTTTTAGTCTGTAGGAAAGAGCTCACAAACTATGACATGCATCTGAAAATTGACCAATCCTGAGATACTTAAGGCCAATCTCATTTCATGAAAATAAAATGTCAGGACAATATAAATACCTCCCAAATTAACCCTTTTTGGAAGGTATTTATTAAGAGGCATTGCAGGTTTTTTGACGTTGTCATTTTGAAGTTGGTCAAAGCTAATCACATGGTATAGATGGGGCTGTGATTGGCCCTGTCGATACCATGTGATCACATTGACCAATCACAGCTAGCAACACAATTTCACACAATGGATGGCATGAAAGGAAGCTATCCATTGTTTACAACTCTAATGTGACCTGCTAATTAGTCGCAGTGGTCACATGGTACCGGCAGCAAGCTGGTAAACTGATCATTCATCAGCTGTGTCCACCACACATGTCGCCATTGCTCCCCCGCAGGAGCAGAGCTTTCTGAGAGGACGTCATATGACGTGCACTCAGGATGGTAAATCCACCGCCCGGCCGTCATTCTGCTATAGGCTGGGTGGGAAGGTGTTAAGCTGTGTCTAAAGCCAAACTTTTTTTTTCAGTTTTAAATAAAATGATGAGGAATTGGAACCTCTGCAAGTTTTCATTTTTGCCTGTGTTCCTGCTGGTGAAATCCACTCTTGAAACTCAAAGTGAGGGAAAATCTTATTCATTGTATTTATAATTGTCACCACAACAGGAAATCTTACAATGGGGACACTAGTTAAGGTGACAACTGTACACACGAGCAGATTTTCCATTGGAAAAAACTTGGATGGTTTTTCCGACAGAATTCCGCTCAAGCTTGGAGACACACGGTCACACAAAAGTTCTCTGAACTTTCGACCTCCAAGAGCACGGTGACGTACAACACTACAACGAGCCAAGAAAATTAAGTTCAATGCTTCTGAGCATGCATCGAATTGTTTCCGAGCATGCGTAGGAATTTGTACAGACGATCGGAATTTTTAGATCAGAACTTTTTCTGACCAAAAAAATAGAGAACCTGCTCTCAATCTTTTGCTGGCTGGAATTCTGCCAGCAACAGTCCGATGGAGCCTACACACAGTCAGAATTTCTGACCAAAAGCTCACATCCGACTTATGCTGGCAGAATTTCTGATCGTGTGTGGGGCTTAACTTCCTGATGTATCTATGGCAGTGGTCATCAACCCTGTCCTCAGGGCCCACTAGCAGGCCAAATTTGCAAGATAACTGAAATACATCTCAGGTGATATAATTTGCTACTCAGTGATTGCAGTATTCTAGTCTGCATCTCCCCAAGGTAATATATAAAACCTGGCCTGTTAGTGGGCCCAGAGGGCAGGGTTGATGACCAGACCACTGATCTATGGGACAGAAAGTCAAGGGAAATTTCCTGAATGGAACACAGACAGCAAAAAACAAGAGGCAATAAAAAAATTTTTAACCATTGCCCATTTTATTCAAAATAAAAAATTGGCTTTAGATAACTTTAAAGAGGGATTCCACCTACAAAAAAAATATTAAAAGCCAGCAGCTATAAATACTACAGCTGCTGACTTTTAATAAATGGACACTCACCTGTCCCGGGGTCCAGCGATGCCGGCAGCCGAGGCCGATCGATCGCTCGGCTCTCGGCTGCTGCCGCCACCATTCTAGGTGAGGGAATCAGGAAGTGAAGCGAATCAGCTTCATTTCCCGGTTCCCTACTGCGCATGCGCGAGTCACGCAGCGCAATAGAAATTGTCCGCGATGTCTCTGGGACCCGTGTGTGTCCCAGCAGACAGCGCGGCAGGACAGGAAGAGGCATAGACTCCCATGGGAGTCGATGCCCGGAAGTGGGTGTAAATACCTGTCTTTGACAGGTATCTCCACCCCCCTCCCCCCTGAAAGGTGCCAATTGTGACACCGGAGGGTTCCGATCAGCGGAAGTTCCACTTTAGGGTGGAACCCCGCTTTAAGTAGCAATTTGTGTGATCTAGATTGGAAACCAATCATGCTTACTGTACATAATTTAGCCCCCATATAACAAGTTTTTATATATTTGTAAGTGTTATCACTGTGAAGCAAACAAGCTACACAGACACATAAATTCCTTTATATAGTGATGTTTTCATTACATACAAAAGGGTACAGCCAGGGTCACTGGACTGGAAAAAGAGATAAATCTGTATTTCTAATATATACATTTTTTCAAACGTGCATGGAAGCAGATTCAATATGTCTTTTCTCTAGCTGCTAAAGTCCCCAACCATTTGTTCTCTTTAGTATTGGAATACCATTGTGTCTGCTGCAAACGTAGTTGCATTCTTTTCTATTTTAACACTCTGCAGCTGTCAAAGAAAAATCATCACCCGGAAAGTTTTATCCCCCTCTATGGTGGAGTATTCTAGGAATGACCACTTTGAATAGAGACATTTGGGTAGGTGGGTGTTGTAGGGTCTGTTTACTAAAGTCTCTCTGTTGCTAAATTTACACACTAAGATGCATTCGGATTAATTCCTCAATGGCGGGATATGTGTCCTATTTGGATATATATTCCGTAATCCAGATTACATAGATAGCATCATTTTGGCATTTAGATTGTTTAACTAGACAACATAAGACTGAGTCACAGCAGGGTAATAACTGCATATTGCTTAAAATAAAAGACCAACCACTTTTTTTCTTTCTTAAATGACCAGTCCACCAAAAACTGATGTTTGGTTTTGCAGATATTTTGTTATACTGGATTCTTTAAGGGACAGCTGGGGTTAGATTTCCCTACCAGAGCTTTTTTCTTTGCTTTGTAGTCCTGGTACAGTTTTCCAAATTTTTAATGGAATGCATAGAGTTTTTTACATATATTTTTTTGTATTTATTATGAAAAAGGACTAAATATAAAAAAAAAATATTTCATTTTAGACAGTTAAATATGAAATATTACATTTGAATATTTCTTATTTACAACATTTAGCCAGCAGTTGGCACTCTAGAGGCAGCATATTTTCTGCGCTTCTTTACTTCTATGGTATGGTGTTATAGTGTCATATTATCCTGTGATGTTCTGTTCTATTTAGGAACATGCCCCCTCCTTGTTTCTAGTGTATTGAGCTCTGTGTGGATTCCCAGTAAAAGAGACAGTCCAAAAGTGAGCAGCTGCTGCTAGGGTGTCTTATTAGAAAGACTAGACGCTCTACAGTGTGCCATGGAAGTACTTTGTATTATATATTTATTTTAAGGATTGATGAAGGTTTTATGAGGTAAATAAAAAAGAAGTGTAAAAGATAATTGGCTAAACTTTATAAATCAAAAGTAGTTAAAATATAATTGATCAAAATCTTTCAATTAGGCTTCTCTAGTCACCAGGAGACCATTGGAAGCCTACACACCCCCTTCCCCTCTAAAGTCCCCTTTTAAAGTCTTAGCCCTTGTACACGCGGTCAGAGATTCCGACAACCAAATCCAGGTCCGGAAGTGATGTTGCATACACATGGTTGGACTAAGTTGTCGGAAAATCCGATTGTACATAACGTGATGACGTTATTTCGTTACGACGGGACTACGTTCAGGCTAGTAGCCAATAGCTTTGGTCTAGGAATTTGATCTGAGCATGCGTGGCACTTTGTCCGTCGGAGTAGGCTACACATGATCGGAGTATGTCCGATAGGAGCATTTTGTAGGAAATTTTTACCGGCAAGTTGGAAAACTTGGTCCGTCGGATATTCCGACAGAAACAGTCCAATGCAGACCACACACAGTCGGAATATCCGACAAAACGGTCAGATAGGAAACATTCCGTCGGAATCTCCGACCGTGTGTACAAGGGTTTAGGAATGATGGAGTATCTGGGGCATTCTCAGGACATTTCAGGTTGTCCTCTCTGTGATGTCATCCTTCATCTGTGCATTATGGAACAATGGTAACATACCAAATAGCCAGAAAAAAACGTCACTTTACTGCACTGATAGCACATACTTTGTGAAATTATAAGTGAATCTTTTCCTAAAACAAAATTCCAAAGGAATCCACAAGAAAGATGAAAGCACTCATCTACATTTTTTTGTGAACTCTAATATTTATCAGTATCAGTTCATCCACCAAATCATCACAATATAGTTAATGGTCCAGGAGTTGATAGAGGGCTTTGAAAATTAGTATCACCCCAGCTTTGTCTTAGAAATGAAGGAGAGTTAAATAATATTAACATGTTTTCAGTGAAAGGTATGCTATCATATTTCCCTTATGCTGTGATATGTCTGCTTTCTAAATAGTAAGATTGGTGAGTTTTATTCTTTTTACTGTCTTGTAGCATTTCCCATGCCTGTCTTCTGGGCAAGATCTATACACAAGGACACTACCATGCCCCTTCTTGACCCTTTCCCAAGCATTTCTCTTGACTTCCTGATTCGTTCCCAGGCATTTCTTCTAACACTGTTTTCTGTAAAAGTTTTTTTTTTTTTTTCTAAATCTTTGCTATCTTGAATCTTTTCTCAAGAGCTTATACTCTCCATTTTTTTCCATTGCCATCCTGAAACCTTTTTACTCTTGTATTATAACTGAGATGCTCGTACTTGGCTGCACTTAATGTCAGCAGCTGTTGCACAGCATGCAATTTACTGTACAGTTACAGTAGAGAAACAAATATACTGTATGTGCTATATTTCTTTTGTGAGCACATATTTTTGCAAGTATTGGAAACATGAGTGGCTGCAGAATTTTTTTCAGGGGGAGGAGGGCATCATTTTAAGGTCACCCAAGCTCTGTCCCTTTTTGACAGTCTCATTATCACATCATCATGGTCAGAGACTGTGGAAATAGTACAGGAGACGGTCAGAGTCTTCTCTGTACTATGTCTGCAGCCTTGAAATGCAGCCTTACCAGTGCCCATGAAAAGCAGCCTTACCAGTGCCCACGAAATGCAGCCTTACCAGTGTCTATGAAATGCAGCCTGATCAGTGCCCATATAATCCAGCCATACCAGTGCCCATGAAATGCAGCCTGATAAGTGCCCATGAAATGCAGCCTGATCAGTGCCCATGAAATGCAGCCCTACCTGTGCCTATGAAATGCAGCCTGATTAGTGCCCATGAAATGCAGCCTGATCAGTGCCCATGAAATGTAGCCTGACCAGAGTAAGTGCCCAAGAAATGCAGCCTTACCAGTGACCATGAAATGCAGCCTGACCAGAGTGCCCATGAAATGCATCCTTGGGTTCCACTGGTGCCATTCCTGTGAATCCAGGACTAAGAGTTACACTTTATATGAGGTAAACTGTTTTATTTTAGTCCCCTGGAGTTCAAGGGCGCAGTACCTGCAGCCGCGTACACACGGGCGGACTGTATGGCCAACTTAGTCAGTCGAAACACATTTCAGCGGACAGTCCGCTCGTGTGTGGGCTTCAGCGGACTTTTTCAGCATGCAGTCTGGCGTACTAAGTATTTCGGAATTTCCGTAATACTGTCCGTCATACTTTGGTTTCAGCGGACAATCCGCTCGTCAGTAGGCTAGTTCGACGGACTAAGAATGGCGCATGCTCAGAAAGGATTTACACGGCGGAAGGTTGCATTGCTGTGTATTCGACGTCCTATTTCTAGTCCCGTCGTACGTGCTGTACACGTCATCGCGCAAGCTTTCGACGGACTGTTTGTGCATCCGTGTGTGGTCAAGTCCGTTCATTCGAAAGTATGACGGACTGTCCGTCGGATTGTATGACGGACTAAGTAGGCCATACAATCCGCCCGTGTGTACGCGGCTTGCCAGTTAGGGATAAGGACGTTTTACCTCTAAGGTTGTCATTCTTCCTCCTTATTGTTTTTACCCAATGGTATACAATAACATTAACCCTCTTTTCAGTTTGGTGGTTCCCTCCGTGGTTCAGATTAACTTACAGGACATAACTGTTGTGGAACCTCTAGACCACAGTTTCCTGAAGTATGACATTGTTATGGAATCTTGACTGTCATGTCACTAATGTATGTAGTTGTCTTTGATGGGTTTCTGTTGTTGCCTTTCATTCGATGTTGTTGATTGACATGTGTGATATAATGCTATTTTGTTTAACCCACATACCTTAAATAAAGATTAAAAAAAAAAGAAGAAATACAGCCTTACCAGAGTCAGTGCTCATGAAATGCAGCCTGATCACACAGAGCGGTGATCTCCCCGCTCTGTCAGTAAGCTTGATTAAAATATCCACTGTAAACAAAGTCTTGCCTCCTAGACCTGGCTCCTAGGATACTCATCACACTGATTCACTGTCCCGGCATTGGATCAGGGTTCCATCTATCACAGGAGTGGGGATTAGGAGGCAGGACTTTGTTACAGCGGCCACACCAACGAACACTCTGAGACACAGTGGGAGTTTGTCGCTGTGTCTGAGTTTGGCACTGATGTAGATGAGGAGGAGGGAGAGGAGGACTCTGGCACTTAAGCTTCGGCACCCACGCCCTCCCTCTGCCTCAACCAACGGTACTGGGATCGGCCCTGAATCAGATCCCTGATTCCTTGCGGATGGCCATGATTGGAAATGGATTAATCTGTCTCTACTTGCATCTAATTTACAACTATTGGTTTTGTAGGCTTATTCACTGTTGCAGTGATATTATAAATACCTTTTTTTCCCTTTTTTATAAGTGATCACAGTCCCTCGGTTCTCAGCTGCATAAAAGCCTGGGGGGGGGAGAAGCAGCAGCAGACTGAGCTTTCCAGTGAATGGCTGTGTGGCGGGGTCATGTCAGGACAAGTCTGATCTCTGGAGGACAGCAGGCTGAGTTCCCAGCATAGCTACAGTAGAGAACTGACCACAGTGGGCTCTCCTGCTTAGTGTGGTCTGTTTTAATAGGAAAGCAATGGGCCTAGCAGGAACACCAGGGATTTCACATATAGGAAGCAATACAAAGAGAAAGGGACACTTTCTTAAATAAGTACATGATACAGAAAGCACATATCAGGAACATATAATGTTTGGTTAACATACGCTTTAATAAATGAGCAGAAGCTCTGCTGACTTCTATCAGCCAATCATGTGTAAGCAAAAATGCTTTTATTTTATTTTATTTTCCTTGCAAGTCATTGGGTAGTCTTTGTAAAGTGAAGCTTTACCTCATTTACTAAGCGCTCAAGCACTTTGCAAAGTGCACAGTCAAATTGTCTTTAGTGAATCAACCCCTTAGTTTCCAATATAGTATAGTACCCGCTGGTCGGACCAACGGTTGTGTGGCCCTCTGCAGTCACATCTATTGACAACGCTAAGTACTTATGCAATAAATATTGTGATTCAACTATTATTGTGAATCCTTATGCTCAACAATTTTGTAGTAGATACAATCACACTTTTTTGCGGGTATCCCCAAGTGTACCGTTTGGCAGTGTAGGCCTGGAATAATATCAGAGACCCTTGGAAAGTAGCCATTGTCTTTGTTGAGTTGGACTTCCCATGCAGGTTCAGTCCTTTAATATTTTTTTATGCTTTTTATATAATTTTGTTATACAAAAATTGTGTTTGTATACATAATCCCATGGGCTACATGTTCCTTATTGTGGTATGTTTGCAGCAGTATATATCTTTTTTGGGAGGTTGAGGCACTGAAAAGGGTAATTGATCCAATATTAATTTAATTTATTACTAAAAGCTACTTTAATATTTTATTACAATCTCCCCTGTGTCTGTAGTATAAAAATATGTTTAAAATCTATAGCAGACTCACTGACAGGTACTTGAGCAATTGGCTCATCCTCATCAGCTGACCCTCCCAAACTGATTCATACATCTTCAGAGCTTCATAGTTATGTGTATAGATGTAAAAAGTAAGACATACTGGAGAGAAGATAATAAAGGAATACATTTTTTTCACTTATTAAAATACAAAGGATAGGAATACACAATGGATCTTTATTCTGTTATAGAAAGTCATAAAGAAAAAAAAAAGCTTAAAAAAGCTAATTAATTAATTAATTAATTAAAATGAAAAAGACAAAACCGTCTTTCTGCTTCCCCTATCAGCTGCTCTCAACTCATGTCACAATGAAACCACCCTTCTCCCACCACTGAGCTCCCCTTTTTAGTTTTCACATGCCCATCATGTGCTGCAGAAATAACAGGGGGGTTATTTACAAAAGGCAAATCCACTTTGCACTGCAAGTGCACTTGGACGTGCAGTCTCTCTAAATCTAATCTAAGACCTGAAATGAGTGGAAGCTCTGCTGATTGTATAATCCAATCATGTGCAAGCTAAAATGCTGTTTTTTATTTTCCTTGCATGTCCCCCTCGGATCTACAGCGACTTTAATTCCAAGTGCACTTGCAGTGCAAAGTGGACTTCCCTTTAGTGAATAACCCCCAGAGCAATGTTGAGTGTGATCACAGGGGACTAGAATGTCAGAGGGAGAATGGGTAAGTTAAGACAGGGTAACTCAGTGGTGGGAGAAATAGGGATGCGCAGGGACATGGGTTGAGGGGCAGTTGTTATGGGAAGCAGTGTGCGAAGGGCTAATGTAACAAGGTGCAATGGGGAGCTTGTGTCATTGGAGGATGAGATGTTTAACATGGGTGGGTTTTGCAAGCAGCTCCAGCAATAGCTTAATTGATAAATGTGCCCTTTGAGCAAACATGCTTTTGAATCCTGGGGTCATAGTGCTACATTTGAAATGGGAATTGACTGTGGATGAACTAACTGGGTGTCAAATAATTCCCCTACCAGCCGCCCTTTTATGGCACTATGCACTTGGGATACAGCTTCTCCTGCATTATCAGTGGTTGTCTGTGCATATTTGCCCTGCATTCTCACTTGGAATACCTATGACTGCACTCCTTCCCTCAGCACCACCACCCTGTTCCACCCATGTTACAGCTTCCCCTGCTGTTGAGCTACTCCCATTCTACTTTGCATTTTCACCCCCTCACTTCAAGAGCAGTCAATCTCCTATCCCTGTATTCAATGTACCTATGTCACTCCATCCCGGAACATCTGCAGAAGAATCCAGGAAGTGATAATTGATTGTAGTCGAACATATTGCTACAATAAGAAGGCAGGGGTTCTGGGTTGGGTGCAAATAAACTGTAAAAGGGAAGTGTATTGGCAGCTAGTTGGGGAAAACGGCGGGGTGGTGAGAGGGACTAATGTGCATGTGTCATTGCCAGATGAGATGGATCACAGGGGAAGCAGTATCACAAGGGTGTTGGATAAAGGAATCAAGGTGACATGGCAGTGGTGAGGTTACAGGAAGAGAATGACAGAAAAATTCAGGTAGAGGTTGAAAGATAGGGGAGTTCTGCATCATGAGTATGAGCAGGGGAGCTCACTGGTGAAAGAAATGTGAATCATGGGTTTATAGAGGCCTGGGGTTGGGAGAGTTGATGGAGGAAGAACTAGTTGAACAGGGGTAGAGAGTGTTGGGTAAAGAGATCTGGATGCCAGGTGGGGGCATTGGAAGTGGGTTTGTGTAGACAGCTTGATAAAAGGGGTATGGTCCTGAGATGAACAGCTGGCTTAGAAGGGCTTGGTATGCAGTGTTTGGTATAATACCCCCTCCAATTACCAGATTGGGAATTTCAGTGGTGTGGAGGTATACATTGTCATTGGGTGTTAGGAGTATGGGGTGCCCCAAGGGGCCAGGGGAGTTTGATGACAGAGAAAGCAAAATAAGGGGTACGGGGGCAACGTGTGGGAAAGCTGATGACAACCTACTAATGCTCCCTGATTGAAACCATAACACCCTGACATCTCTTACCCTCACAAAGTACCCATTCCAATGTTTCCCCCTACTTCCAGCACCCTCTACTGATATTACATCCTCAGCCACCCAAGCTCCCTGCACCCCTGATATTGCTACCCTTGCTACTAGCATCCCTGCCACTGAACCTTTCCTATGGGGAACCCCTCATTCATTCCCATATTACCCAATATCCACATCCTCAATGTTTCCTGGCACAGGCTTCTCCCAAATATCAGTACTCCCCTGGCATTCAGCACCCATGCCACTGAATCCATCTCTTTCTGGATGTCGTGGAGTAACCCCCAACCCCCCATCTTCATTTCATACTGCTCTCCTCTTTGCCAGCCTCACCACCCTGCAGTACTACCATCTTTGTAATTCAGGTCTCCTCAATACCCACGCAATATTCCAACCAGTCAAGGTGAAAATTCACTTTGCAAAGAATACCAAACATTGTGCAAGAAAAAAAAAGTGTATTATTGCTTGCACGTGACTGTATCTTTGCAAATTGAATTTTCACGTATTTTATTTTTATTTTTTTCAGCCTAGAGAATGAAGTGAAGTTGTGTTGACTTCAATCATCCAATCACACGCAAGTAAAAATCCAGATTTGCAAGTGAGTGGGTATTTGCAAAGCAAATTTTCAACTCATTCACTAAGTTAAATGAAGATTCACTTTGAAAGTAAAATGTTTTCTCTTTTACTAAATGGTGGTCTATCAGTATAATTCTTGATACTGTTGGAGTGACATAGAAGTGCACAAAGGACAATAAGCAGACTGAAGATAGGCAGACCATACTTGTAATGGGACATTCGATTCAAGGAATTATAACTATGAATACTAGAGGTCTAGGGATGGAAAATAAACCTGTGTTGAGTAATTATATGTAGAGAAGCTGCAGCAAAATCTCCAACTCTGTTGAGCTTCTTTGTTGCTTTCTACAAAGCTTAGACTGTGCCAACATTATACAGTATACACATATATAAGTATATATATATACAGCATATGCTGCATACAATAATGTCTTTGTAGAGTCTACAGGGAATATTTATAAAACAGTGAATGTGACATTCACTAAACGTTTACTGCTTTCAAATCTTTCTGGTGCATGTATTTTTGGATGGATGAGAGTTTGGGGAGAAGGAACTTGACTGGCCAGCACACAGACCTGACTTCAACCCAATAGAACACCTTTGGGATGAATTAGAGCGGTAGACTGTGGGACAGGCCTTCTCATCCACATCAGTGCCTGACCTTACAAGTGCGCTTCTGAAAAATGGTCAAACATTCCCATAGACACACTCCTGAACCTTGTGGACAGCCTTCCCAGAAGAGTTGAGGATGTTATAGCTGCAAAGGGTGGACTTATTATCGAACCCTACAGACTAAGAATGGGATGCCATTAAAGTTCATGTGTGTAAAGGAAGGTGTCGCAATGCTTTTGGTAATAAACTGAATTGTTTGAGAATAAAGAAGTTCATGATCGTGTCACATCCCTATTCTCATATATTAATGTTATTGGTGATTGTACAATTAAAAAGTGGAAATATTTCTCTCTGAAGGACACAAGATTTGCATGAAGCTCTGACTGAGCAAAATTTGTATTTAGTGATGTCAGGGTGGCCTTGTAGCACCTAAATCATTGATTCAACTCCCACCAAGGACACTTTTTATATAAAATGTGTGAGTTTATTGGTACCCACTCAGTTTGTCCTTGTATCTACTAGGTGGGTTCAATTAATAGCTGCATTAAATTGAATTATGTAATATATTCCTGAAGCGAATAGTTCAATTTACTCCTTTTTACAATACAGAAAATGTTGGTGCTTTATAAATGAAAGAATATATTAACTTGAATCTCTAAAATCTCATATATCATACTTTAATATGTCAAAATAATTTTAAAAGTAGGTTTTGAGATATTGTATATGCGTAGCCAGGTTCTGGCTAACTTTACCTGTGTCATTGTGGGACATTCTGTAACAGCAGCTGCAGTGAGATGTTTTCCTCTAGTGCTCAGCCTGGACACTGTGACATCATATCCTGAATGCAGAGCAAGCAGAGACCACAGCTGAGAGCAAGGAAACATGGGATATGTGGTCAAAGGAGCCAGGATTTGCATTGCAGCCAGACTGCTGCAGACTACAAGTTCCAGCTGGCTGGTAGAGAGTGAACGGTGCTGGGTGAGGACATAAATAGCTTGGTCAAGGGGAGGAGACTTTCTCTTGGGACCACGGCTTTCAGCTGAGAGCAGAGATCCGGCTGCTCCGGGGGATGCAAGCAGGTGCCACGGCCTAGACAGCGTGGAGAGTCTCCAGTGAGTAAACAAGCAGATCAATCATTGCTAGCCCCCTGTCGGCTGAGTAACTGACAGGGGTCACTCTCATTGTTACTGGTACAGTTACAGAAAAATCCCAGCATCGCTAGGTGCACGGCCAGGCACCCTTCACTGGCTGCAGATTCTTCTAGAGCCTGTTACGGGACATCCTATAGTTACCTGCTCTGTGCAATGGTTTTGCGCAGAGCAGCCCAGATCCTCCTCTACTCAGGTCCCCTGCCAGTGCTCCTGGTTCCTCCCTCCTGCTGGTGCCCCTCTGGGGACCCCCAAGCAGGCACGCTTCTGAGCTGCGACTTTGTGTGTCCATTCACACAGGGAGCCACAGCTCGGCCCCGTCCCTTCCGTCTCCTGCTTGGCTCACTGGCTGTGATTGACAGCAACAGGAGCCAATGGCTCCTGATTGGCTCCCACTGCTGCCAAAGCCAATCAGGATGTCTTGTGGACATCGTTGGATCAAGCGGGGGCTCAGGTAAGTATTGTGGGGGAGCTGTGGAGGCTGCAGCACACAGAAGGTTTTTTACCTTCATCAATAGAATGTAAAAAACCTTGTGTCTTTACAACCACTTTAAATAAAATACTTGTTTACTTTTCTACAGCCTGGTGTCTGTGTAATTGCATTATCACTTTGAAATATCTCCAAACCTAGGTTATCAGAGGTGTTGTTGGGAGGCTTTTAAGGTCAGGGCAGCCTTTGGGGTCAGTCATCTTCCAGGGCCCTCACAGAGGGTGGTGCTGCATACACCATGAAGGTCATTGCTTAAGCACTTTCTATTATAGGGTTACAACACTCTGCCCCACTTACCAAGTTGTGCTCCGCAGATGTCACCATGTTACACAAAATTAGATTGGAGACTACACGTGGCTGTTCCAACATACATTATATTAGGCATGATCTTCTCCATCCTTGTCACCATCAGGAAACTTGTACTGAGAAACGTCATGGAGTGCACATAGACATGAAGTGGCTGTAAAGAGGGTATGGGAAATCAGCAGTAACAAAATGCAAAAATAATGTAAAAAAGGGAAAAACAACGCAGTTTCTTATTGTGATACATTGTACTTTAGAAAACAAAATATCACTTGGGTAGAACATACATCTACTACTGTTAAATAAGTAAACCAATGTCCTTGAACTATGAGGGAATCCAGATTAGTATAGATTGGCCTTCTCTCTTGCTGCAGTTCAGAAAAAATATTAAAGAAAAAAGAGAGGTAAATGCAGGATTAGCAAGCATCAGAGAAGCAGCATGACGACTAAGTGCAGAATAGATTGAATAATGTATTGTGCAAACTATTTGTGTTGCTGTCCTCCTGCCCAGTGGTAATCTGCTAATAACTCTCAGCATGCTGCTCTTCACTGTGGATCCATGTTGTACAGCCTGTGCCAAGGTGCCCTCTTTTATTTTTAAATCAATATACAGAACACTTCTGTCTGACTTTTCTGTCTTGCGTTTTAAACCAAGTGTTCATAACCAGTGATTTGTCAGTTAGTCTATTTAGACAGTTGAAAACACTATAGTATAAATTAGATTTTGGCAGAAAAAAACGTCCTTTTGCATCAACAGAACCATATGTGCAAAATCATGATTGACAACTGGGCAACTTTCCATTGCCCCTGTGATGCCACACACTGGCATGAATGATATTGCAGCACTCTGTGTCTTGATAGCTTAGCTTCCAAACCACCTGACAGCTTTCTGCTGGTTGTGGGGCCGGGTCATGCAGGGATATCTACAAAGCAGCTGCATAGGCTTTTTGACAGTTAACATAACTTTGGAGAGGCACTTTTCAGCACTGCATCTCAAATACTGCAAAAATCTAGCAGAAAATGAAAAACTACAGATGACATGAAAATCTGCTTCCCGTTTTTACAGGATTCTAGCTATTTCAGTATTTTGTGTTTTATGTTTGTGAATGTTACATTTGATCCTGTCCCGTGCAAGACATATATATAAAATAGTATAGAAGACTGAGATACTGAGAAATAATTATAGGTCCATTAAAACAATGCGCTGTGTTAACAAACATTTTCAAGAACTGTGGTACGTTGCATTAAGGCCCCTTTCACACTTTAGCGGCGGTATTCAGCCGCTAGTGGGGCGGTTTTAACCCCCGCTAGCGGCCGAAAAAGAGTTAAAATAACCCACAAAGCACAGCTGCAGCAGCCCTTTGCCGGCGATTTGCCGGTGGTATAGCCGCGCTGTCCCATTTATTTCAATGGGTAGGAGCGGTTTAGGAGCGGTGAATACACCGCTCCTTCACCGCTCCAAAGGTGCTGCTACTTTTTTCACCGTCCTGCTAGCGCACCGCTCCAGTGTGAAAGCCCTCCGGCTTTCACACTGGAGTGAAAGGGGCCGGATTTTTTCAGGCACTATACAGGCGCTATTTTTAGAGCTGTAGCGCCTGAAAAACGCCTCAGTGTGAAAGGGGCCTTAGGCAGCCAATTAATTTTTTGACTATCCCACTATCATCCCTATATATGGCTGAAGTGCTCTACATGCACCACTATTAAACACTTGCATTTTTGCCTTTATTGTGTTTTTTGTTTTTACTGGTATGATTATACATCTGAAGGAAGGTGTGGCAAAAGTGCAGTCTCTGGGTACTATTTGTCGAGTAAACACTCAACTCCAGGAACAGTAGAAATCTTCCCCTGTAGTGGGGCTGGGCCTGCACTGTAAGGGTTTGTTGCGAAGGCAGCCCTTTTCTTGCCTTTATCCTGTCCTTGGGGCACCATTCCTCCCACTGGTGTAAGACACTATTCTGCCGTAGCACCCCCTAGCTGTGTTGCTAGAGTGCTCGGGTTTTTATGTTAGTGTAGGTAAATTTTCAGGCTGGCAGCCAAGCCTATGTGTTTTTTTTTCTGGGTCGGGTTAGTGGCTCAGACAGGCTGGATGGCTCATCAGCATCTTCTCTGGTGACTCCCCCTGCTATCTGGAAACTGGAGTAGTCTAGGAGGAGCTAGCTGGAGTGTTCTGAGGGCTCTGACCAATCTCCAACAGAAGGGTTGGCAGGGGCAGGCTCCCTCAAATACCCAGGGTCAACCCCGGGGGGGTGTGCTGAGGCCTGGGCTCGGGTGTGGAAGGGCCCCTTCTACATAACACACAGAGGGATCCTGACCAGGAGGCACAGGAGGAAAGAGAGGAAAGCAGGAGAACACTGCTGGGCAAATCTCCAGGAAGGAAGACAGCCACAAGGGCTGGTGAGTGATACAGTCAGAGAACTGAGAGGCATGCCTGAAGGTACTGGGTGCAAGCAGTCTGGAATGGATGCAGAGTCAGTCTGGGAGGACTGTGGAGTCTTAGCCAGGAGGGCTAGTGAAAGGGGCAGTTGCAGCCAGGAAGGCTGGCAGTCCCTGAAGAGGTGGTACTGGGAGCAGTAGTTATATGAAAGGACAGCTAGCATCAATGACCTCTATTTTTGCTACACCAAAAGGGGCCCGTGGTCCTTGCTTGCAAAGGGCATCTGCTCTGAATACATGCTTGTCAGACCATGCACAATGTAGAAGAAAGAAGTGTGTATACACACCGGATGTTCTGCTGATGATGTGGGCATTCCATATTAACCCTTCCTCATCCAAGTTCAAATCCCTCTAATCAAAAAAATAAATTAAAAAAACAAAGCTGCAAGGACTGCTTGTTGACAGAGTGTATGGAGAATTCATATGGTTGGTTGTGCAGGATGGGAGATAACCAACATTCCCCAGAAACTCTTATGGGGGTAGCGCTTTCCTGCTAACTGACATAAATGTTGGGACATCATTCCTCCCATGGACACCAAGAATGGGGCACTATTCTTCCCAATGATACCAATGATGGGGCACTATTCCTTCCTAATACCAAATGTGGTGATGTTTTACTTTCATTGACGCCAGGAAAATTTCCACTCCCGCTGGCCACAGTCCAACTTCTCTAAAGCCTGAAGGACAGTAAACTGGGCCTTTGTTTTGAATGTTTTGATACCCCTTGTCTAGAGTTGTCTGACATCACCTAGACCAGGGTCTCTCAACTAGGGTTCCTCCAGAGGTTGCTAGGGGTTCCTTGAGCAATGAAATATTTCTGCTTGTCAGGTAAGTTCCCACTGACACAGGGGATTGCTTTCTAAAACTGCAACATCTGGTGCAGCTGTGCATGGTAGCCAATCAGCTTCTAACTTTGGCTTAATCAATTAAGTTTTGACAAGAAATCTGGAAGTTGATTGGTTTCTATGCAGAGCTGCACCAGATTCTGCACACTCCAGTTTTAATAAATCAACCCCCATTGATCTTTTTATCCATCTACAAGGGGCTAATTCTTTCCAATGACCACAACTGTAAGGAGCATTCTTCCCACTGACCATAATAGTAATGTATCATGAGTTGTATATATAGTCATTTTTAACAGTGGTTCCCTGAGATTATTTCAAGGGTTCCTCTGCATTGAATAGGTTCAGAAAGGCTGATCTAGATTAATGCAGGGCTTATGGATGTAAAGATGCCAAGGGACAGTCCAATGTTGAAGTGTAGGGCAACAGCATCCGTGGGAGCAGAGAATCAGGTAAGTAAAAGTGCTTTTCCAGTCCCTTAGACTTACAGTATGGGTGCAACCCCACTGCAAGGGAGGACTTCTAGTTTTCCTGGAGCTGGGCTTTAAGGTGTGATGGATCTCTTCAAGTACCGGCTTGTATGTAAATGCTGCTTTCTACCACTCCTCCTCTATTCAGTAATCAGGCCCATTTGCAGCTCCACCATTGCTCTCACATGGAACAGGTACATTTTTATGTATGTTTCACACTCTGGTACTCATCAATGAGCCAAATCCTCCTCATCACAGGGCCTTTCAATGGTGCATTCTGCTTTTTTGGCTCCGGTGACAGCTCGTGTTCAAGCCTTATTTTGTTTTTTATTTTATGCAGCACTTTGGAAATTCATTGCATCGCTAATTACTGTACTACATGTATGTTTGTTTTTTCTTACTTTAGGCCAATGTATTCCAAAGACGAATTGAGCCTTAAAGCCCAAATGTAACAAAAATTTTTTTTATTTTTGGAAAGGGATAAGGGATAAAGCTTTGTCAAGTTTCTATTGCTTTCTGTGTCCCTGCTGGGCAAATTTACCCTCACTTCCTGTTAGGATAGGAAGTGATCAAAAAATCTATCAACAGGGAAGCAGACAGAAACACAAACACATTTTTTGAAACATTTAGAAGAGATATAACACCTCACAATGTTGTTGTTTTGTTTTTTATCTGAGCCTTTCTGTCCCAGGAACAACAGCTCCCCCCTTCCTCCCCCCCCCCCCCCATTTCTTTTAGAGGAGCCACAGGGACAGGAAGTGATGTAAAATTTCTCCAATGAGAGAAATGAAAAAAAAAAATTACAAAAATGTTTACTTCCCCACTCTGCAAAATTTAAAAAAAATGTGGCTGGAATTAGGCTTAAAAAAATATAATTGTATATTTCCATGCTTTTTCCTTATTGTAGGCTAAACTGAACTAATTATGAATCATGTGTCATTCTCAAATTGTAAATATATATCTTTAAAGGTGCCGAATAAAAGAAACTGTGAAGAAACTTCAATGCAAATGACAAGCTGTAAAGTCTTGAATCTGGAAACTGAGGTGTGAACGGTAGGTGAGACTTTTTCTCTTTAACTTTTTTTTTTTTTCAAGGTTCTAAGCTGTCAATAGATGTATCTACACTTTATCAGTTAGTATTCAACCTATAGGTTATGACCTAATATGGGGTGCTATAAACTATTTTCAAGGTCTCCAAGCACAGGCATATGACACATATGTGACCTATTTACAGAAATGTAGTGTGGACACTACTGCTTGATACTGCAAAAATAATTTCTACTTTATAAGTATGCTGCCAACTGGCTATGGAAAAACGTTTCCATAAAAAACTGAGTAGTCCATATTTGTCACAATCTATTCTAGTCCCCTAGACACTGCACCCCCCCCCCCCCCAAGCCCATGACCCACACATGTGATGCCCTCTCTCCAGAAAGTCCAGCCTGAATCATGCCCACTTTCTGGATGGTACTGCATAGATCATGCCTACTTTATGAGTGGTCCCACCCATTATTATGCAGGGGCCATCCCATCATAGCTGTAATGTCCTTTTTTAAATTACTGCACATGATCAATATCTCAGACAAGGGTATTCACAAAGTGTTGAAACAGGGCCATACACTGTTAATGTTCACCCTAGTAACAAAGAACCACATACGGGCATCAGTTCAACCTCCTCCCATAAGATACACCCCTCTGATGCGTTTCACCCAGATAGGCCTTGATTGTAGAATACCAGCACCTGGCAGCAATAGTGGGCTATGAGTCCAGTGGCATTTGAGTGGTGCTATCACCAATATCAGACAAGGGCTGTTATCTTGGCATGCAGCCCTGGACACAACATAATCAGGACTGTGCCAGCAAATCCAGGACAGTTGTCATCTAGAATAGGGAGTGTAAGAAGACACAGGGCCATGCAATGAGATTAGAGGAGAAGTGGTTTAACCTTAATCTGTGTAGGGGCTTTTTCACTGTCAGGGCAATAAGGATGTGGAACTCTCTTCCACAATTGTTGGTGTCAGCAGGCAGTATTGGTATTTTTAAAAGACTCTAGGATGTACATCTTAATGAAAACAACATACAGGGATTAGGGAAATGATTACTCACATTGACACTTCACAGGTTGCACTGGATAGACTATTGTCTTTATTCAACCTTACCTACTATGAAACTATGATAGTCTAGTCAGTACCAATGGCAGTTAGTACAAAAGAGGTTCTGCCTGTAGCTAATCCAAGCAAAGCTCAAGAACATACAAAGTCTAAGCATTCTTCAATTCAACAGCAATGATAAGTGAACCAGGAATATGAGGGGATGTTTGCCCCAAATACACCTGGGGGAAAGCCAATCCATTAAAGTAAATTCTGTTCTTGGACTGCCCCTGCCCCTCATTGAATGGGCCAATGCAAGTTTGCCTAATAATTGGAGCTTAAATAAAAACCCATGAGCAAGTGCATGTGTCATAGTGACATCACCACGCTGATTTGGACTTTAATAAGTCCTTGGACAAATAAAAAAAAAAAACAGAACTCTGGAATTGAAAGCAGGATGTAGAAGTAAGGTAAGGGTTCTGATTGCTGGTTTACTTTAATGATGGTAGCTCTGCATATAATTTGCCCTGTAAGCATAGAGTTAGATATGGCCCATCATATCACTTATCATATCATTTATCACTGCTAACACAAAGGGCCTTCTGTATGAAGGTGCCTGAAAGAAGAATTAGCTATATTTCTGCAAAAAACAAGAATCAGACAGATAGTTCATTCAGATGCTTTCAAAACCCAGAAAAGCCGCAGGAAACAGCCTTGGTGCTACTGCTTCAGTAGATTCTGGTTAAATGTATAAATGTAGCTGTAAAGGTAGGGAAACCTACATTCTATACCAGGTTCTAAATTGTATGTGTGAGCTAGAGCAACATTGCATTTAGATTAGTGGCAGCACATTAAAATGATATAAACAAGATCTATTTCTATAGATTCAAATAAGGAAGAGTATATGGGTTATATTGAAAAACAAAAAAGAGAAAGATATCCCCTGGGGTGGGGTTTTTAGGCAGCAATATAATATCTATAAAAGCGTATATTTGTGCACAGTAGGAGTTAACTACTGAGAAAGCAAAAAAATGGAGCGAATTAGTTATTATATAAATGTTTATTAGTATAAAAAAAGAGAATTGAATAAATGACACAATAGTCAAGAATTTAACTCCACTTGGCAATAAAAAACATAATATGAATGTACATATATAGACAAAAAATGGTTATATCACATGGACACTGTACACCTGTATACACAGTGAGAAAGTGACATTGACGCGTTTCGACCCTCACAGGGGTCTTCTTCAGAAGGTTTGTCTATTATAGAAGAAAAAAACAACTATAAATAGATATACATAAAAATTGTTCATCATGATATGCTAAGAACAGTTTGCTGTAAGTAAAATATATATCTGGCATCACAATATTATATAATTACCAATTGATGTGCATCACAGACGATAAAAATATGGTCCACAGTGGAGATCCTCTTTAGGAGACACAGGTAGTCCAAACCACTTTTCTCCCGCCCTGTATATATGTGCCAAGAATCATAAAGTTGACATTTATCGCTGTAACCAACCAAAAAGGAAGAGAAGGGAACGGAGTCCAGAGGTATGGCTTACGAGGGATCACATACATAAATCCACCTCCATTGTGATACACGGAGGGGGATATAGGCGTCAACAACCAAGGATCAGATGGGACGCACCTGCAGCGGAATAGGATGCAAAACAGCTAATTAGGTATTGCCCACTCCATAAGTAGTGGAGAGGGCCCCACCCTAGTAATATGTGAAAATATAATTAGAGACTGACAATTAGTGCCGAAAGGAAGGGAAAGGTAGTGTACTAGTGAATCCAATAAAGTGCATGAAGTAAGGGAAAGAAGAGGAAGTAAAAATGAGTGAATGTAAATAAGAAACCCTGATACCATGCCCACATAGCGAAGAAATAAGGTAGTGAGTGAAAAAGAAGAAAAGCACCCACATACATAAGTGAACACTAAAAGGACATGGCTGTCCAAGTTATTGAAGTGGAAGAAATATTACCTATATACGTCTTCCAAGTGAATGAGAATTCCTTGAAAGATAGGCCTGGAGAAGTATTAAGCGTGAACAAATAAAAACTTATAGTCCCAGCCTCAGGGGTCCTAAGGACTCCCACCCTGCGCTCCTATATAATCCGATGGGGAACAGGAGGCCTTAGTCTGTGGATAAATATAAATAGGCAATAGTGAGCATAATAACCTATGGTATAGGTTAAAGTGCCTGTGAAATCAAAGAGGTGACTTACCCTTTGCATGGCAAGAAGTCAGTAAGGATAATCTCCTATACCGGGAGGGATAAATTATCCTCCCTAAGGGTGGAGTATTTATAATATATACCTAATAGTTACCCAGCTGTGTCAGCTTCCAAATTGCCACAGACGGGCCCCGCCCAGCCCTCCGTTTGTTCGCCATGGTCGCTATAATGGCCGACCGCATGTGGCCCCCCCGGCGTTCCGGAAGTGACATTACGGAAATGACGGAATGAGAGCAGCACCGGCGTGACGTCAGCACGTCATGCCACCCGCGGAGATCGCGCGTGCGCAATGAGGTGAGGTGCCGCGTCCGTAGCTGTCCCCGAATGCCGCCGGTCAGGCTACATTTCCCAGAGGAGCGGGTGGTTCAAATGTGGGTTATGGAGTATATGGGTTAAGTAACCATTCTATATTAAAGTGTCCATGCACACATAGGCTTTTAGAGAGGTTTAGAGGCAGAAAAAAAAACCACAGCCAGTATGTCTAGGAGAAGCAGAGTTTTAGCAGAAAAAATGCTTGACTCTCCTAAACATGTTTAAATGTAGCTAAACAATCCTAAGCACTAGGTGTGTTTAGCGCCTGAGTGTTAATTCACTTAAATGGCCAGAATAAATTATTATTCTGGCCAATTAAATGAATTAATGCCCAAGCGCTTGACGTGCTTACACGTGATGTGCTTACACGTGTTTACAAGCTTCAATTGTATTTTCTGCCAAAACTATGCAGCCAGACGGAAAGGAGGGTTAGCAAGACGTCCAGTGTGCATGGGACCTACGTGTTCTTATTGGACTGAATTTCAACCATTAAGACACAATTGCAATTAAAACATGTTATTGTATTTGAATGATGTGATATCACATTTCCTGACTGCTGTTATTCCTGCAAATGAAATCTGAAATTGATGTTCCCAAACCTGGTAAAATTTGAGATTTGTTACTGCATAGAAGGATAGATAAAAAAAAATTGTATATAAATTACTAGTTTGAGTTTGCTAGACAAAACCTCTCTGTTACCTCGTATGCCTACACAGACCTCAAATGCAGCAGTGACTCTCAGTACAGATAAGTGTCAACAAAATGAACTTACATGCTGTCCAACGGAGAGCTGGGCATTGGGAAACAGATCCATTCTGTACCTCAGGTCCATGTGGGGATATAAGTTAGGAGTATAGGACATAAACTAAAGGAAAGCCTCCCCATAGTATAAAAACAGGGTTTTTAGACCATCCCTACTATTTGCAATGCTTGGCTTTATGGATATTTTAAGCCAAAGAGACATTTAAATATACCTTTGCCACCCATGTACCCATCTATGACTACATTTTCAAATAAGCTACCATGGAGGTTGCCTTATGAATGTTGAAGCAAACAAAAATGTGTCAAAGTGTAACTGTTTTCTATAGCAATAAAATAACTATTTTTTTTTATGAATTGAGGAGGACTAAGAGATTAGAGATTTTATTTCTTGCTAAACAATACATGTCATCTATGCCCTCCAATGCCTGTGTGGGCTATAATATGTTGGCCACACATAGAGACATCTGAAAAAACATATAGCAGAACACATTCAAAATATGGAAAATTTTTGATAAAAATATCATAGTGAGTCGTCGAATTATAGAAAAATACATAATAAGTATCCAATGTCACAACAGTTTTGGGGCATTGATAGAGGTTTTTCTCATTAAGGGGCTCAAACAGAGCAAGGAACCTGTCTAAAAAAGATATGCAATGGATCTATCACCTCAAATGCTTACGTCCTCATGGTCTCAATGTAGATGTTGCTATATATTGTTTTATTATTATTTTTTTTGTACAATAGTTTTTATTGGATTTCGAACAATACAAATAGACACAATGAAGCAACTTTGTCTAATTTTTGCAGACAATAAAACACAAATCCTAACTGGTTGGTATAAGCAGGCCTGCATTTAGACATCTTGCTGCCCTGAGCACACCTAAATAATAACACATTTGGGCGCAATTTCCTCTCTTTGTATTATGCAATTATTTTCTAGCTAGTGCTAGAAGCAGGCTGTCTGCCTATAATTTTTGAATGTACAGACCAACAAACCAGAGAAAGGAGAGATAGTTTATGTTTCTTTTTCTAAAGTAAAGACCCATTCAGAAGGTGCATGCTTTCATCTGTATAACGCACGCCCACAGGTTGTGTAGTAGGGGCAATGCAATGAGTTGTTACAATGCATCAAAATGTTGACTTTTTTTCTATATTTTGTTAACTATATTGAAATTTCACAAAATTATATTTCATTTAACTCTATGCTCTACAGCGCATCACAATGTGCTGTGATGTATCACAACATGCTGCATAAAAATACAGCCAAGATTACAGAAAGAATAAAACAAAGCAAGGGAAAAACTATTACTTTGTAAATGTTTATGTTTAGTACTGCCCCTCCATACCTGCTGCCCTAGGCACAGGCCTGCAACTGCCATTTTGGTAAATACAGCCGTGGGCATGAGGACAGCTCATAATCTAGTTTCCGTTTTCTTTGCACCAATCTTCATAAATCAGCTATTCTGCCTGGACAACTTGGCTCCTACTGCCAAGGCAGACAGCAATGCACGTCCCCTTATTAAGCCTTCAGGGCTCAATTATCTCTGTCCATCAAGCAGAGTTATGACCAACTTCCAAATAATACATACTTTCTCAAATATTACCAGTCATCCTAGCAGCTAAACCAGCTTTAACTGAAAAATCACCCTAGATCCTAAAAATTAACAATATAAGTTATACTGACATTGTTTGGCACAAATTTGGTAGAACATACCCAAGCTAACAAGCTTACAAGTAATTAAATATATCCATTTCTCCGATCACTGGCTTAAGTGTAATGTGTTGCCTTACAGGTCTCAAGTAATGCTCTGCTGATTTCAATCATTCTGCTTGTCTTGTGTCCCTTGCTGGTGTTTTATGCAATGACACAATGCTTTAATGATTGCATATAATGATGTCTGTTGTACTTCACCTAATGGGGCAACGCTCCATTGGTTACCCTGTAATCACATATAGCTCAGCAAGTGTTATCACTTAAAGAAAAAGTATAGTGTATTTTTAGTGAGCACATATTTTATGTCATTATTGGAGTTTTTACATTAAAGAGATTTGTAATCTTCAAATTTTTGCAAGCTCGTTCTTACATAGTCTTACTATAAAGTCTGTGTTATAAATGTGTAGTAAACATTGAGATTTGGTAAAGAATTAATCCCTGGCTCTCTTAACAGCGGTTGAGATAAGATATCTCATGAGAAAAGTAATAATTTTATTGAATTGGCTGGCTCATAGATATGCATTGTGAGAAGGAGCAGTAAAGTACAATCATTATGTAGCACTGCAAAGCAAAAATAACTTGTTCGCTTTGCAAGGGAATTTCCACTTCGTTTAGGGAATGAAGTGAAGTTCTGCTGACTCCCATCATCCAATCCAAAATAATTTTTTTTTTTTTCCCCTTGATCAGCATATGATCAGGAATTGTTTGCAAAGTGAATTTTCATCATATTCACTAAGCTAAGGGAAAAGTCTTCTGCAATGTGAATAGAAGTGAACAGTAAAACATATGGTTAAGACTAGTTTGATAAAACGGGTCTGCTTTTCATATTGCTGAAAACTCATTGGGGCTGATTTACTAAAGGAAAATTGGCTGTTCCCTTTGCAACAGAGTTTTCTCTTAGCTTATTGAATGTCATGAAAAAAATCACTTTGCAAAGATTACCCAACCACATGCAAGGAAAATTAAAAAAGAAACAGTATTTTTGCTTGCACATGATTGGATGATAGAAGTAAGCAGGGCTTCGCCTCATTCACCAAGCTATGAGAAATTTCCCTTTAGCGTGGTGGGCTCTCCTGTAATATTTGGTAATGGTATTCTAGATTGCTCTGTGTTTGTGTGGGGAAAAGGGGGATGGGAGTTGTGTGTTTGTCTACTGATTCAAATGTATGCCTGTCCATTAATCAGTTTTTTTCATGTAGTTTTCCATCTTGTAAATGCAAAGCACTCGAAGTGAGCAGGGCGCAGCAGGCATTGACACCAGCTTATCGGCAGGTGGAACAAAAGCAATTAGAGCAGGATTTGCTAACTTACTTAATCAGCTGTTCCTCCCAAGCAATATAATTCACCAATCTCAAAGACATGCTGTAAGATTGCCTAGACCAACCATATGAGTAGCTTAAGCCCCATCATGCCTTCACTGACCACTATGGCAGTGAATACGTTTTTCACAATGGGTAGGACAGTGGCTATGTAGTTAGCACTTCTGCCTAGCAGCACTAGGGTCATTGGTTGGAATCCCAACCACAACATTACCTGCCTGTATGTTCTGCCTGTGCCTGCGTGGGTTTCCTCCAGGTACTTGGGTTTTCTCCCACTCTCCAAAGACATGCTGATAGGTTAATTGGCTCCTGTCTAAATTGTCCCTAGTATGCGTATGAATGTGAGTAAGAGACGTTAGATTGTAAGCTCCTTGAAGGCAGGGACTGATGTAAATGTAAAATATATATGCAAATTGATGGTACTATATAACTACCTATAAAAAATAATGGTTCTGTTCACCCAAATCTAGCATTTCAGTACATCTGAATCACATATTATTATTTCATATCTCAGGGATATCAGTTGCATCCCTAAATGTTTTAGATTAGGTCTGACCACACTGATCTAACCACAGTCTTGCTGAAAGGTGGGCCTCATTGCTCCGATTACCTGCCTTCATAATCTTAGATGAACAAAGAATTCAGCAGAGAGAGTGAAAGCCACATCAGCTGGTGCACCTTGGGAAACCAAGAAAATTATCAGCCTCATGTATGATAATGGAACACCTTCCAACCTGAACTATTATTACAATGGGCTGTTGCCAGCACAGGTACACAAAGGCTGTTTCCAATAAAAGCACTCTACAACATCAAGGGCTAAAAAGGTGGAGATAGACTTTGTAAGACAAATTAAGTGTCAGGAGACATTTCACTAATGTGTCCTGCTGGCACAAAGGCTTGCCCCTTCTGTGTTGTGTCGCTCATACCCACAGGAGAGAAAAACTACAGTTTATGTAGAAGCTAGAAGGTTCCGAGATCTCACTGACAGAGGTCCCTAGAGATGAACGGTGCATGGTGATTTTACATTCAACATTACACATAGTTTTGAGTGAACATTAAGCTTTGTATTTATAAGAACATTTTAACATTTCAATTTTGTTTATTTAATTGAAATGTAATTGACAATGATAACGTTTATCTGACTCTCCAATAAAGACCTAAAAGTGATTTTGTAATATAATTTTGTAATGTTCTGCTGATAATAATCTAAATACATGTATATATCCTTAATTGACACATTAAACTACAATTGTATAAAACATGAACACATGTGTCTTTGCTGCCATACATTATTAGAGGTGTTTTGGTCCTCCCTAGGTTTGTCTGTGCACATCACACACATTAAGGATGCCATATGTCCTAGTTTTCTCAGGCTAGGGCAGTGATGGCGAACCTATGGCACGCGTGCCACAGCTGGCACACAGAGCCATCTCTGTGGGCACGCGAGAGGGTCCTGGTTCATGGTGGGGAGAACATGGCAGCAAACAGCGACGAGGTGCAGGAAATTAACTGCACGAGTGAGTGGGTGGGTGGCTCCGCAGCCTCCGCGCGGAAGGCTACAGACCTGAGAGCACGCGAGGGAGAGAAGCAAGCAGCGGCGAGGTGCGGGAAACTCTGCACGAGTGAGTGGGCAGCCCCACATTCTCTGCGTGGTAGGCTACAGGCCTGACAGCACGCACGGGCAGGAGAGAAGAGCTTCACTGCTTCATTGTATGGCTGAAGAGGGGCGCAGCATCCCTGGTGCCTTCCGGAGCTTGGACTCCTCAAACCTCCTTCAACAATGAGGCCCAAAGAACAGACTGACCATGGGCCCAGAAGACAAGGACAGGCGAGAGGCGCAGGCTGTGAGGGAGCCGCTGGATGGAACAGGGATGGAGACAGGTACCGGGCACAATTATACACTGAATACCTGCAGACAAAGACTGGGGCAGGGAGGCAGAGCAGGGATTGCAGATAAGGACAGAGCTAGAGGTCTCCCTTTCTCTCAGCTCTCCTCTTTTTCAGCCCCCGTGTCCCCCTCTTTCTGCCCCCTCTCTCTGTGTCCCCCCTCCTCTCTGTCCCCCCTCCTCTCTGCCCCCCCCCCCCTCTCGCTGTCCTCCCCTCTCTCTCTGTGTCCTCCCCTCTCTCTCTGCCCCCTCTCTCTCTCTGCCCCCCCTCTCTCTCTCTCTCTCTCTCTCTCTCTCTGTCCCCCTGTCTCTCTGTGCCCCCTCTCTCTCTCTCTCTCTCTCTCTCTTTCTCTGTGCCCTCCCCTCTCTCTCTGTCCCCTCTCTCTCTTTGTGCCCTCCCCTTTATCTCTGTCCCATATCTATCTATCTCTCTCTCTGCCCCCTCTCTCTCAGCATCTCTCACACTCCTCCCCCTCTGTGTTCCCCCATCTCTCTGTCCCCCCTCTCTCTCTCTGCCCCCCGTGTGTCCCCCCTCTCTGTGTGTGTCCCCTATCTCTATCTGTCCCCCCTCACTCTGTCACCTCTCTCTCTCTCTGTCCCCTCTCTCTCTCTGTCCCCCCTCTCTCTGTCTCTGTGCCCTCCCCTTTATCTGTCCCATATCTCTTTCTCTGTCCCATCTCTCTCTCTCTCTCTCTCTCTCTGTTCCATCTCTCTCAGCATCTCACACCCCTCCCCCATGCTCCCATCTCTCTGTCCCCCTCTCTCTCTCTGCCCCCCCGTGTGTCCCCCCCCTCTCTGTGTGTGTCCCCTATCTCTATCTATCTGTCCCCCCTCACTCTCTGTCACCTTTCTCTATGTGTCCTCTCTCTCTCACACACCCCCCTTTCTCTCTCTCTCTCACAACCCCCCTCTCTCTCACACACACCCTCTCTTTTGCTCAGCACCCCTCTCTCGCGAATTGCCGTGTTGGCACTTTACAACACAAAACCAACTTATTTATTTCAGTTTGGGCACTCAGACTCAAAAAGGTTCGCCATCACTGGGCTAGGGCAATGCATTTCCAGTGCAGGGATTTAACTATTATGATGCAAATTTAGCACTGCATAAAATAAAAATTTCTTGTAAAGTAATATTTATATTTTAGAGTAATTAGAGTGCTAGATGTTCATATTTATACAAAACTTGTTTGGGCTTTTTCGAAAAGGCAAAGTGCAAAATGAGGTATTCCATATCAAACAATTTAGAGTTCACCTTTCACTGATCTTCCATCAATTCAACAATATTGTTGACATTTGATTGGCTTCTGTAGTTTACTGCAGTTTGCACATCACTGCCATGACACTATATTACCAAATACCCTAATAGCTTTGAATTCTGCTGCTTATCTGTAAGGCCTTGAAGCACATGTGTGGACATGCCGAACAAGTGCACCGATGAGGTTTTTTGGGACTAACAGGGTTGGTAGAATCTAAAAAAAAAAAGGCTTTCTTTTTTTTACCGCAGGAAATAAATATACAATCATTTTTTTTTTTTTCATTTAAAGATACAAATGAGGAACTTCACCAAATTAACCCATTCCAAAATAAATTTCTAATTTTATTCCACCACTTCTAATATTTACAGGGAAAACAAAAGTACAAACACACCAACTGTACTTTGCTGGAAGTGTGGTCTGCTTATATTAGCCATAGTAAAATGTATTGGTAAGTGTTTATTTGCAATTCTCTGTTACCCTTGCATTACTTTCTTTTCATGTTTGTTTTTATTAATTTTTGTAGGTTTATTTGTTCAACCATGTGTTATCAGCTTTGCAGATTTTACAAAATACCATTTATAACAAATCATTTTTTTCTTCTTATGAAGGCTTTGGTAGGACTAGAGGTCAATAACAAAGTCAATAGAGTATACCACATGAAAATACATAATGGCCCCAAAATACTTAAAGCATAACTTCCATACCAAATAGGAAGTCCATTTTTGTACAAGCCCTCTGCCTCCCCAACACAGATGGCTTTAAAAAGCAATATGTAGACAAACAGATTGCCTGGAAGAAAAAAAAATTACTTTACTCAGCACCGTCCTGATATAATTTTGGGAGGCATGGGTGATGTCACTGTGCCTCACCACTGCCTCCTGGGATATTTGGGCACTAGATGTCCTGTGAGAATTTTCCTATGGGTTTTTTCAAGCTCTTACCTTTGCAGGAAGTTAATGTGCCTCCTGAAAGCATTGAAGGCCGGAGCCAAGATACACAATTTTTCCCCGGCTGATCTGGTTGTTTACAAATGTTTTTTAAAGCCATCTGTGTTGGGGAGGGAGAGGGTTTGCCCAAAAAGTGGACCCTTCATTTAACATGGGGGGTCTACTTTAAGTAGTGAGCTTTGACTATAGTAGGAGTGATACATAGTCTAATGTTCTCTTGCCCATAGCTAAATTAAGTTTCCCAGACTTTCATCAAAAAGGTCCAACAGCCTTCTTAAGTGTAAATATGGATATGCTTGGCACTATGTGGGTTCCGGTATTCTCCCAACATCAGGCAGCAGCACTACTGGATTTGTGCATCTGCATTTTAATCACAATACTGTACCCTGATTGGGCAAAGCCTTGCACCTGACCAGCGGTCAGGTGCAATGCTTCAGCCAATCAGGGCTTAGAGTGTGAAGAAAGAAGTGGTTGCACACTGGAATAAAAAAAGTCCTTTTATTCCTCTTCCATAAAATGAGGGATCACACACCACAGGATAGTAGCAAGTACATTGAGTAGAATGTGTTTCATACAGTTACAGTGTGCTTATTCAGGTATTTTCCACTAAGAACTGTGAAGAAATCTGTGAGGGCAGCTTGACAAGATATAAACTTTCATTAAAGACCAGCCAAAAATGTTTTCCTTTAGTTATGGAAAGAGTAGGGAAGGAAGTGGATGGATCACTCCCTTATTTCCTGTCCCAGTGGCCCCCTTTGAAAAAAATGGAGGTGTGGCTGCCACTGGAACAGCAGGTTCTGTTCTTTATGCTACAAAAATGGTTTTTTCGTTTTGTCTGTCTCTCTGTTGGAAGCTCCAAATTAGCAATAAAACACAAACTACAGCAATAAAAACTCAGACCCTTCTCCCTTCTCCCACTCTAGCCTAACAAAATAAAAAGTTTTAGCTGGAGAAAGGATTTAATATTGCCCAGTCATTAATAGCCCGGTATTCCTTCTTTGCTATCCATCATCATTTTTTATCTGCACATTTGATTTTAATCGTTTTTTTACTTGGTGAATCTGAACCTATCTATCCTGATCTGAAAGTCCCCTGAGCATCTATGCAATGGAATCTATTGTACATTGACTGTTTTTCTAAGCATTTACAGAGGATTATGCTACACAGTGGAAGTCAATGCCGAAATACGCTTTATACAACGTATTTTTTATGACATCTTAATTACTTAATGCTAGTTTCTTAACATTCTCTTTAAGTCAAATGACAAGAGAGTTCTCTTGGTCTGCTTAAAGAACAAATCCAGTTGGCGAACAATCAAAAAGATACATTAATCTATAGCCTTGATTCATCCCTGGGTGGGTTGCTTTGGCAACCACCCCTGATCCCTTTAAAATATATTTTTTTATAAATGCATTTCAAGAGCTACACCCAGCATGAGCCCAGGTTAAGAGCACGCAGGAGCAGGAAGAAAGACCTCAGCTCACTGCTTTGCTATTATTACAGTGGGATGATGGATGAGGGTGGGGGCACAGTTTTCAAAGCAACACAGAAAATTGTTACCTGTGTGGAAGAGCGGAAATGAAAATTTCTTCTTTACGTGAAGTGTTCTATTTTGCTATGAAATATCGACATGTAAGCTACTTCTTAACCCTCCCAAGGCCAAAAGTAAAATGTATTTGAACAACGTAGTCTTAATTCAAAAACTGGATAATCAAAAGTGCAAACGTGCAATTTACATAATTGTATATGATAATAAAAAGTGACTCTGTCATGCTTGCAATCAATATTCTTCTCTCTTTTATCTTCTAAAGTGTGCTGGGGAAAGTAGGTTGAATCTGATTGGTTGCTAGGAGTGATATAGTTCATTTTACAGGAGCTGCGAGGCTGAATTACAAAGTAAAATACACAAGAGCAGGGCTAAACTGCAAGGGAATAACAGGATTGAGTGCCCACACGTGAGAGTGGATGTGTTTATATGGCAAACACTATCCGATTACATGCTTGTGTTCAGTGGGTATGATCCTAGTTAGATGCATTCTTAAAGATACAAATAATGCTGCTGCTATACCCTCGGTTACTATGAGGTGCACCACAAAAGATGCACACAAAACAAGTTTTAAAAACAAATTAAAAAAAAAAAGTGACTGAATCACTAATCAAAAAACGTGCATACACCAAGGTAAAAGGCAAATTATAAAACCCCTGTATGGTATGCTGTTGTATAGCAAATTGGAATTACAGGCTAATTCCTAACTATTCTTAAACCTGCTCCAACCCTCTTTTAAATCCTATTCTAACTATCATGTGAAAGAAATATGCTCATATTTACCTATTGTGAGAATGCTCCAGGACAGCTCCCAGGAGCAGCTTCTGGGCAGAAATGGGACAGCTGACAATGGATGCCACATAGTAATGCTATGGGTGACGCCACCACACAGACATAGCTCCCAACTGTCCCTGATTTTGAGGGACTGCCCTGATTTTGGAGCAATGTCCCTCTGTACCTCTTTCCTCCTCTAATTTTGGTCTGATCTATATAGTATATAGATCTCAATATATGCATATATGTATCAATATGTGTATATCCATCTCAATACAGGGCACTTACACCCCCTTCCTGCCCAGGCCATTTTTTAGTTTTCAGCGCTGTCACACTTTAAATGACAATTGCGCTGTCAGGCTACACTGTTACCATGTGAAATTTTTATCATTTTCTTCACACAAATAGAGCTTTCTTTTGATCATATTTAAATAGACAAGTTTTTAATTTTTTCCTAAAAAAAGAACAAAAGTTTGAAAAAAAAGTTTTTCTAATAGTTTTTCTAATCAGGGCACTGATGATCAGTGCCCTGGTTACATCCCTTGATGTCCTCTGTGAGGAGATGCTGCTTATCGGCTCTCCTCTCCTCACACTCTGTCAGCCGATTACTGGCATCTCCGTGTTTACATGTGACCGGCTGTGATTGGACACAGCTGATCACATGGTTAAAGAGCTACGGCTCTTTACAAAGATCGGGGTCGCATCATGTCCTAGCTGACGTCCACCCTCCTGTTGAGTCCTCGAGCCGAGCCACAGATTCCTGTGTCCATTCAGACACAGAGCTGTGGGCCCACCTCCTTTATCTCCTCATTGGCTGATTGACTTTGTTTGACAGCAGTGGGATCCACACTGCTGTCTCAGCCAATGAGGAGGGGCGTCCCGGGCAGCCAAGACACTCCTGCAACATCGCTGGATCTAGATGGACCTTTAGGTAAGTATTAGGGGGAGTGAGGGGGGCTGCTGCATGCAGAAGGCTTTTTATCTCAATGCATAGGTGGCACAGTGGTGTAGCGGTTAGCACCCTTGCCTAACAGGAAAAAGGGTTGCTGGTTCGAATCACAACCATGACACTACCTGCCTGGAGTTTGCATATTCTCCCTGTGCCTGCGTGGGTTTCCTCCGGGTACTCCAGTTTCCTCCCACACTCCAAAGACATGCAGGTAGGTTAATTGGCTTCTGTCCAAAATTGGCCCTAGTATATGAATGGGGACCTTGGATTGTGGGCTCCTTGAGGGTAGGGACCAATGTGAGTGTACAATGTACAGGAATAGGGACAATTGTGGACACCTCACTCAGGTTGAACTGGATGGACTGGTGTCTTTATTCAACCTTACTAACTATGTAACTATGCATAGAATCAAGCATGCTCAGTGCTCACAGCTCCCTGAGCAGAGAGCTGGGGACTGTCGGTCTCTGCTCGGCCCCCCTCAGTGCTCGCTGGGCTGTGGAGGGGGCTGGAGCAGCCAGCTCAGGCTCTCAGTGGCTCACTAATAGGCTGAGCTGGGTGCTGGTCCAGACATATGGGCGGATCCTGACCATATGGTCGCGATCTTTCCTGAGCCTGTATTGGCTTTGTGACGTCAGCCGCTGTTTGCTGAAAACAGATCACAGGAGTACAGAACAAACTGCCCTCCTGTGATCTACAGGAGAAGTACAGCCAAACGAGCTTTCACTGTACTTTTCCTTTAAAGCCAGTGCATGTGACACAGTTTTACTTCAATATAGTGTGTGCATTAAATAATTCTAAATGCAGTTAGATTGTCCCAAGAACATTGGGATGACATCTTTTAGGTACACCACAACAAACCACCTTTGCTAGTAAATTGTGCACATTTTTCCTATAAAATTATAATGCTTATCATAAACAAATGATGAATTCCAGCAGCCCAGTTTTTGCTCATCCATGTAGCATGGTTGAGCGATGGTTATGCACAACACATTAAACATTATGCTTTCTCCTAATGGGCAGTTATCCAAATTTTGACATCGTGGGAAAATATCACTGGTAAGTTTTGGTATTTTTTCTTTAAACAGTGATGAGGAACTGTGTCTTTTCCTGACCCATAAAAAAAGAATATTGAGACAGATATTAATGACAAAACAGTACTACAGTAGTCCTGTTTGTCAACTGATCACTAAAATGACAACGATCATCTAACACGATTGCAATGATCACTTTTAGTAATGAATGGGGCAAAGAAGTGATAGTGGTGGAGACTCTAGGTGTGATCCTTGCCCGTGCTCAGCAACAGTGAATAGTCTTTGTACTTGGACATATTTCAGCAGGACAATCCCACTTTTTGGTACAATCAGTCTACCAGCCCAGTTAAGCATACTAATTTTTGAGGGCTAACTCAGCCTTTCTTCAAAAAAAAGGGGGATTCACAATAAACTGGGAAACTGGCGAGGAACTAACACAAAGCTAGTCAATGTCATCTAATCCTAGGGGACTTTCAGAGAATAACTACCAAGTGTTTTGGACCTTACACCCTACACACATGACCTAAATGTTCATGTTCTCTGAGTTCCTGCTATAACATGCCTGTGCTGCTTGTGCTACTGAACCATTTAGTAGGGTAAGTCAATGTGGTGTTTGTTGCACAGATGATTATGTTACTGCTAATCACAATGAGAAATGGGTGATATGCCAGGGTTGCCTAGCAACCTGATATAACTCACGGTAAGTGTCTACTTTTATAAGAAAAAAAAAGCCAATAAAGCATATCATAATTTTCATAGAGCATTGAGGCAAATAAGATCTTGTACTATTCAACAAAATAACAGTCACTTTGGCATGGTGGTACTTAGGAGATTATAGTTATAGTAAAAATAGAATTACAGTGCATGTAAATATTCACCAGAATATGCCCCCAAGCTCCTATTGCTATCAACATGGCAAACATGTAACTACAAATGGTTTTGCTCTGTGAGAGTCCGAGGCAAGTCAAGGTATAGATTGAGCCAGAGACATGTTTTTTTCATTTTTTGCACATTTAAATATTACAATTTTAAACATGAATATACCAAAACGTATATTTTGTGAAAGCAGAGACCCTGTATCAGTGGCGTCGGAAGGGGGGGCTGACGGGGACTGGAGCCCCAAGTTTGTCCCAAAAATCCCAGGGTCTCGATATTGCTAAATTCATTATTATCCCCGAGCTGTTTACACAGGCAACAGGGAACTATCTCCTGCTTATCCAGTGCGGCCGAGTGACATGAAAAAAGTCCCGCTTCCGTGACCCAGCTCCTATGAAGGACGTTCCACCGGTTCAATGCTATGACCGTGGGATGTGCAACGTCCGTCATAGGTGCTGCCGGGTCCAGGAGGAGGCGAGAATGACACTGTGGCCGCACTGGGCAGTGGGAGATCCCTGTGTAAATCGGCGCTCAGTGGAGCGGCTCTCCTATCTTGGCTCTCTCTTCCTGATGCATGCAGCAGAGCGGCTCTCCTATCTTGGTTTTCTCTCCCTGGTGCATGCAGCCTGCTGTCTCAAAGTGGTCCTGTATGAGATAGGCTACACTACACAGGTAAGGCTGAGCTACAGGAGTGTCAAGAGGTTACCTGTCACAGGGGGGTCAGTGTATGTGTCGGGGGGACAATATAGGTGTCAGGGGGGTCAGTGTAGGTGTCAGTTTATGTGTCAGGGGGGTCAATATAGGTGTCAGTGTATGTGTCAGGGGGGTCAGTGTAGGGGCCGGTAGTTCAGTGTAATGGTCAGGTTGGTCAGTTTAGTGGTCAGCATAGATGGGCACTGGTGAGCCAGGCAGCAACCAGCAGGTTCAAATTCAGTTAGCCAATCAGGAGAGGGGGGGGGGGGCAGGGCCGAACCACAGCTTCGTGCCTCAATGGATACAGGGACCTGCAGCTCGGCTTGGGTGCCCCCATAGCAAGCTGCTTGCTGTGGGGGCACTCAACAGGATGGAGGGGGCAGGAGCTCCAGTCAGGGACCCAAGAAGAGGAGGCTCTGGGCTGCTCTGAGCAAAACCACTGCATAGAGAAGGTAAGTATGACATGTTTGTTATTTTAATTGAAAAAAATATATATATTTTGATATTTTGTGACTGATATTTGATAACAATGGCTGTAAAAAAAACCCTCTAAACTGTTGTATTTTTCCCATGCCTATGGTTATTATTAGGAGATTAAATCTTATTTCAACATAGGAGCAGTGTGTGTTGCATGTGTGCATGCGCGTGTGTGTATTTGTGGGTGGGGGGAGGTGTTAAATATTGGCGCACATACTTCTTGAACACAACCTAAGTCTACACTCATGCAATATGATCATTTTCTCTCAAATTTCTTCTATCCTATGTCTGTAGACGATCCTAAACCATTCTTCAAAACAACAAAAATATAGAATCTGCTTAAAAGGTTCCCAAGAATCAGCATGACATTTTTAATACCTGTGCAAAAATCTGAAATTTATGAGATTTATGTCTATAGTATGATGTTTGTTTGTCTATAGAAAGCTTAGCTTGCAGTCAGTTCAGACATATCAAAATATTTGCAGTATACAAAAGAAAATTACTATTGAAAATAAATGTCTACAGAAATAAATCACCCTTCAGAGTCAGAACATCATTACAATTGTTTTCACTTTTTGTACGCTAAATACAGTGCCTTGAAAAAGTATTCACACCCCTTAACATTTTCCACATTTTGCCATGTTACAACCAAAAACATAAATGTATTATATTGGGATTTTATATAATAGACCAACACAAAGTGGCATATCATTGTGAAATGGAAGGAAAATTACAAATGGTTTTCAATTTTTTTTACGAATAAATATGTGAAAAGTGTGGCGTGCATTTGTATTCAGCCCCCCTGAGTCAATACTTTGCAGAACCACCTTTCGCTGCAATTACAGACTTTTTGGATATGTTTCTACCAGCTTTGCACATCTAGAGAGTGACATTTTTGCCCGTTCTTCTTTGCAAAATAGCTTATGCTCTGTCAGATTGGATGGAGAGCGTCTGTGAACAGCAATTTTCAAGTCTTGCCACAGATTCTCAATTGGATTTAGGTCTGGACTTTGACTGGACCATTCTAACACATGGATATGCTTTTATCTAACACACTGGCTGTATGTTTGGGGTCGTAGTCCTGCTGGAAGGTGAACCTCCACCCCAGTCTCAAATCTTTTGCAGACTCTTAAGCCCCGTACACACGATTGGATTTGTTGGATGTCAGGCTGTTGTCGGAGAATCTGACCATGTGTATGTTCCATCGGACAATTGTTGTCAAATGTTGGCTAGCATGTCTTAAAATTTTCCGTCAACAAATGTGTGTTGTCGTATTTTCCGATCTTGTGTAGACAAGTTCGATGGACAAAAGTACAAACAGGCATGCTTGGAAGCAGAAGTGTTTGTAATGGAGAATTAAGATTTGTGACATGGCAAATTATCAACTCTCCAAATGCAGCGCACAATTCTCTTCTTCTTTAATGGGATAACAATGAAGCTGCTTAGCTGGTGATACTGATGGAGTTTTTGCAAACAAATTTTCAAAGGCTTTTTTTTTCTAATGATAGCAAGAATAATATTATGTTTTTCTTTTTCTTTTTTTTTCTGCAAGTTACCACAACACCATTATATTATCCCGTAGTTTTTAAGATCAAAGATACAACTATGTTGGTGTCCCTTGTTTTCTTCTAAGATTGCCCTGTATTTGGCTTCATCCATCTTCCCATCAACTCTGATCAGCTTCCCTGTTCCTGCTGAAGAAAAGCATCCCCACAACATGATGCTCAAACCACCATGTTTCACAGTGTGGATGGTGTGTTCAGGGTGATGTGCAGTGTTTGTTTTCCACCACACATAGTGTTTTGCTTTTAGGCCAAAAAAGTTCAATTTTGGTCTCATCTGACCAGAACACCTTCTTCCACACGTTTTCTGTGTCCCCCACATGGCTTCTTGCAAACTGAAAATGGGACTTCTTATGGATTTCTTTGAACAATGGCTTTCATCTTGCCGCTCTTCCATAAAGGCCAGATGTGTGGAGTGAACGACTAATAGATTCTCCCACTTGAACTGTGGATCGCTGTAGCATCTCCAGAGTTACCATGGGCCTCTTGGCTGTTTCTCTGATTAATGTTCTCCTTGCCTGGCCTGTCAGTTTATGTGGATAGCCATGTCTTAGTAGGTTTGCAGTTGTGCCGTACTCTTTCCATTTTTGGATGATGGATTGGACAGTGCTCCATGAGATGTTCAAAGCTTGGGATATTTTTTATAACCTAACCCTGCTTTAAACTTCTCCACAACTTTATCTCTGACCTGTCTGGTGTGTTCCTTGGCCTTCATGATGCTGTTTGTTTACTAAGGTTCTCTAACAATCTTCTGGGGGCTTCACAGAACAGCTGTATTTATACTGATTTAAACACAGGTAGACTCTATTTACTAATTAGTAGACTTCTTAACCTCTTGCTGACCACCTCATGCCGATATACGTCAGCAGAAGGTCTCATACAGGCAGAATCACGTACCTGTACATTGCCCTTTAAGAGGCGGGTCGTGGGTCCTGCGGACTCGATCGTCGCAGGGATACCCGCAATCGCCTCATGGGGAGGAAGAAGGGGGAGATGCTAATATAAACAAACATCTCATTGTTCTACCTAGTGACAGTGTCACTGATCTCTGCTCCGTGTGATCGGAGCAGAGATCAGTGACGTGTCATACACAGCCATGCCCCCCCCCCCCCCCCACAGTTAGAAACAAGCCCCTAGGACACTCTTAACACCTACACTGCCACCTAGTGGTTAATCCCTTCACTGCCAGTGCCATTTACACAGGAATCAGTGCATTTGTACAGCACTGATTGCTGTACAAATGACAATGGTCCCAAAAATGTCCAATGTGTCCGCCATAATGTCGCAGTCATGATAAAAATCACTGATCGCCACCATTTAAAAAAATAAAAATATTAATAAAAATGCCATAAAACTATCCCCTATTTTGTAAACGTTATAACCTTTGCGCAAACCAATAAATAATCGCTTATTGCGATTTTTTTAACCAAAAATATGTAGAAGAATAAGTATCGGCCTAAACTGAGGAAAAAAATAGTTTTTTTTTATAATTGAGCCAGAGGCTCTAATAGGCTTCAAGATAGGGTGGGCTCATGGTCCAGAGAGTGCGCCCTGATCCCACCCAATTGTGTGATGATAGCGAATACATTTTCAGTATTTTCACACTAACCTTCCTCCTCACCAATCAGGAGGCAGGGCGTCAGACCTGTTTCCTGATTGGTCAAAGCGCCAGGCCACCCTATTGGATTCCGGGCGCTTAGGAAAAGGAGCACAGGAGACACATGCTCGGCTCTGGTGCACTTGGAGAGGAGCTGCTGCCTAGCTTTAAGTGCCAGGGGGTCTGTCAGAGCCATGCGCATGATGAAGGGTTGGGGGTGCTGCCAGAGCAGCAAGCCCCATGAGTGGGGGGGTTGGTGGGCACAGTGGCTGCATATGATGGGCACAGTGACTGCCTATGCTTGGCACAGTTGCTGCATATGATGGGCACAGTGACTGTATTTGGTGGGCACAGTGGCTGCATATGCTTGGCACAGTTGCTGCATATGATGGACACAGTGACTGTATTTGGTGGGCACAGTGGCTGCACTTGATGGGCACTGTGGCTGTATTTGGTGGGAATGGTGGCTGCATATGCTGGGCACAGTGGCTGCATATGATGGGCACAGGGGCTGCATTTGTTTGCAAAGTGGCTGTATTTGATGGGTACAGGGGCTGTATTTGTAGGGCACAGTGGCTGCAATTGATGGCACAGTGGCTGCATTTGATTGGCACCATGAGGCTGCAATTGATGCCTTTTTTTAAAGTATTTTTCAGTTTTTTTGCACCCCCCCCAAACATTTTGAGCACCAGCCGCCACTGGTGCCACTAGACTTTAGGTATCAGAGTAAATGGGGCTGAATACAAATGCACGCCACACTTTCACATATTTATTTGTAATAAAAATTTTAAAACCATTTATCATTTTCCTTTCACTTCACAATTATGTGCCACATTGTGTTGGTTTATCACATAAAATCCCAATAAAATACATTTACATGTTTGGTTGTAACATGACAAAATTTGGAAAATGTCAAGGGGTATGAATACTTTTTCAAGGCACTGTATACTTTATGTGTAAATGTTACAAATAGTTTACATATACACATATATATTTTTTTTAAGTTTCTAGTTCATTGTATGCAGTGATATCATTTATTTAAAAAAAAAAAAAGAATAATGTGAATTCAAAGAAAACTGTTCATGCTCTAATTGATATGAAAGAAAATGGTTTGAATTGAAACATATTCATTAGAATGGTGACCAGCAGAGGCACTGTTCTTCTAAAATCTAAAATCTAAAATTGCTTTGCTCCTTACAGCTTTACCTTTATAAATAATTACATTGATGGCTTTGATACCCACTGAACAATGTACAATGTATTATAACCATAAGTGTCTATTTCAAGTTTATGTTCAACAGCATCGTTATATCCACTCTAATTTCTTCAGTGAAATTTTTTTTTTTTTCTATTCTAATTTCTAGGAAATAAAATATATATTGTGAAAATGTTTTTGGATCTTACTATAACATGCTGCATATTGATATTGTACTTGAAACGCTATTTAAACCCACTGAGCTATACAGCCAGCACTGTAGTTCTTCACATTCATTTATTGGTTTGCAGAGCTTGTTTTGGCTCATCCAAATACAACAGCTCGATAATAAGTAGAAGTAGTTACTCACATTCAGCTGAGCTTGCATAGTAATGCTGAAGATGTTTTATAGGTTACCCTAGTCCGTTCTTCAGTTCTAATGAAAATCAAGAATATACCCCATTTGTGATTGTAAACCTCAGACATGAAATATGTACAAAGCATATCTCTCTATGGTGTGTACTTGTCTCAACCCAGAGCACTAAGGCCGCGTACACACGCGCGGACTGTTCGCCCAACTTTGTCCGCTAAACAGTGTTTGGGCGGACAGTCCGCTCGTGTGTGGGCTTTCAGCGGACAGTTTCAGCGGACAGTTTGACGAACAAGGTTTTTCGGAAATTCCGTAAAACTGTCCACTGAAACCTTGTTTGAGCGAACAGTCCGCCCGTGTGTAGGCTTGTTCGTCAAACTAAGTTCCGCGCATGCTCAGAAAGGATTTACACGCCGAAAGTTATAATGCAGTGTATAGGACGTCGTATTTTTCGTCCCGTCGTACGTGCCGTTCACGTCATCGCGCACGGTTTCAGCAAACTGTTCGTTCGTCGTGTGTGGCCATGTCCGTCCATGCTAATTTTGAGCGGACTGTTTGCCGAAACTGTTTGACGGACAAAGTTGGGCGAACAGTCCCCGCGTGTGTACGCGGCCTTAGTGTCATTTCTGTCTGCTGCCTCGTCTCTCTACTATCATAATGAGCCACTTCCTACAAGATTTCCTGACACCAAGAGAAAAATGGTGACGGGGAGGGATCTCCAACTGATTGACAGCACCAGTTCTGTTCCTGTGTGCTGTGTGAAAGGGGGGGGTCTCTTCGCAATCAGCTCTCAGAGCTCTCCTCACCAATGAAACTTCAGCTCTCCACCCCCTGCTTTTCAGAGCTGAGAGATCCTATGTAAATTCTGTACTTTGAATGAATATAGGGGAAATACCGCTACAGATAAACACAATTATATATATAAATGATATAGTTAAATAGTTAGTCAGGTTGAAAAAAGACACAAGTCCATCCAGTTATAGTTATCTACACCCAATATATATTGAGGGTGAAATGTTACTGCAACTTCCATAAACCATTATAGATCAAGAGTGATAATCTTTGAGTACTGTTATCATGGGTCATCGGTGCTGCGAGAACTTGCATCAGTTGCATTGTTTGCTATAGCTAGAGTTTTGCCCCTGGCCTCCAATTTAAACTAGAACAAAAGGCAACTTTCTGAGAGATTGTAGAGATTTCCACTTAGGGAGATTTCCCTCAACTTGGCCCTTTGGGTCTGGTATGGATTTTAAGAGGAATCTCACACCAAAAAAAAAAACAAATCCATACAAGACCCTTATCTGAGCATGCAATCTGACAGACCAGGAAAGGGAGGGGGAACGAGCAAGCGCCCCCCCCCCGAACCAAACATGGGGACAACATGGGGAAAAGCTGCTTTGGTGTAGGGGGGCAGAGCCTCCCCTGCCCCAAAGCACCCCCAAGTTGAGGGCACATGGCCTGGTTTGGTTCAGGAGAATGAGGGCAGCTCGCGCTCATCCCCACTTTCCTGGTCTGCTGGGCTGCATGCTCGGATAAGGGTCTGGTATGGATTTTGGGGGGGCCCACTCCATTTTTTTATTTTGTCATGTGGGTCCCCCTTAAATTCTATACCAGACCTAATGGTCTGGTATGGATTTTGGAGGGACCCCACACCGCTTTTAAAACAAAAATGGCGTGGGGTTCCCCTTAAAATCCATACCAGACTCAAAGTACGTGGCATGTATTGAGGGGACCCCCACACCATTTTTTTCACTTTTTTTTTATTACCGTTTTTTTCCCATTCAGCTGTCAGCAGGGAAGCCCGCTGATAGCTGATGACTCATTCATTGTTAAAGACACAATGGCCAGCTTCCTTAAAGTGGAGCTCCACCCAAAAGGGGAAGCTCTGCTTGTTTGCTTCCTCCCCCCTCCGCTGCCATATTCTGCACTTTTTGTGGGGGAGCCTTTTTTGCACAGGTACCCGTCCCCACTTCCGGGAAACCTCGGCGCAGCCCCCTGGAAGGTCCAGACGAGGTCCCCTGGAAGTTCAGCTCCCCTCCTCCTTCCACCACTGTCAGGCCATTCAGAAAGTGCAGCGCGTTTCATGCATGTGCAGTAGGGAACCAACTGAGAAAGCCACAAGGCTTCACTGCTGATTTCCCTTACAAGGAATGGCGGCAGCAGCACCCGACAGCTGATTGAAAAATCATCTGGGGTGCAAACATCTAAGTAAGTGTCTTTTAATATTAACTTTTAAGATTAAAATATTTAATATTAACTTTTAATATTAAAAGTCAGCAGCTACAGTATTTATAGCTGCTGACTTTTAATTTTTGGAGGGGGGGCTGAAGCTATGCTTTAAGAACCAGCTATTCACTGTGCCCTGATTGGGCAAAGCCTGCATTGCTTCAATCAATCAGGGCTTAGAATGCACTGTGCAACACGCAATGCATTTAGGGGCACTCGGCGGGCGAACATCCCACCAAGTGCCCCTTCAAATTTGGGCGTTCGGCGAACAGCGATGTTCGGGGCGGAACATATGCTCATTCGGAAATGCTCACCCAACACAGTAAGGGGAAACCCTTGTAGTCAGCAAGGTCACCAGAACTAGTGGCCCTACTGTATTTTCTTGCAATTTCTGTTCTAGTGATCACACAGAATTTGGGATTTTCTTCCACTTTCGCCTTCGGTGATAACAGACAAATAACAAATTGGTGACACAAACAGGAATAAAAGCCTGACATAGAACTACAGATACTGCTCGTTTAACGACTTACCTGTTTAACGACCACTTGGACTTACGATCAGCTCTCTCCACCCGAACAACATGCTATATGTAGAGTTGCCACATCATCCCTTTAAACCTGAACACATATGAATTAAACAGGTTCTGAGGCTGATTAAATGCAGATAAGGCACCAAATGAGTTTAATTACCACCTAAATCAGCCACAGAACCTGTGTAATTATTATGTGTTCAGGTTTAAAGGGATGAGGTGGCAACCCTAGCTATACATCATTGTGTTGTACAGTGCAGTATAGAATTTTCATTTGTGTTCTGTACTTATGCAAACTAAAACAACGTTATTGAGCTGGAGTTTTGTGTTTCGACTATTTTTTTTACAATACAATACAGTACAGTACTTAAGAATGATTAAAATATTGATTACTTGTGGCTCCTCGTTTAACCACTTCCTGACCAGGGCACGACGATGTACGTCGGCAGAATGGCACGGGCAGGCAAACTGGCGTACAGGTACGTCCATTTGTATTTTCTGCCCCTGTCAGTCGGGACCCGCGTGAGTCCGGTCGCGGGTCCCTCGGACTCGATCGCCACGGGGATAACCGCGATTGTCTCACGGGGAGGCTGAACGGGGAGATGCCGATGTAAACAGCATCTCCCCGTTCTGCCTAGCAACAAGTGACACTGATCTCTGCTCCCTGTGATTGGAGCAGAGATCAGTGTTCACTAACACATAGCCACGCTCCCCCCAGTTAGTAACACACCCCTAGGACACACTTAACCCCTACACTGCCACCCCCGGTTAACCCCTTCACTGCCAGTGTCATTTACACAGGAATCAGTGCATTTGTATAGCTCTGATTGCTGTATAAATGACAAAGGTCCCAAAAATGTGTCAAAAATGTCCGATGTGTCCGCCATAATGTCGCAGTCACAATAAAAATCGCTAATCGCCACCATTACTAGTAAAAAAAAATTATTAATAAAAATGCCATAAAACTATCCCCTATTTTGTAAACGTTATAAATTTTGCGCAAACCAATCAATAATCGCTTATTGCATTTTGTTTTACCAAAAATATGTAGAAGAATACGTATCAGCCTAAACTGAGGAAAGAAAATGTTTTTTTATATATTTTTGGGGGATATTTATTATAGCAAAAAGTAAAAAATAATGCATTTTTTTCAAAATTGTCGCTCTATTTTTGTTTATAGCGCAAAAAATAAAAACCACAGAGGTGATCAAATACCACCAAAAGAAAGCTCTATTTGTGGGAAAAAAAGGACATCAATTTTGTTTGGGGGCCACATTGCACGACCGCGCAATTGTCAGTTAAAGCGACGCAGTGCCGAATCGCAAAAAGCGGTCTGGTCTTAAGCCAGCAAAATGGTCCGGTCTGAAAGTGGTTAATGACCAATTCGTTTAACAACCTGGTCGTTAAATGAGGAGTACCTGCATAAATTTTTTATATTATATTTTATATATTTTTTATGTTATACTTTAAAACATACCAGTGCACAGGTGCACAATAAGAACAGTATAAAGTATCTCATCTTCAATTTAGGAAATACACATGAGAATTAAACGTGTGTTAATTCAAGTAATCACGTTAGTACAGAAGTGGCCAGCTTTATTCCTGATCACCGTGTGGGCTGGCCTCTGTCTAGTTTTAGCCTGAACTCTGGGGAATACAGTAGTTATCACTGGAAATAACGACAATCTTTACACAAAGTTAGTAGCGAAAATGATGCTTTGGAAATGTGGAAAAAACAAATGCTTTGTAATCAGATCTGCATAGGATAATGATATGGTTGTGTTAGACCAGTTACATGAGGCTAGCCTCTATCTAAACACCAGAATGTATTTTCTAAGGAAGTTGTTTATTTGCATAGAGCAAAACTGCTATAGCAGCTCTGACTTATCTTCCCCAATTTCACCTTTCTGTCTTCAAACAGCTTGTTAGTACAGAAGATACAACTACAAGCTATGGGATAGGCCCTGCCATGTCCACCACAGTTACCGGAAATTTTCCACTCGCACTTAAAATAAATGTTTTGTGAAACGTACAAACTGCAGAGCTTCATTTACATGCAAATTTCGCTTGCTTAATTTGACCCAATATGACTGATTTACTACGGGAGTCATTTTCATCCTTGCCTGAGTTTTTCTTCAAATACCTAACCACGTTCAGATGAATTTAGAAATAAGAAAACCATTCCTTCAACCAAACTAGGCAGTTTCTAAGCTAGTGCTTGGGTGGAAAATATTCCATATGTAAATGTATAATATATAAATTCCACAGCTTTCCGTCTTACTAGCCACCAAAGAGGATATGTCAAACCTGTTTCTAATTAAGATTAATACATTTGCAAAACATGTGGAAACTACACAGCTTCACTCCACATCAAGGCGCCTCTATGTGCAGTCCTGCTAATCAAAGCCCTAAGACAAAGACACACAATGATCCTGTTACTGCTGGCAACCTACCAGTGGTGGAATCACTAGAGGGGGGCAAAGAAACCACGCACCTATTTCCTTGGTGTTGATCCCTTGCTGACCAAAATAATGCAGAATCTTCATTGCCGGAAAAGGAAGTGGCACCTTGCTGGTCTGGCCAGTAAGGATGAGCTCTGGCGGGTTCGCACACCCCATGTGCAGAGCCCGCCAGGAAGTTGGCACAGCGCTAATCACAGGCACTGAGGCATTTCCCGATCTCTGCAGCCGCACATCAGGATAATGTCTCACTGCATGTGATTAGCGCAGCGCAGAGCCAACTTCCTGGCGGGCTCTGTACGTGGGGTGGGCGAATGCGCCAGAGCTCATCCTTACAGGAGAGGACAATGCCATTAATACAATTAGTGGTTTCTTTGGACCATTTTGTGATTTTTCATTGGTGAGATGCCCCCAGTGACAGGGCTGCTAGTGTAACAGGCCTAAGGGAATACCAGTACCTGGACTAGGGTTGCCACCTGTGCAGGATTCACCGGGACAGTCCGGGTTTGGAGTAATGTGTTCGAGTTTCAGTCAACCTGAAACCTGGACACATTATTTAGACAGTAACGTGGCTTGGAACAGGGCTTCACAGGAGGTGATGGGACACTCTGGGGGTTATTTACTAAAGGAAAATCCACTTTGCACTGCAAGTGCATTTGAAAGTAAAGTCACTGTAGATCTGAAGGGGGCATGCAAGGAAAATAAAAAACAGCATTTTAGCTTGCACATGATTGGATGATAAAATCAGCAGAGCCTCCCCTCATCCCTTAGATTTACAGTGACTGCACTTCCAAGTGCACTTTCAGTGCAAAGTGGATTTGCCTTTTCGTAAATAACCCCCTATGTGTGTCACATTGCTATTCTCTTTGGAGGGCCCAAAGGTGTTCCAGGTCTGTTACTGTGCGGAGCTAAAGTGTTCGGGTTTGGCTTGAAGAAAAAGTGGCAACTCTAGCCTGGACATATACAGCAAGAAAAACATTGAGGGCCGGTTCACACCTGAATCGCACTGGAATGAGATCCACATTCCTGTGTGATTCATGTGCATTCCCTGCAGTGCGATCCTCAGCCTATGCATTCGAATAATAGGAAATTATACCAGAGTGCATAAAAAGTAGTGCATGCACTACTTTTAAAAAATGCCCTTCACCAAATCAAATGGTATTGTGTTTGGGGTGCATAAACAATGAATTGGCACCTGCAGCAGATCGCAAAGGCTGTACATTTTCAACGCAGCACAGGAAACGCACACGGAACTATGGTTGCCACCTCATCCCTTTGAACCTGGACTCATATGAATTACACAGGTTCTGTGGCTGATTAAGGTGGTAATTGAACTCACTTGGTGCCTTATCTGCATTTAATTAGCCTCAGAACCTGTGTAATTCAAAGGTGTTCGGGTTTAAAGGGATGAGTTGGCAACTCTACACGTAACGTGCCTTTCCCGTGCCACATTCTGTGGTCCTAACAGCAGGCTTACCAAGGGGTCAAACCATTCCTTTCTATAATAATAATACATTGAGAAATACAGACTTGGGAAGCAAAACACTTAGGACCTCTCTTGACCAAATGATTTAACCAAATAGGGGAATTGATGGAAAAAGGACAATATTATGAAGTGTTTGGTTGTGTAACCTTCATTATTTGTAATCATCACTCAAATGCCTTGTGTAACTAATAATGAGATGTGCAGTAATTTTGCAGTGATTAGGTATTTTGCCCTTTTCAGTTCATGTATATTTTTGCAAACAATTAAAATAGTATTAACTCCTTCACACCAAGCCTTGGCATCCCTCCAACTGGACTAATGTGCCAGGGGTGGGAAGCTGTGCCTGATTACATGTCCATTGTGATTGGCTGATTTTGATTAATAGAGACCGGGAGCTGTCTTTTGGTAGCTCAGTCTCTGTTCTAGGAACTCACAGTGTGAGCACGTTCTCAGAACAGAAACCACTGCCACCCATAGATGCATATGTAGGCCACCCTCCCTACTGCTGCACATGTGAGTTACATGGGCATGAGCAGCAAGATGTTAAAACCCTCAGCTGTTATTTGTTTCTCTCTAGATCAATGGTAAATGGCTGCACTTTAAGCCCACGTTCACATTGGGCCGGTTTGGCATGTAATTTGACATGTCAAATGTCAAAACATGCAACCTGTAGAGTTTTTTAAATGTCGCCTATGGAGATTTTTAAGGGTAAAAGTTTGTTGCCATTCCACGAGCGGGCGCAATTTTGGGCTAACTTTACCGTTGTCTTATTTTTTAATTTAAAAAAGTGTATTTTTAAAAAAAAGTGCGCTTGTAAGACCGCTGCGCAAATACGGTGGGACAAAAAGTACTGCAACAACCGATATTTTATTCTCTAGGGTGTTAGGAAAAAAATTTATAATGTGTGGGGGTTCTAAGTAATTTTCTAGCAAAAAAATAAATGTTTTTAACTTATAAACGCCACATCTAAAAAAAAAGGCTCGGTCTTAAAGTGATTAAGTTCACATTAGAGTATTTCAGTAGGATAAGGGTGACCACATTTCCAAACTGCCATTCAGAGACACCCCCCCTACCCGCGTCCACCCAGAAAAAGATGGCTTTTGACGGAGGGGGACAGCAGCAGAACGGAGGGGGGCACGGAGGAAGAACGGTGGGGAGCAGCAGAATGGAGGGGGACATGGAGGAAAACTGGAGGGGTACAGCAGCAGAATGGAGGGGGACAGCAGCAGAATGGAGGGGGACAGCAATAGAATGGAGGGTGACAGCAGCAGAACAGGGGTACACAGAGGAAAAACGGAGGGGGACAGCAAAACGGAGGGGGACAGCAGAACGGGGGGGCACAGTGGAAGAACGGAGGGGGACAGCAGAAAGGAGGGGGGACATGGAGGAAAACTGGAGGGGACATCAGCAGAACGGAAGGGGACACAGAGGAGGAATGGAGGGGGACAATGGAACGGAGGAGAAAAGCAGAACGAAGGGGGACATCAAGGAAAACTGGAGGGGGACAGCAGCAGAACAGAGGGGGACATGGAGGAAAACTGGAGGGGGAAAGCAGCAGAAAAGAGGAGGACACAGAGGAAAACTGGAGGGGACAGCAGCAGAACAGAGGGGGACACGGAGGAAAACTGGAGGAGGAAAGCAGCAGAATAGAGGGGGACGCAGAGGAAAACTGGAGGGGGACAGCGGCAGAATGGAGGGGGGCAGCAGCAGAACGGAGGGGGGCAGCAGCAGAACGGAGGGGGGCAGCAGCAGAACGGAGGGGGACAGCAGCAGAACAGAGGGGGACAGCAGCAGAATGGAGGGGAAGCATGTTCACTGTAACAAAGTGTAACACTAACCTGCAAGTTTGTCAATGTCTGGCAGGCGGCTCAAAACTAGCAAACCTCATGGGTGGGAGGACTCAGAGGCTCAACTTAGGAGAGAAGTTGAAATGGAAAAGTCGGGCAGCTTGAAGTTGTGCTGCGCTGCTGGCAATGTGCTGCAGCGGCTGCGAGAGTAGTCGGCGGTGGCCCAGGGACTGGCACTGACTGAGCACAGTAAGTGTGGCTCTGGTGTGGTGTGGCTGGCTGCTCTCTCTCTCTCGGAGGCGCGCTGCTCAGCCGTAGCCCGTAGGGTGTAGGTGCCCACTGACTGCCCATGTGTCAGTCGGCATCACTGGCTGATAGACGCGGGGCAGCCCTAGCCTAGCAACCAGTTAGGTATATGATTAGCACTGTGGCGGACTGGTGTTTATAAGGGTGGCGGACTGGTGGTGTGTAATGTTTATAAGGGTGGCAGACTGGCGGTGTATCCGGGACACGTGGGCATCTATGCAATGTTTTTCTTTCTTTGCAAACAATGTTATGGACAATGACCAGTCTTATCTGCCCCGTAGATTATTTTAGTAGCATTATGAATATCCATATATCAATGCAGCCTACAACTCAATGGTTTCCACCATAATAACCTTCCATGAAACCCCTTTTGCTTAGTGTCGTTCTTTCTCTTGAATAGGGATGAGCTTCGAGTTCGAGTCGAACTCATGTTCGACTCGAACATTGCCTAACCGAACAGCGAACAACTTGGAATGTTCACGGCAAATTCGAAAAGCCGCGGAACACCCTGTACAAGTCTATGGGTGAAATCTAAAGTGCTAATTTTAAAGGCTTATATGCAAGTAATTGTCATAAAAAGTGTTTGGGGACCTGGGTCCTGCCCCAGGGGACATGTATCAATGCAAAAAAAAGTTTTAAAAATGGCAGTTTTTTCGGGAGCAGTGATTTTAATAATGCTTAAAGTGAAACAATAAAAGTGTAATATTCCTTTAAATTTCGCACCTGGGGGGTGTCTATAGTATGCCTGTAAAGGGGCGCATGTTTCCCATGCCTAGAACTGTCCCTGCACAAAGTGACAATTCTGCAGGAAAAAAAGTAATTTAAAATCACTCGGGCTATAATGAATTGTCGGCTTCCCGTAATACAGAGAACAGTCATTGAAAGTCATTGATAAAAAAATAAAAAAATAAAATAAAAAAAAAGCGTGGGGTTCCCCCAAATTCAATTACCAGGCCCTTCAGGTCTGGTATGGATATTAAGAGGAACCCCGCGTCAAATTAAAAAAAAATGACGTGGGGTTCCCCCCAAATATCCATACCAGACTTTTCAGGTCTGGTATGGATTTTAAGGGGAACTCCACTCCAAATAAAAAAAAAATGGCGTTGAGTCCCCCCTAAAAATCTATACCAGACCCTTTATCCAAGCATGCAACCTGGCAGGCCGCAGGAAAAGAGGGGGGACAAGAGAGCGCACCCCTCTCCTGAACCGTACCAGGCCAAATGCCAAAGCACCTTGTCCCCATGTTGATGAGGGCAGGGGGTTTATCAGAATCTGGAAAAAAACAAGAATAGCTTACGCGGTATTGAGTAGGGAAAAAAAAGGGGGGCCTTGCAGTCCCGGATTTTTAAAAATATTACAATGCGGTGGTTCTTACACGAGTGGTGGAATGGGGGAAAGAGGTAAATGATAAAAGGTGGGTAAGTGTAGAAAATGAAATGAGTCAAGCACAACTAGGACGAATAATTTGGAACCCCCCACAGTATAGGTCTGTAGGCTTAAATACACATGAAATAACACGTAATGCACTTAAATTATGGGATTGAATACACGCACAAAATAATTGGAGTTACAACTCACCTTTGATTTTTTTTAAAAGATAACGACTATTTTACACCTGGGAAACAGGAGGTGGGGGGTAATTGGATCATAGGAAGAAATGCACAAGTAAAAGATATTATTTATAGAGGTAAAATAAGCACATTTCAAGCACTGAGGATAGACATGGAATTTATGAGGATTGATGCCTGGCGGTACCTCCAGTTAAGTAATTTTATTGCAAAATTGCCCCATCCAATTCGAAGTGACGAAGAATATAAGCCCTTTGAGTGGCTATATCTAAGAGATAAATCAAAAAATAATATAGCTCGAATTTATAAAATTCTATCAGAGGGGGAAGGACTGGAGGCCCTATATTAAAGGCCCTATATTAAAAAAATGGGAAAGTGAGTTGGGGATCCGATGCAGTACACAGACTATGGAGAATCTGGAAGCCCCCTTTAACAAGGGGACCCCCATATCGTGCCCCCCCTATTTGAAATGGTAAGGGGGTACAAAAGTACCATTTCACAAAGAAAGTGTAAAAAATTGTTAAAAAAGACACACACACTGTTGCAAAAGTCCTTTATCAAAAATAAAAAAAGATACCAGCGGTGGTAATCCACTCTTGCTATCCAGCGATGGATGATCATCTCTCCGGGGTCCGGCGATGGCTGATCTGATCCAGTGACGGGTGATCTCTCCCTCCAGCACAGCTCATCCATCCTCTGTCTCCACCGGAGACACTGCGGGGATCCTGGCAGCCTGACACTTCTTATATGAGGAGGGCGGGGCCACCCGTCACATGGCCCCGCCCCTCTGACGCAAGGGAAACGCTTCCCCAGTGACGTACGGGTGACCCCGCCCCGCCATCACTGCCATAAGGCATGTTAATGAAGCAGATAACCACAATCGTGTAACTCCATTTACTATTTTCAAGATGCCATGGAGCAGAAATGTCAACCTGTTTTTTGGGGGGGATTCCTGAAACCTTCTAACACCTTTTTTTATTTTTTATTTTTTACAGCCAATTTAAGAATTGGAAGCAATTCTGTTACTAAAATAAATATTAGAAAAAAAAATGGCTTGCTACAAAGAATACATGAAATACTCGCCTCTCATTCTGCCTGCGCCACCAAGCTCTGCAGAAGCGAAGAAGAATCGCTGGCTGAAGATCCTGCAGAATCCGACACTTCTAGTCATGTTAAATTCCTGTCCTCCTGGAGGTGTTGGATTCTGCAGAATAATAAGCCGTTGGTTCCTCTTCAGTGGGTATGGAATCAGTGGGTGCGGGCGAGCAGTAAAGGCGAGTATTTCCTGTCTTCTTTGCAAATAGCAATTCATTTAGAATATTTATTTCAGTGACAGTGTCGCTTTAAATTGAATGAGATCCTAAGTGTTTTACTATAACTCTAACAGGGTTAAACATTTGAAAGTTGTAATATAATATAAATATAAATATATGCTTGGTAAATCATTTTTGTAAATTCAAATTGTGTGTAATATTGGATGCTATAGTTCTTTTACTATGCTGTCATTTTTTTTAGTGATAGGCAAATGTATTCTTCAGTAGGATTATTGCAGCTCCTTTAGCCTATTCATTTGGTATTTTGGGATAATTGTGCTTGTCATGTCTGCCCTACAGAGAATCAGTTTTTATACATACAGAAGTTACAGGCAACAAGTGAATGCAATAAGTATGCCACTAATGCTCTCCAGGAAACACTTCAGCTGTGCTAAAGTCAACAAGGTTCATGCAATTTATCATAATCTGTATTATCTGTAATCCCCTGCACAAGCACCCCCCACGGCTCACTAGGAGCGTACCTCCTGAAACCTGTGCTGTGTAGTTTTCTCTCCCCTATTCTATATCAGTAGCATTCATACTTCCAAGGTAGGTCTATTGATTTATGGAAGAAATTCTTTGTTACATTTTTTTTTAGGTTTTCTGTAAGGGAGGAGCATGTGTTGGGTGTGTTGGGGAATAGCTCTTCAGTATCCCAAGCTGGGGGTTCTCAGATCACCGGATTATTTAAAAAAGGGAGTAAGGTGGACTGGTGCACAGCCATACCATAGTGCAGGGATATGCACTTAGCGCACCTCCAGCTGTTGCAGAACTACAAGTCCCAAGACTCTGACAGCCACAAGCATGGCACCCAGAGGCAGAGGCATGATGGGACTTGTAGTTTTGCAACAGATGGAGGTCCGCTAATTGCAGATCCCTGCCTTAGTGTAATCATTTGGTACTGAACTGGTAGGCTGTGCATCCTGTATGCATCTCAATTTTCAATGTTGACTGGTTCCAAGTTTGAACCCATTTTGTTGCTGCTGACATAATGACAGTGGCAACACCCAACACTACAGGCATATCCCACTTTTACGTACACAATGGGGTTTATTTATTAAAGCTGGAAAGTGCGAAATCAGGCTCACTTCTGCATAGAAACCAATGAGCTTCCAGGTTTTGTTATCAAAGCTTAACTGAACAACCTGGGGTTAGAAGCTCATTGGTTTCTATGCAGAAGTGAGCCTGATTTTGCACTTTCCAGCTTTAGTAAATAAACCCCATTGTGTACTTAAAAGTGGAGTATGCCTGTATAGCAACTGAGAGTCCTCTGCATGTTTACTCTCAGCTGCCTGCTTTCCTGTAGAAGTGGTTGGCAGCTGCCTAATCACTTATCACATTTACTGCTGGGAATGTTGCATCCCATACAGATACCCCCCCCCCCCCCCTCCCCCCTTATCATTCTCCATATGATAAAAAGGAAGATAAGGTAAAGGAAATCTATAATCACTGCATACATTTTAATTTTATTATATCAGCATTAAAGCGGGGTTCCACCCTAAAGTGGAACTTCCGCTCATCGGAACCCCCCCCCCTCCGGTGTCACATTTGGCACCTTTCAGGGGAGCGGGTGCAGATACTTGTCCAAGACAGGTATTTGCACCCACTTCCGGGCATAGACTCCCACGGGGGTGTCTATGCCTCTTCCTGTCCCAGCGCGCTGTCTGCTGGGACACACATGGGTCCCAGAGGTAGCGCAGACCATTCCTATTGCGCTGCACGACTCGCGCATGCGCAGTAGGGAACTGGGAAGTGAAGCCGCAGCGCTTCACTTCCTGATTCCCTCACCCAGAATGGCAGCGGCAGCAGCCTCAGCTGCCGACATCGCCGGACCCTGGGACAGGTGAGTGTCCATTTATTAAAAGTCAGCAGCTGTAGTATTTATAGCTGCTGGCTTTTAATATTTTTCCAGTGAAATCCCTCTTTAAGTATTTTTGACAATATGAGTTTTACTTTAAAATCTCCTTTCATGTTGTGAGTTCTGCCTGTCTGCTGGTCGTCTCTTTCCACAACTTCCTGGATTCTCTGTATGCTTTGCAGCTTCTCCTCTTCTGTTTACTGTACATTTCTAAGGACTACATATCCCATGTTACCTTGCTGCCTGCAATTATCTATCAAAAAGTGTTTTCCAGTGATAAACCTTTCATCTGATTGTTATAGTAAAAAGGGGTCGCTGGTTCGTACCCCAACCACGGTACTACCTGTCTGGAGTTTGCATGTTCTCCCTGTGCCTGCGTGAGTTTCCTCCGGGTACTCCGGTTTCCTCCCACACTCCAAAGACATGTTGGTAGGTTAATTGGCTTCTGTCTAAATTGGCCCTTGTATATGAATGTGAGTTAGGGACCTTAGATGGTAAGCTCCTTGATGGTAGGGACCGATGTGAATGTACAATGTATATGTAAAGCTCTGCGTAAATTGACGGCGCTATATAAGTGCCTTAAATAATAATAATTCATTTCTGCATTTGTAAATTCCAAAAGCCAATATAGAATCCAGTGCTGTGCCCAGCTTCAGTTCTTCTTCTCGTCTCTCTGATCTCACATGCTTGGTTGAGAGCAGCGGGAGTCGTTAGCTTCTGCTACTGATAGTCAAAGCGTAAGAGGAAGGAACAGGGGGCAGGGCTGAGCACCCTGGCTCGGGATTGAGCCTGCATATGTGCCCCAATAACAAGAGGCTTGCTTTGGTGGCACACACAGAACTGGTGGAGTAAGTGTCACCAAGGGACCCCAGAAGAGGAGGTTCAGGGCCGCTCTGTGAAAAACCCTCACTCAGAGCAGGCAAGTATAACATGTTTGGGGTTTTTTGGGGTGGGGGGGGAGGTGTTCAAAGCATTTACAATCACTGTAAGAACTTTGGGGATAAATATTTTACATAACTAAATAAAAGCTGATCATTGTAAGCACCCCTGTGCTAGTGTTAAATCTTCTTAGTGTCTCAGCCTTCTAACTGTTGCATCTGCAGAACAGCTTTTGCTGTTTAAAATCAACAGACTTAATGGCAGGAACACCAGGTGAGAATAAAAGAAAGAACACCTAAAATAGTAAACTAATACAGCCATCATGTCTAAAATTGGTAAGCTGAAACACAATAAATGTTTGCTACTTTAACACCTTCAATATTGGGCATTTTCACCCCCTTCCTGCCCAGGCCAATTTTTAGCTTTCAGCGCTGTCACACTTTGAATGACAATTTAGTGGTCAACACTGTACCCAAACAAAATTGTTCTCGGTTTTTTATAGAGAGATAGAGCTTTATTTTGGTAGTATTTTTTGCTAAAAAATAAATAAAAAAATTAATAAATAAAGTTTTTCTAAGTTTCTGTTATAAAAGTTTGTAAATTACTACTTTTTCACCTTTACTGATGTGCGCTGATGGGGCTGTATTGATGAGCACTGATGAAACTGCACTGAGGGGCACTGATGAGGCTGCACTGATGAGATGGCACTGAAGGGCACTGATGAGGAGGCACTAATATGCAGCACTGATGGGCACTAATAGGTGGCACTGATGAGGAGGCACTATTATGCAGCACTGATGGGCACTGATATGTGGCACTGATGGGCATGGGTAGGTGACACTGATGAGCACTGATAGGCAGCACTGGTGGGCACTAATAGGTGGTACTGATGAGGAGGCACTAATATGCAGCACTGATGGCCACTGATAGGTGGCACTGATAAGCACTGATGGACAGCACTGATAAGCAGAACTGGTGGGCACTGATAGGTGGCACTTATTGGCACCAATAAGCAGCACTTATAGTGACTGATAGGCGGCATTGATAGGCGGCAATGATGGGCACTGATTGGCGGCACGTATGTCCGAAACTGATGTACAGGCATTGATGGGCACTGAAAGGCGACATTGACTGTCATCGCTGATGGCCACTCATTGGCATCACTGCTGGGCACTGACTGGCATTAATGCTGGGCACTAATGCTGGACACTGATTATCTGTGTAGACCTCCCCTGTGAGGAAATGCCGCTTATAGGCTCTCCTCACACTGACAGAGAAGAATGCCAATAACCTGCATTTCCTTCTTTACATGTGATCAGTTATGATTGGACCCAGTTCAATGGGTAAAGAGCCTTGTGATCGGCTCTTTACTGAGATCGGTAATATGCCATGTCCCAGGGACACAGCACACCATCGATCATTGTGCTGCGTGTCCCCACAGGTGCACAAGTGCGGTGAGAGTGGGACAACGTCATATGACATCGTCCCACAATGAGAGAGCCACCTTGCGCCTGTCAATTGTGACTATGATGGGAGGGAGGTGGTTAAAATGGAACTCCAGACAAAACCTTTTTTCTTTGATAAATTTATGAGGGGTTAGAGATCATGAGAACGTTTCATTGTTATCTGGATTTCTTTTTTACTACCTAAAGTAGTGAAATGCCACCTCTGGACGCAGCAACACTCCGATACAAACTCCAGTACGTGGCAGGAATGTCAAGCCTGGAGACACACTGGGGTTGATTTACTAAAACTAAACAGTACAAAATCTGGTGCAGCTTCCAGGTTTTAGGCTGGTTTCACACCTACCGTATATACTCGAGTATAGGCCGACCCGAATATAAGCCGAGGCCCCCAATTTACCCCCAAAAAAACTGGCAAACTTATTGACTCGTGTATAAGCCGAGGGTGAGACATGCCTGTCCATCCCTGTGTGTGTGTCCGTCCATCCCTGTGTGTCCGTCCATCCCTGTGTGTCCGTCCATCCCTGTGTGTCCGTCCATCCCTGTGTGTCCGTCCATCCATCCCTGTGTGTGTGTGTGTCCATCCATCCATCCATCCCTGTGTGTGTGTGTCTCCATCCATCCATCCATCCATCCCTGTGTGTGTGTGTCTCCATCCATCCATCCATCCACCCATCCCTGTGTGTGTGTGTCTCCATCCATCCATCCATCCATCCCTGTGTGTGTCTCCATCCATGTGTGTGTGTGTGTGTGTGTGTGTGTGTGTGTGTGTGTGTGTGTGTGTGTGTGTGTGTCCAGCCTACCTTTGTCCCGAGCCTCCGTCCCGTGCCTTGCCTCCGTCCCGTGCCTTGCCTCCTTGCATCCGTCCCGTGTCGTGCCTTGCCTTGCCCCCGTCCCGTCCCGTGCCGTGCCGTCCCGTGCCCTCTTCGTCGGCGGCCATTGTAAAGTTCAAAAGCTGCGCCGCCGCCTTCGCCTGTGATAGGCGGAACACTGAATTTCCCAGCAGCCTGTGTTCCGCCTATCACAGACGTCGTATCATCCTCGTCCGTAGTACGAGGATGATACGACGTCCGTGATAGGCGGAACACAGGCTGCTGGGAAATTCAGTGTTCCGCCTATCACAGGCGAAGGCGGAGCCGGAGGCGCGGCTTTTGAATAGAATGGCCGCTGTCTGTCTGCTCGACACGCTGATCGAGCGGGCAGACAGCGATGACTCGAGTATAAGCCGAGGGGGGCACTTTCAGCCTCAAAAAAGAGGCTGAAAATCTCGGCTTATACTCGAGTATATACGGTATGCATTTTTTGTGCTTTTTGCATTTTGCAGATTTACACTACAGAACGTGTTCCATAGGAAACCATGGTAGATGGACTGTAGTGCAAATCTGCAAAATGCAAAAAAGCAATAAAACTGCATAGGTGTGAATCCAGCCTTAGAGTCAAAGCTTCATTTAAATCCAGGTTCACACTGACAGCGGGAATGAAATTGTGTGTCAGCTGAACTCGCACAATTTAATTCCCGACTTCGGGGGCGATTTGAGAGACATCTGTGAGGGTTGCTGCACAGATATCTATGGAAATCGCCCCCTGAAGTCACCAAAAGTAGTACAGAAACTACTTTTGGGAATTCGGACTGTGCCGTTGCCAGCAATTGCAGCCGATGTGGCATGCGATTTAACATGTCAGATAGCTCCAATGTGAACCAGGGTTAAAAAGCTGAAGTAAGAAGTGGATTGGCTACTATGCACAGCTGCACCAGATTTTGCATTCTTCAGTTTTAGTAAATCAACCTCACTGTCTGCATCTAGGGTCAGGTGGAGGTTCTATTCACATGTATCCACTGATGAGCAGTTACACACAATTAGTATCGGCGTCGGCCATTTATTTGTACGGAGTACAAATCTGACAGCCGCCGCAGACAGCTGCAGTTGTTGGCAGGGAGCATTTAGAATCAAGCTATTTTTTTTTTCAGACAGACACCCCTGTTTACTGCTATACTGCGGTGTGAATGTAGCCTCATTCATTCATTTGTACAGTTGTCCTTTTATCCTCCTTAGCGGTAATACCGAGTGTGTCTCGGGGTGAATATCCATTACCAAAGGCGGTAACCCCGAGCCACACTCGGGATCGCATCGCAGGATCCAGGCAAAGTTACTACCCTTGTCCCCAGGATCCTGCGATGTCTCCCCGCTGTGTGCGAGCCGTGTCCTCCACCGAATCTATCACTGTGCTGAGCTCCATTCCCTGCGAGCGTTGCGACGCACAAGGGAGAACGGCGCCAAATTCAAAAAGTTAAAAACACAAAACACCTACAGTACACTTACAGATTACATTACTGTATCACATTATTTCACATCCCTTTTGTCCCTAGTGGTTTGTCCAATGCCCCGCAGCAATAATATATTAGGCTGGATTCACACCTATGCATTTTTAGTGCTTTTTGCATTTTGCAGATTTGCACTACAGTCCATTTAACATGGTTTCCTATGGTACACGTTCTGTAGTGCAAATCTGCAAAATACAAAAAGCACAAAAAATGCATAGGTGTGAATCCAGCCTTAGAATCACTTGCAAAATTGAGAGATAGTGATTCGTGGGGAAATCCGTCATCAAACACTGACAGTAACGACAGCGACAATTCTGCAACTGAGCAGGTTTGAGTGTTTTTGATCTGATTACATTATTGAATACTTTTTATTATTAATATATTATTATTTGTTGTAATTATTTATAGTTATTTATTATGTTATGATTTCGTGTTTTTGAACTTTATCATACCCAGGATGTCTACTAGACTCTCTTGTTTGGACAGATTTAAGTGAGTTATTCCTAAGAATTACAGGCCTACAATATAAAACAAGGTGCCACTTTGAGCATCAAAAATCTAACATAATCATACTGCCAGGGAGGTTAATTAAATCTCCCCTCTCCAGGTACAGCTTGCCTGCTAAAATATTTACCTTCCTCTTTATTCCAGTGATCTTCACTTTTTGCAGAATCAGAAGATTTTGCATGGAAAATTCGAATTCCTTTTTTTACCCTGCATGCAATGCCGCAGCCCTGTTCATGTCTACTCATTGTGGCCCTTAGCATTATAGTAATGATCAAATACACACACAAAAAAAAAAAATAAAAAATCAATTAAATGTCCTTAAGTGCACCCCAAAAAATACATATTCTAAATAAAAAAAGTATATATTTTTTTTTTTTATAAACAAGTTTCACCTAAGCAGCCCAACGAGCGAAACTGCCAACAGCAGATTCTGTAAGTTAGTCAAAATCACTTCACTCGTTCCTATAAAAGATCATTTTAGGGAAATGAATACAACAACAAAGTGACGAGTGGCAGAGCTGAAGATCCAGTGCAGTGACCTCAGCAGTGGCCCAAGGGATGCCAACGTTATCAGGACCAAGATCAGTGCTGCAGCCTCCCCAGCCTGCGCAATCATTGTGTGAGAAGCAGATTTGTCATTAGGACTCTGGCATAGCATTACCACCACAAAACTAAAATTAGCAAAATGTCAGAAATGAAAAGATTGATTCACCCAGACGCAATTATCATTTAAAAGTGCTTGATTGAGGTGCTGCAGTTGGGTGATTTATTCTGCATACCATATACATAATTAAAGTAGTGGAGCGGAGTAATTTATCAATCTAGTCTGGAGGCTGGAGGTTGAGGAGCTGTATATGTTTGTTTTAATAAAAAATGTTCAGGCTCCTCTTCACTGGAGGCCGCCCTATACTCCTCTGTTTCCAAGAGTGAAAGTGATGATTATATGAAATCATTGCTGGCAATACACTGGTAGATTTTCGAAGGAAGGTTTGTACAAAAAATCTCATTAGTACATTAAATAATGTCAACAGAGACTTGATGAATATCATTTGAAGGAGTACTTACAATTTTTGTTTGCTTTTAACATTCAATTTCAGTATGGATATACGGTATATCCCAAAAGTGAATACATCCCTCACATTTTTGTAAATATTTTATTATAACTTTTCATGTGACAACACTGAAGAAATGACACTTTGCTACAATATATAGTAGTGAGTGTACAGCTTGTATAACAATGTAAATTTGTTGTCCCCTCAAAATGACTCAACACATAGCCATTAATGTCTAAGCCACTGGCAACAAAATTGAATACACCCCTAAGTGAAAATGTCCAAATTGGACCCAAAGTGTCAATATTTTGTGTGGCCACCATTATTTTCCAGCACTGCCTTAGCCCTCTTGGACATGGAGTTCACCAGAGCTTCACAGGTTGCCACTGGAGTCCTCTTTAGTCCTCCATGAAGACATCACAGAGCTGGTAGATGTTAGAGACCTTGCGCTTCTCCACCTTCCATTTGAGGATGACCCACAGATGCTCAATAGGTTTTAGGTCTGGAGACATGCTTGGCCAGTCCATCACCTTTACCCTCAGCTTCTCTAGCAAGGCAGTGGTTGTCTTGGAGGTGTGTTTGGGGCCGTTATCATGTCGAAATACTGTACTGCACCCCAGTCTCCGAAGGGAGGGGATGATGCTCTGCTTCAGTATGTCACAGTACATGTTGGCAATCATAGTTCCCTGAATGAATTGTAACTGCCCAGTGCCGAGAGCACTAATGCAGCTCCAGACCATGACACTCCCACCAACATGCTTGACTGTAGGCAAGACACACTTGTCTTTGTACTCCTCACCTGGTTGCCACCACACACGCTTGACACCATCTGAACCAAATAAGTTTATCTTGGTCTCTTCAGACCACCGGACTAGGGATGAGCTTCGAGTTCGAGTCGAACCCATGTTCAACTGGAATATTGCCTGTTCGCCTGTTCACCAAACAGCGAACAATTTGGGAAGGTGCTTGTTTCCTGTGCTTAGAACTGTCCCTGCACAAAGTGTAATTTCTGCAGGAAAAAAAGTAATTTAAAATCACTTGCGGCTATAATGAATTGTCGGCTCCCATAATATAGAGTCATTCAAAGTCATTGATAAAAAAAAAGCGTGGGGTTCCCCCAAATTCAATTAGCAGGCCCTTCAGGTCTGGTATGGATATTGAGGGGAACCCCACATCAAATAAAAAAAAAATTACGTGGAGTTCCCCCTAAAAATCCATACCAGACCCTTTATCCGAGCACGCAAACTGGCAGGCCGCAGGACAAGAGGGAAGGACGAGAGAGCGCCCCCCTCCTGAACTGTACCAGGCCACATGCCCTCAACATTGGGAGGATGCTTTGGGGTCCCCCCAAAGCACCTTGTCCCCATGTTGATGAGGACAAGGGCCTCATCCCCACAACCCTGGCTGGTGGTTGTGGGGGTCTGCGGGCGGGGGGCTTATCAGAATCTGGAAGCCCCCTTCAACAAGGTCACCTGACCCCACCCCCTCTGACACAAGGGGAAAGCCCTGCTTCCCCAATGACGTGCGGGTGACCCCCTCTGATGTAACAGAAACCTGCATGCATCCCCGGGATCTGGGGGTCCCCTTGTTAAAGGGGGCTTCCAGATTCTGATAAGCCCCCCACCCGCAGACCCCCACAACCATCGGCCAGGGTTGTGGGGATGAGGCCCTTGTCCTCATCAACATGGGGACAAGGTGCTTTGGGGGGGACCCCAAAGCATCCTCCCAATGTTGAGGGCATGTGGCCTGGTACGGTTCAGGAGGTGGGCTGCTCCCCCCCCCCTTTTCCTGCGGCCTGCTAGGTTGCGTGCTCGGATAAAGGGCCTGGTATGGATTTTTAGTTCCCCTTACAAGCCCCCCCTTACAATCCATACCAGACCTAAAGGGTGTGGTATGGATATTTGGGGGGAACCCCACGTCATTTTTTTTACATTTGACGAGGGGCTCCCCTTAATATCCATGCCAGACCTGAATGGCCTGGTAATTGAATTTGGGGGAACCCAACGCTTTTTTTTTTATCAATGACTTTCAATGACTGTTCTCTGTATTACAGGGAGCTGACAATTCATTATAGCCGCAATTGATTTTAAATGACTTTTTTTCCTGCAGAAATGACACTTTGTGCAGGGACAGTTCTAAGCACGGGAAACATGCTCTTCTTTACAGGCATACTATACACACCCCCCAGGTACGAAATTTAAAGGAATATTACACTTTTATTGTTTCACTTTAAGCATTATTAAAATCACTGCTCCTGACAAAACGGCTGTTTTTAAAACTTTTTTTTGCATTGATACATGCCCCCTGGGGCAGGACCCAGGTCCCCAAACACTTTTTATGACAATAACTTGCATATTAGCCTTTAAAATTAGCACTTTTGATTTTGAACGTTCGAGTCCCATAGGCTTCAATAGGGTTCTAAAGTTCACACAAAGTTTAGGTCTGTTCGCAGGTTCTGGTGCGAACCGAACCCGGGGGGTGTTAAGCTCATCCTTAAACAGGACATAGTTCCAATAATCGATGTGATTAGTCTGCTTGTCTTCAGAAAACTGTGGGCTTTTTTGTGCATCATCTTTAGAATAGGCTTCCTTCTGGGATGACAGCCATGCAAACCAATTTGATGCATTGTGGGGAGCATGGGCGTCCGCAGAACTTTTTTCAGGGGGGGGGGTATAATTTTAGGGTCACCCATGCGCCACTCCTTTTCGACAATGTCATTATCACATTATCATGGTCAGAGACTGCAGACGTAGTACAATCCCTAGGATATGTAATGGATAATGGCCAACAGGCCCTCTCAACAGACTCAGCGAAACTACAGCAGTGATACCTCTGGCTGGATGATCGCTCACTCTGGGTTCCCCTGCGGGCGACTCTGGTCAGTAGTGTAGCATGTCTGTACCCTGGCAGTGGCTCAGTCTTTCTCTCTCTGGTGGTGCTGGGCAGCGTGGCTCTCTATGCTGGCGCTGGACAGCATGACTTTCTCTGGTGGCGCAGGGCAGTGTAGCTCTGTCTCTGGTGGCGCTGGGCAGCGTGGCTCTCTCTCTGGCTTCTGCTCTGCACACTCCTCGTTCTTTTTCCTGTTGCACTCTCTCCCTCAGCTTTTTTCCAGGCTTCAGTCTCTCAATCTTTCTCAATTGAGCTGTAGCCTCCTCCCTGTGGAAAATGGGGCCACCAATCTTTGGGACTACATGTCCCATGATGCTCTCCTCTCCTAGTCTCCTTTGATTGGCCCTCAGTTATGAACAATAGGGAAGGAACGGAGCGGGCAGAAAGTTGGGCAAGGAACCTGGTGAGAGCCATCATCTCTTCTTCCCGACAGGAGAAAGGGGGGGTGACCGGGAGAAACCTGATAGCCCGCAGCTTGCCATTCTCTTGTCACAGCGCCGCCGAGTTCACTGCTGGACTGAGCAGGGAAAAGAGCCCGCAGTCACACTACACGGATAGGGGGACTTGACAGCACCTTGATGGTGTCACCCCACTGGCGGGTTGCACATGGGTGTGTGCTGCCCACACCCCGATAGCGATGGAACTGTGTTGAATTTAAGATCTGATCCCTGATTCCAGGGGGGGGCACTTGACCCCCCTTGCCCCTACCTGCGGACGCCCATGGTGGGGAGTATGTTCTGAGCACTGACAGGCTGACCCCCCACCCCTCCAACCTCTGCAGAAATGCTGGCAGCACTTATATGTCTATTTCCCAAAGACAACCTCTGGTTATGACACTGAGCACATGCACTCAACTTCATGGTGAGGCCTGTTCTGAGTGGAACCTGTTCTGGTAAACCACTGCAGCTCAGTTTCAGAGTCTTGGCAAGCTTTTATAGATCCTCAGAGAGTTCTTTGCCATGAGGTGCCATGTTGAATGTCCAGTGACCAGTATGAGAGAGTGAGAGTGATAACACCAAATTTAACACATCTGCTCCCCATTCACACCTGAGACCTTGTAACACTAATGAGTCACATGACACTGGAAGGGAAAATGGCTAATTGAGTTCAATTTGGACATTTTCACTTAGGGGTGTACTCACTTTTGTTGTCAGTGGTTTAGACAATAATGGCTGTGTGTTGAGTTAATTTAAGGGGACAGCAAAATTACACTGTTATACAAGCTGTACACTCACTACTTTACATTGTAGCAAAGTGTAATTTCTTCAGTGTTGTCACATGAAAAGTTATAATAAAATATTTTCAAAAATGTGAGGGGTGTACTCACTTTTGTGAGATACTGTACATAACTGAACAAAAACCAAGTACGTTGTTTGTTCAAGAAAAAATTTCCATCCTGCCCCTTCAAATTTTATCATCACTATGGTAAAACATAAAAGCTGGTTTAACCTCATTAAGCATTAGAGCATTGGTCATCAACCCTGTCTTCAGGGCCCACTAACAGGCCAGGTTTTATGCATTACCTTGGGGAGATGCAGACTACAATAGTGCAATCACTGAGCAGCAAATGATATCACCTGTGATGTAGTTCAATTATCTTGCAAACCTGGCCTGTTAGTGGGTCCTGAGGACAGGGTCGATGACCACTGCATTAGAACATCAAATAAACATACTAAAAACAATAATTTTTGAACAAACTTCTACTAGTGTATGGGCAACCTAAAGTGTCATTAATCATAAAAAAACCACATTATTAAATGGTGTATTACATGCTGTTCATACTCAGTCACTATGAGATTTGTTTTCTGTATTCTGCTGAAAACCTGGTTGACCCTGCTGCTCTCTATTCTCCACCTTGTGTTCATGTCCCCAATTCAGCTAGGGATTTTACAGAGCAGTGTTGGCAGCTTTGCACATGCTCAGTTTTCAGTGAGTTTCTATGTTGAGCATTTCCTCCCTATCACATCGGATAGAAAAAGGGGTTTATTTACAGGGAAGGTGGGACTTTATATGAAGCACGTAGCAGCAAAAAGATAATTGGATGAATGTAAAGGAATTTTATTAGAAAACTAATTTGTAAGCATACAGTTGTCGGTAACAATGGTACACAGTAACATACATATAATAATACATATAATAATTAGAGAATTAAACATAGTCTGTATAAAAATGTGATAATATCAATGGTATGCAATAAACAAAGTAATAATAATAAAATTGATAGTAATCTCTTGTGGTATGAACACTTAAAATTCCCTCATTCACCTCAAGGAAACATGATATGTAACAATAGAAGGGTAATGCCTGCAGGACCTATAGCCTCACTGGACCTGGTGGGGAGTAAACATTACATAATAACTTGAAAGGTCTTGATGAAATTGATAAAGACATGGCGATCGGTAGCTCTACGCGTTTCGTGGCTTAAATGCCACTCGTCAGGAGAAAGCGTGTGTGTGATCTATAAAAACATATTATTAAAGTAAGAGAGGAAAAAATATAGATATGAATGGAAAGACAATGTTAGGGGTAGGGTAAAAAACCTCCATAACCAGGGCTTACTTGTTAAGGTTGACCATATTAATGGCGTGGTGATGGGACTCTGCAGGAGGTCCAGGAAACAGCTCCACACTGGAGCTGAGGTGGACAGCCCCGCGGTTTGGAAGGGGTGGCACCCAGGGCAGGCACGAACCACAGAGACGTTCTGGGGAGGGAGGAACAATTTTGAGCAAGGAAAAGGGGGGAAAGGGGAAAAGGGGGTGAAAAAGAGGGGAGAGGGGAAAAAGGGGGGAGGAAGGAAGGAGGGTAAAGAGGGAAGGAAGGGAAAAAAAGAGGAGAGGGGAAGAGGGAGAGGGAAAGGGAAGGGGGAAAGGGGGATGAAGTAGGGGGAGAAAAAAAAGAAAGAACAACTGGGAAAAAAGGGGGGGGGAAGGGCAGAAGAGAGGGAAAGAAGGAAGGGGGAGGGAAAAAGGGGAGTATAAGTGAAGGAATGGTGTTGGGAATGGGGGTGAAGATGACTGGAGTGTGAGATGGAAGAGAGTGATTGAGGGAACCATAAATTGTGAAGGTGATAAAACCATAATAGTGGTGCTGAGTATAACAAGTTTACCTAGTGAAGTTGAGGAACCCAATGGGAGAGAACCAGAAGAGTCATGCGCAGCCAATCAATGTGACAGTGGGTGTATGGAAAGCCCTGCGTGCCGGGACCACCAATGCTATGCTGTGTGGCAAGGGGAGGGGCGCTATGCGTCGGAGAGCAGGACCTCCAGCCACATCACATCTGAGCAGCCCATGTGACTATAGAGACACACATGTGAGTGTGTACACAGTGGTAAATGACAGCCCTCTCCCTCCTCTCTCCTCCATGCCCACTAACCAGCTAAACCCAATTGGAGCCCTGATTTTGTGGGATTGTCCCTGATTTGGAACAAAGTCCCTCTGTCTGAACCGTACCAGGCCACATGCCCTCAACATTTGGAGGGTGCTTTGGGGGTAGCCCCCAAAGCACCTTGTCCCCATGTTGATGAGGACAAGGGCCTCATCCCCACAACCCTGGCCAGTGGTTGTGGGGTCTGCGAGTGGGAGGCTTATCGGAATCTGGAAGCCCCCTTTAACAAGGGGACCCCCAGATCCTCCCCCCCATGTGAAATGGTAAGGGGGTACAAAAGTACCCCTACCATTTCACAAAAAAAGTGACAAAAATGTTAAAAATGACAAGAGCCAGTTTTTGACAATTCCTTTATTAAAGTCTTCTTCTTTCCATCTTATGTCTATACGTGCGGCATGTCTATAGCGGCCCACTGATCGCCGCCTTCCGTACGCCGAGAATATAATAGTAAATGGGGCATTGCGCTGTGTTACAGGCGCAAATGTTTTGTGAATACGAAAAGGGCCGTTGCGCATCGGTGTGCACCGCAACTCATGGTGCAAACCGCACGTAAATCAGCCCCAGTGTGTGCTTAGTATCACTTTAAGTAAGGAAGACATTATACCTGCCAAGTTGGCTTTTTTTTTTTTTTGGATGACGCAACTTTGTAATGTTCATAATGAAGCAGGCCACAAAAAATCAATATACCTAAAAAATATTGTCTAAATCCACAGCTGCTTTCTTCCCCAGTACTTTTACTTTATACTGGCTTTTTAAATAAATACATAATAATTTAGAAGCTGGATGAAAAGGTAAAAGTATTCCTAAGGGCTCTTACACACAGGCAGCCAGAGAGTGGCAAAATTGGAGGGCTGGGCTGCAGTTTTACTACTCCCTACTTCTGAGCTAATTCTACTATTGCAGATGATGCCGATGATGATTACAGCCATGATGCTTTGCTTTGCAGTAGCAGTGATTTTAGCTTGGCTTGCAAAGTTTGACAGGTGGCAACGCCTTTTAAATGTAGCTTTTAATGTCAAAGGGAGCGTGCTGCAACCACGAGTACATATTTTATGGCTCGCAGCACAGTATTTTAACCGCTTGAATCCCAGGCCAATTCTGACACTTTTCACATATATGTAAAAATCTGCATTTTTTTGTTTGTTATAAAATTACTTACAACCATCAAACATTGTATATTTTTTAGCAGAGGCCCTCGAGAATAAAATGGTGGGTGTTGCCATTTTTTGAGACACGATATTTGCGCAATGGCTTTTAAAACACAATTTTTGGGGGGAAAAAATGCACTTTAATGAATTTTAGTGCACACTAACAAACTATAATATCCAATTTTGGTAAAATATAAAAGATAATATTAAGCTGAGTAAATAAATGCCTAACATGTCACACTTTAAAATTATGTGCGCCCTTGGAACTACACTAAACTACAGTGCCAAAGAGTTACAAAGGAGTTCTGCAGCTAAAATGATTGCTTTCACTATTGCTCTCACATCGATAACTCACATATGTGGCGCGATTGGTGTTCATATGTACATAAGGACTTACATATGCATTTGCACGTGAGCATGGGGGGATAAGGGGGCTTTCATTTTGTATTATTATTATTATTGATTTTATTTAAAACTGTTTTACACAGCCCTTTTCATTTTTATTTCAACTTTATTGGTATCACAGCGAATGAACAATATCCCTCATGTTAACAATTAACATGACAGATACACTTTACAAGCCCCTAGATTATCCACTTAAGGACCGACTGAGATTTGGTGTTTACAAGTTAAAAACTGTTTATTTTTTTTGCTACAAAATGACTTAGAACCCCCAAACATTATATATATTTTTTTCTAACACTAGAGAATAAAATGGCGGTTGTTGCAATACTTTGTGGCTCACCGTATTTGCACAGCGGCCTTACAAGCGCACTTTTTTTGGAAAAAAATACACTTTTTTCAGTTAAAAAACAAGATAACAGTAAAGTTAGCCCATTTTTTTTATATTGTGAAAGATAATTTTACGCCGAGTTAATTGATACCCAACATGTCGCACTTCAAAATTGCGCCCACTCGTGGAATGGCAACAAACTTTTACCCTTAAAAATCTCCATAGGTGACGTTTAAAAAATTCTACAGAGGAGGTCTAGGACTAGAATTATTGCTCTCATTCTAACGACCATGACAATGCCTCACATGTGTGGTTTGAACACAGTTTTTATATGCGGGCGCTGGTCACATCGGTAGCGGCGGACACAATCCGCCGCTACCGATGGCTCCGGTAAGAGCAGCGGGAGGTCCTCTCTCCCACCGCCGATAAAAGGAGGGGGGGGGCTCTCCCACCGCCGATAAAAGTAATCTTGTGGTCAATCCATCGCAGAGACCACTTTATTCTTGAAGTGGACTGCCCGCTGAAGAAGAGGATACCGGGGTTATGGCAGCTATCTGCTGCCATAACAACGGTACTCCTCTTCAAAGTAGCGGTGCAAAACAACGGGGGGCGGTCCGTAAGTGGTTAAAAGCTCTAACGTGCAGGGCCCTCTGATGCCTCCTGCAATAAGTTGTATTGTAACTGTACTGTCTGCCCTCATGTTGTAAAGCACTGTGCAAACTGTTGGCGCTATATAAATACTGTATTATAATAATAATAATGATGGAGAGATCTGGGGGATATTAGACCACAGATGTCTCCTCTGGCTTCCAAAGCATCTAATCAAACTGAGATCGGTTTGATCAGCTAAGCTTGTAAATATCCACTCTTCCTACGGAATGCAACTGAAGTGGCTGGATCGTTACTTGGCTCCCTGTAGAAATGTTATGCCGCGTACACACGATCGGACATTCCGACAGCGAAATCCTGGATTTATTTCCGACGGATGTTGGCTCAAACTTGTCTTGCATAAACATGGTTGCACAAATGTTGTCGGAAATACCAAACGTGACGTATAACACCTACGACGAGCAAAGTCCAATAGCCAGTGCGGCTCTTCTGCTTGATTCCGAGCATGGGTGGAATTTTGTGCGTCAGAATTGGATAAACACGATCAGAATTTCCGACAACGGATTTTGTTGTCGGAAAATTTGAGAACCAGCTCAAAAATACTGAACATGTCATACATACCTGCTCTGTGCAATCTTTTTTCACAGAGCAGCCCCGATTCTCCTCTTCTTGCCCCCCCCCCCCCCCCCGGCAATCCTGGCCTCCCTCTGCTGAGTGCCCCCAAGGAAGTCACTTGCTACAGGGGCACTCCCAGGCCCCAGCCCCGCCCACCATCTCCTTCCCCAATGGCTCTTGCTGCTGTCTCTGAGCCAATGAGGAGGCAGAGAACTGGGAGAGCACCTGCTCTCGTGCACATTGCTGAATTGAGATTAGTTTTTTTTAACTTTATGCATAGGATGATCAGTTTTTTTAACACCTCTAATGCCGTGTGTACACGACCGGACTTTTCTACAGCAAAGGTCCGACGGAACGAATCCGCTGGACAACTTGACTGTGTGTGGGCTACATCGGTCCTTTGCTGTCAAAGCTGTGATCAGTTTGCAACCCTGTAATGTATTCTAGGAGATACAGGACACCATGTTCATGCACAGACTCCTGTATCTGCCATGGTCAGTTTTGTGGCTAGGCCCCCCCCCCCCCACTCCAAATTCTGAAGCCTGTACAAGCCGTGCACACACAGACAAGGAACTTCCCCACTTTGTGTCACATAATGACCACCCATTTGCAGTACAGGCATGCCCCCCCATCCCCCGTTATGGGTAAGGAGGAGATGAAGGTGGCTGTGCAGTCAAGTGATTGCAAGATAAAAGATAAAAAGAGGTGTATATTACTTATTTTGGGTGAATGTAGAGTTAAATTTAAGTATAACTAAACAAAAAACTTTTTTTTTTTTTTGTTTTGAATAGAGTGGAGAGGGATTAAAAAGCTTGTCAGGACTTTACTGCTGTCTGTGCCCCCATAACATTCTCTCTATTTGTTCTGTTTACCATTATCATTGAAAGTGAAAGTAAAAGAAAACCCCAAAGTTTAGGTTGTCCCCAGAAAAGTAATAGGGGAGAAATCTTCCAATAGGTGCACTCGTCTCATTTCCCGTGACCTTGGCGTCCCCTGGGAATTCTCTTAATTTGCAGGTATTTCCTCTCACTTCCTGTTTGGCTATGGGACAGGAAGTGAAGGGAAATCTCTGCAATAAGACACATATTGTGAAAAGAATCTGACAGGGGTTATAACCCTCCCTTGTTCTATCCAAAATGAAACTGCTATTTACTTATTGAAACTCAATTGCAAAACAAAAAAAAACAAAAAAAAACGTTTGCCTATAGTTCTCCTGCCACTGCCAGTGACAACACTAGTGTAATGTTTACCTTATTCCTCATTTTGGCGGGCTCCCTCTATCTGTACAATGCACAGCTATTGGCCCTGCATTGCACTTGATGACTTCAGCGATTGGACAAGGGTCCCACTCTGACATCATCAAGTGAGATGAAGGAGAATAACTGTGCATTGTAGGTAAGGGTCGCAAGGGCCGGTCATGACCCAGGGCTTTACAGAGAAAAGCCTGTCAGATCAAGGATTAATGTAAGAGCTGCATCTTACCCAGAGATTTAAAGGAGAAGTTTGGGGTTTAAAAAAAAACAAAACACACATATTCACCTTTATGCTGCAGCATTGATGTAATGCTACGGCTATCCCCCGTTGGCTCTAAGACTGAGAACTGAGCTCAAAAATGCTCAATTCTCAGAGTGGAGAGCAGTGACTGTCAGTCACTGCTCTCTGCTCTGCAGCTCCAGCGCTCACTGGAGTCCCGAGCTGAAGAGGGCTAGGTGAATCTGACTCTGGCTCTGACTCTGGCTCTCAAACATGCACTGACAACCAGAGCCAGCTGTCAATTGGGTAACTGGGTGGATCCCGACAATATGGTCAGAATCCTTCCAGAGCCTGGAGCTGCTCTGTGAATGTCAGCTGATAATAACCCGCTGTAGGCTTACTCTGGGTCACATCAGAGCAAAACAAAGTGCACTCCTATGGCCCACAATAAAAATATGGCCAAAAGATCTATGGCCATATAAGCGGCTTGCTATGGGGGCACTTGACGGGGGAAAGAACCCAATAGCTCTGGCGGGGGACCCAAGAAAAGGAAGAGCAGGGCTACACTGTGCAAAAACATCGCACAGAGCATTTAAGTATAACATGTTATTTATTAAAAAATAATAATTTAGTATCACTTTAAATATGGTGGTTGCATTTGTTTTCTTTTTTCTTTTTTTCTCTTACTTTGTTTCACTAGATGATCCTGCCAGTAACACTCTTCTTGTCTAAGGATGTCTGCATTCTGGATGACATAGTAACGCAGACACCTTTGAACATTATTATTTATTATTATACATGATGTATATAGCCCCGACAGTTTATGCAGGGCTTTACAATCAGCATTGTCAGTCTGGGGGAGGGTAATGCCAGATGGACTTGACTAACAAACTAAAGCTGAACTCCAGCTAATACTTTATAAGCAGTTGGAGGCGTATCTCTTGATAACGTGCAGACGACACGCATTGGGAGGGGCCTATGAGCTAACATCACACCACCCCATCCACGTGTTTGGAGCGGCAGTTTCATTTTTGTTGCCTCCTGGAGGAAGGAATCCATGTTGCCAACATGGTTAACCAAAGGAGATCAACTAAGGATTATTACTGAAGCGTGTTTATATCTCATTTCTGGTAAATGCATATAGTGTTATTCGGTGGATTCCATTCTCTGCTTGATATTCTAATACCTTTGGTGAGCATATAGTACACCTATAGATTATATGCTGGATGGACTTCTCACATATTATGGACTGTTTTCACAGTTGCATTTAATTCACTTCACTATTATATGCATTTTTTTTTGATTATTAATTTATTTAATTTATTGTTGTATATACACTATATTACCAAAAGTATTGGGACACCTGCCTTTACCCGCACATGAACTTTAATAGCATCCCAGTTTTCGTCCGTAGGGTTCAATATTGAATTGGCTCACCCTTTGCAGCTATAACAGCTTCAAGTCTTCTGAGAAGGCTGCCCACAAGGTTTAGGAGTGTGTCTATGGGAATGTTTGACCATTCTTCCAGAAGTTCATTTGTGGGGTCAGGCACTGATGTTGGACGAGAAGGCCTGGCTCGCAGTCTCCACTCTAATTCATCCTAAAGGGGTTATATCGGTTGAGGTCAGGACTCTGTGCAGGCCAGTCAAGTTCCTCCACTATAAACTCACTCATCCATTTTTTTATGGACCTTGCTTTGTGCACTGGTCCAAATCATTTGGTGGAGGGGCAATTATGGTGTGGGGTTGTTTTTCAGGAGTTGAGCTTGGCCTTTTAGTTCCAGTGAAGGTAACTCTTAAGGCATCAGCATACGAAAACATTTTGGACAATTTCATGATCCCAACTTTGTGGGAACAGTTTAGGGATGGCCCCTTCCTGTTCCAACATGACTGCATACCAGTGCACAAAGCAAGGTCCATAAAGACATGGATGAGCGAGTTTGGGGTGGAGGAACTTGACTGGCCTGCACAGAGACCTGACCTCAACCCAATAGAACAACTTTGTGATGAAATAGAGCGGAGACTGTGAGCCAGGCCTTCTCATCCACATCAGTGGCTGACCTCACAAATGTGCTTCAGAAAGAATGTTCAAACTTTCCCATAGACACACCCCTAAACCTTGTGGACAGCCTTCTCAGAGAACTGGAATGCCATCAAAGTTCATGTGTGTGTAAAGGCAGGTGTCTCAATACTTTTGGTAAAATAGTGCATATACAATTTGTTACTTTTATTAAGTGCTGCACATTTGTTATTTGGAATTCAATCACAAGGCTCTGTACGGTCACCTTGTGTGCCAGCTGCTATATCAATTGGTGCGCTCACTACAGTTATTTTATATTTGAAGTTACATCAAACAGTTTTGTTGTTTTTTTTTTATTTTTCCTTTTGGAGTAAAGGTTTTATATAAATAAATAAAGGCTGACCACTGTAAGCACCCCTGTCAGTGGTAAATGATGTGTCTTATCCCTCTAACCTTTGCTGGACAGCTTGAAAGTAAGTTGAGAATAATGCCCTATACACACGATCGGACATTCCAACTACAAAATCCGTCTGATTTTTTCCGACAGATTTTGTCCGAAACTTGTGTTGCATACACACGGTCGCACAAAGTTGTCGGAAAATCCGATCGTTCTGAACGTGGTGACGTCAAACACGTACGTCGGGACTATAAACGGGCCAGTAGCCAAGAGCTTTCATCTCTTATGCCGCGTACACACGAGCGGACTTTTCAACATCCAAAGTCCGACGGACTGATTCCGTCAGACTATTCGATCGTGTGTGGGCTGCAACGGACTTTTGATTCGCCAAAGTCTGACGGACTTTAGAATATGGAACATGCTTCAAATTTTTCCGACGGAACTTCGCCGGACCCTTCGAAAAATTTGCTCGTGTGTATGCTACTCCGACGGACTAAAACCGACGCTAGGACAGCTATTGGCTATGAACTTCCTTATTCGAGTCCAGTCGTACGTCATCACGTTCGAATCCGTCTGAGTTTAGTGTGATTGTGTGTGGCCAAGTCCGCTCAGCCGAAAAGTCCGTCAGAACTCTGTCGGAACTCCGGCAGAACTCCGGCAGAACTCCTTCGGAAGTCTGTTCGGACATAAGTCCTCTCGTGTGTACGGGGCTTTAGTTTATTCTGAGCATGCGTGGCACTTTGTCTGTCGGAATTGTCTACACACGATCGGAATTTATGCGATTGGATTTTGTTGTCGGAAATTTTTTAGATCCAGCTCTCAAACTTTGTGCGTCGGAAAATCCGACAGAAAAAGTCCGATAGAGCCTACACGCAATCGGATTTTCCGACCACATAATCCGATCAGACTTTTTCCATTGGAATTTCCGCCCGTGTGTATGGGGCATCACTGGGCAGATCACTGGGTGAAAATAAAGAAAAAAAAAAGCCTAAGCCCTTGTACACACGGTCGGACATTACAATGGACAATGTCCGATAGGACCGTGTTGTCGGATAATCCGACAGTGTGTGGGCTCCATCGGACTGTTTCCGTCGGAGTATCCAACGGACCAAGTTTTCCAGCTGGGCTATAAAATTTTCCGACAACAGAATCCGATCGGACTTTGTCCGATTGTGTGTAGAGAATTCCGATCGGACAAAGTGCCACGCATGCTCAGATCAAACTCCTACACCAAAGCTATTGGCTATTAGCCTGAACGTAGTCCCGACCTAACGAAATAACGTCATCACATTAAGTACGATCGGATTTTCCGACAACTTTGTCCAACTGTGTGTATGCAACAGTTTCGGACAAAATCCGTCAGACAAAATCCATCGAACAAAATCTGACGGATTTTGTTGTCAGGATGTCCGACCGTGTGTACAAGGGCTAAAAGAAAAAAAAAAGAAAACTAACGCAAACACTACATTTAAAAACTGGTAAGCTGCGATATATTCCATTTTTTTTGCATTTGGGTTCAGATACATTTTAAGGCTCCATGCACACTGGAGCTCATAAACCGCAGTTAAAAGCCCATAGAGTCCACTCTATGTTAGCCTATGTGTCCATGTACACATGGACGTTTTTTTAGCTTTAATAAGCAGTGGAGTTTATGGTCTTTTTTTCTGAACACCAGAAATTTGCGTTCAAAGTGCCGTTTTTCAATGCCGAAAAATGGAAAACGCAGATAAACGCGCATAAACGCTCATAAATATGCGTTTATTAGCGTTCTATTTTTTCAATGCATTGTGAGAGTTTGGAATGCATTGTGGGATTTTTGGAGTGTCCTCTGTGTATTTTTATTAAAAACGCCCATAAACGCTAACACTAAACAAACGCTCATAAAGTACAAAACGCTGTTAAAAGAATGTTTTTCAACCAGCGTTTTTCTGGCGTCCAGAAAAAAGCTTTTTTGAGCTTCAGTGTGCATGGAACTTAACCCTTGCAGTGCAGAAAGGTCTTTTTTTTTTTTTCATTTCCGGAAGTCATCGTTAGATAAGACGTATGTATTATATTTCTATTTATGTGTTATGTACGTATAATATTTATGTATTTTTGTCTACTGAGGTCTATGCATCCGGTCAAAAAAGAGGGACGGCTACGGAGGAAAGTAGGACAGAGGGATTGGGATCCAGAAGAGGGACAGTCCTTTGAATTGTGGGATGTCCAGTGAACCTTAGAGCCTGGGCTGCAGGGGAAGAAGGGACATGAGCAGGCACAAGGCTTAAACACATAGAAGACACAGAGGGCTCGGAAATGTAATGGGAAGGTGGCGTGGAGATAAAAATAGGAAGCTATCTATCCAGAGGAGGATAAAGAGGAACAGAGGAGTGCAGAAGAGAGGGGGAGTGAACAGGGGAGGAAAGAAGGGAGAGAGAGGGAGGGAGAGGAAGAAAGAAGACAGAAGGGGGGGAGAGCAGCAGAGGGGGAGGTAAGAAAACGACACCTCGCCAGGCACTGAGTTTTTAAATCCACTGCCTCTATTCCTCCTCTCCATGTTACAAAGGCTGAGAGCTGCTTTTTTTCCCCCATTCGTCTCCTGTCACTTCCTTCCTGGACGACTCCTCTGACTTTCTCATGCTGCCAGCACACAGACACTTTGCTGACTGTACACAGCCATCCCTCCTCTGCCCACTGTTGGATTGAGTTGGTGCTTCACAAGTGAAAGAGTGGAGATCTCCAGGACTCAGAAGAAGCTGTGCTACATACAAAGCCCTGGTCGCCTGGTCATCATCCCAATGAGAGAAGAGCCTCTGAAGGACTGGTAACCCTCAGCAGATGTCTCATGTAAGTAGGAGTTTTGGTGAGGAGGTCACCCTCCTCTGCACATTCGACTGCCATGCTTTGCTTAGCTGACATTGAAAAGTTTACAGTGGGTGCACTTCCAGGGCTCGCGACAACGACTGAGCGTAGCAGTTTTATTCATTTATTATAGATCGCCGACAACTTACGTACCGTTACGTTCACGTCAATCCTTGCCATCGGGGAGCCCTATCTCTTCCCTCGAAGGCCAATTTCGACAAGGCTTAATTAACAAGCCAACGCATCTTTGAAGCTTAGGAGAAAAAGTGGTGTAAGCACAGGGAGAACATGCAAACTCCATGCATCCTGGCCCGGGATATGAACCAAGAACCCCAGTGCTGCAAGCCAGACGCTTTAATCACTAAGCCACCGTGCTGCCCTGAGCTCTGTTTCGACTTTTCCCAGCATGCCGTGACCTTGTTCCACTTGTATCAAGTTGATAATTTTTTTTTTCCAAAGCAGATCAAGTTGCATAAGAATATTGTAGCCATTAGACTCACTTCCTACAGGATGTGAACACTGTCATTGCTAAGGAAGCATGCCCCGACACTCAGCAACTGGCACACGGTCCCAAATAGCTTGACATTAGTGTTGTACCTTGCTGGGTGTCACTAAAAGGTCATTTATTGCCACTTGAGCTCTTCAGAAGAGCGGAGCTTCCCATGGCACATTGTCACTGTCAGGGGAAGCAATGTCATTTATTAGGCAGCCTCCTTCCAAAGCACATTATACTATTTTAATTAGACGGCACAATTGCAATCAGCATAGCCAGCGCTCACATCCTGCTTTCTTTTGCAAGTATTAACCTCGTTCTTAACCTTAAAACACCGCCGGTGTTTAATAATAAATAAAGATGATAGCGAAACCGAAGCCTGAATGATTTATATGCTTGAAGGAGCATGTCATGTTTTATTTTAGGTTTCCATGTATAGCTTTAAATCGCTGCCTGAGCGTAGATCAAAGTTAAGAGGTGAAGTGAGTTGGCACAGCGGGGCAGGCAGTGTTTTTTTTTTTTCCCGATCCTTACCGAAAAGTTTAATATTAAAAGACATCATCAAATATCAGTAGAGCGCAGGCACGTGTTCTCGCCTTGACGCATGCAGTTCACTTTATCCCCTCGGTGGAACGGTGATGTTTGTTGTTATGCTGCTCCAGTGACTTTTTGTCTTTTTCTCTGACATTTACAAAACAACTTTTGTAATGGGATGCACAGTGTGGATGATGTTCATAAATATGATCATAAGATGTTTAATCCCATAAACCTTGGCAGAGCTTGCTACCGAAAACACCTGCACTCAACCACAACGCACACCCTACCCATTAAAAGATTGGCACTTAGGACGTTTTTTTTTTTACTGAGAAGTACAGAAATGTATGGCGTTTACTATGGAAGAACTATTCTTTTTTTTACCTTCACGTCAAGTTTTTTTTTTTACTTTTTCTTAGCATTTTTAAACACGTGTAACAATCTGAAGATTAAGCAGACGACACAGATCAGGTTCAAAACCGGTGTCACGCTTGTGCCCTTTGGCGTACTTCAATGTAGGCCAACGCTGACGCATAGAGATAGCATGACATCATTATGGCCAACGTAAACAAACTTTTGTAATAAGCGAAATGTTTTCTCACTGAGGAATACGGTGAATGATTAGCAATCAGAGCAAATGATCATTTCCCGGTTACTTGAGATTGCATGCATTGATTTGCTTCTATCTAAATCAATAGTCACAAAGAAGTTGATCCAATTAGGAGACTGAACTCAATGTCTTGCCTTGAGTTCAATGCTGAAAGACGTTATCAATAATAAACTTATATACATTTAAATATATACGTGAATTGAAATGTGTTTTTAGCCTAAAATAAGATGTAACAATTTGTTACGTTAATAAAAATGTCCTTTAAAAGATAGGAAAGAAGATTTATTGACACATTCAGCTTCCCATTAAAGTACGGCCATAGAAAATGTATATAGTCTTTCCTTAGTAAAAGTATATAGTCTTTCCATAGTAAATGTATATAGACTTTCCATAGTAAATGTATATAGTAGTAACTTTTTATTTAATTGCAACCCCAAATAAATTCACCAGCTATAAAATATCACTTAATGTAAGGTTTCTATCAATGCTCCATGTACGTAGATGATGCCCCACGTCCATAAACATATATACTGTATATACATGTATATGTCCAGATACATACATATCCAGTATTTTCAGATCAAACACTGACAATTAGCAGTCAGTGCTTTCTTAAAGCAGGTACTTTGTAGGTTTATAGCACACGTGCCTTAGTGTAGTGTGTAGCTGAGAGGGTCAGAACAGTGCTTAAGGTCAGGTAATTAATATTTAGTGCCTCTTCTAGGGCACATTCATCTCACAGCTGTATTGGCTGGAGCGCTACAGAGTTTGGCTCTTTACTTGAATCTGTCATCCCTGTGAAATCAAATCAGCTTTGTTGATCCTCAAGTCGAGTGAACAGGGGTAACCCAGCGTTGTGTGCCGGATAAAAGAAGGATTAAGCAGTTCACTTGTCACTGTGATCGACCACAGATAACATCTGCACATGCAGGGCACACTCCTTGGTTATTTGATTATAGCCTAAGGAAGACTTATCCCTGTTTAGTCATGGCTTAACGTAACTCTTGCCAAAAAGAAAAAAACAAAAAACAGTTGTGTATATATATTGAACACATTTTTACCGGCTACATTAAAACACTACACTGATGTAGGTGCATCAAAGAACCACGTTGTACCAAAACTGAATTCGCTTTGGCAATTAACATTATGGTATGATAGGTATTTTATCATCAGTATTAAAATAAATAATTGGCAATACAGATAAAAAAACTGAATAATTAAAATGTTATACATTCAATGTATAGTGGGTTACTGGTCAGGCTGTAACTTTTTTCCAGCAAGCAAATGTACATTATAACAAGTTTGATCAGCATAGCACACCTGTCATTTGGGTTATCGGAGCCAATGCTTTCTTCTTAATATTATTTAAATAGGAGATTTTTCTAATGTTCTTTCTTGAATAACTCTTTGGTAAAATTGACTAGATGAAATAAATTAAGTAAATAAACATGGAAATAGCATATTTTTTTATGTGCCACATAAATTGTCATTGAAGTGTTAATGAAACTAAAAAAAAAAAGCAAACGTGGATGTAGTGTAGTGTTTGGATTATTTTTTTATTTCGTTTTAGGATTTTGCTGAATTTTGACATTGTCCAACTTACAAAACACGGGGGTTCATTTAATTGTTGAGGCTCATTTTGGAGATAGAAAAGCAGCCTGCATATGCAGACTCTTATTATCACCTGTCTGCTTATTTGTGATGTCTTTTCACGTTCCTTAAGATGCTGAAAACATTATATGGATTCTTTTGTTTAAACGTCCATTATATGAATGTAATATATCTAGGACATATAGATATTTGTAATGCAATCAATAATATGCATGTATTACATTTGTAGTCCTTAGATTAAGTCTACTTTGTTATAGGCCTTTCCTCCATGGATCTCTCTCTACCTGTTGAAGAGTTTCTAAAATGTTATGAGCTCGTAATTGAATTTCAGAATGTCGTTTTTTTAGGGCTTTTACTCAAAGTTCACTTTTCACCATAACTTTTCTACACCTCTCTCAAGATTGTTTTCTTCATACAGCAAAATGTGTAGTATAGGCATAGATTGCCAGGGATATCAGGTTTATTTAAGTAAGCCAAGATTAATGTGCAAAGTTCTAGAAGTAACCCCTAGGAACACATGATCAATTATATTTCTTGTTCTGTACCCCACAAGCTGATGAAAGTTGAAATCTGATTGGCTTGGGGTCACTGAACTGTGCACATCATCTTTAGTCTGTGCACTGCCTTATTATTTAAGCTCATGTGTATATTAGTATTATTATTATGATTATTATTATTATTATTATTATTATTATTATTATTATTATTATTATTATCGTGGCAATCCTGCTCAACCCCATAAGTTCGGGGCATTATTAATAAGTCTGGCTACATATGTATTGGTCAGTTCATGATTAATACAGCAGTGTTTTGCTTTTATGTACTTTTTTCTTCTGTGATTATGTTTCAAATTCACTACCAGCAGTTTACTGGGTGAATTTTACCTGGATATGATTGCATACTTTTTAGTATTTTTGGAAGTGTCATTTAGGTGAACATTAAAATAGATAGAAAAAAGATTAAATATATTGACACGTGAAAGTCACTTATACATTAGATGGGCCGACACGTCTTCTAATACTGATGAAGCATACAGTGTGATTCTTGGGTGGCTTTACAAGTTATCAAGACCGAAATGAGAGTTCCTGGCATACCCACCAAATAACCTTTTATTTTTGACTCTTTTAATAAGTATCATTATTTATTATGTTATTGTAATATACATTACTAAAACAATTACCGTTAATAATTTGATGTCTAAAGTACAATCTGAGTAGAGTACATCTGAGGGTTTGTTTTACAGAATAATTTGAGGTTTTTGCTTCAGTCTCTACCTTCAAAGAAGCTTACAATCTAATGACCAATGTGTATGTGTCATAAAGACACAGACAAGAGTTAATTTTTAGATTGTGGGGGAAACTGGACCACATGGAGAAAAACTGCTGCAAACTTGGGTGTACGAACTCCATGTCTCCATCATACCCCTAGGGACTGAACCCATTACTTTAGCACTATAGGGCCACAGAGCTAACTTTACAGATCCAACATTGCCTTCAATGAAAAATGATATGAAGTAGCACTCAAACAGGCATAGTTAATGGCCAAAGTGGAAGATGCAGTTAGTAACCCATAACAACCAATCAGGACTCATCTTTCAGGGATGTCCCTAAATGAAACGTGAAATCTGAACAGCTGCTCTAGTTTACTGAACTGTGCACATTATGACTGCTTTTATACTTGATTAAATATGACCCATGCTGAACAGGAAACTTCAAATATGCGGTATCCTTATAAAACGGACACAGATATGTGTTTACCTGTGTAGACCAAATAATAAATTATTGTTGGTAATTATTGATCTCTACACTTGTTTCATAATGACAAGTGGTGTACTTTTTTTTTTTTTTTTTTTAGAATACATACATTTAGCAAGACAAAGTTCCCATTTACGGTAACTTGTGTACTACTTTACGGGATAATGTTTTACTGCTTGTTGACTCGCAGCAGAAATGTGTAGTTTTAGCCTGCATCAGGAAGCACCTTCTCTATGAACTGCTGATGTGTTTTTTAGCTTTCCCACCAATAATGTATGATAGAAAAGATAAAGTAGGAAGTATATTTATTCTGGAGGACGTTCAGTGTCAGTGGTTGAACTCTGCATCATTCTTTGCTGGTAATGAGTTTAAAACTAAGCACATCTTGAGCATGAGTAGTCAAGCATGTCTGCAAAGGCCAACGACAATACACTCACAAATGTCAGGATACAGTCGGTGTTTGACTGATCCCTTCATATGGTTTGCATACACTGATGATTTATGGTACGTGGGAATGTTCATGACCTCATTGCATGCACAAAAGCACTGCATGTAATCTAAACAGTCCTAATTGTACACAGGTCCGAAGGTGACAAACAACTCGGATTGTATTACATAGCAAAAAGCTAATAATATCAACCGTGCCTTATGCTATTGTATGGGCCTTTTATGGTGCTAGCATATTCTTTAAACTAAATATTTTAATGTGTTTAACTTACCCCTTGAACCAAAAGCACATATAGAAATATAAAGCGTGATTACTGTCAGGTCATTTTGGAGCATTTTGTAATACAACATGCTACGTCAAATGCTCAAATGTTTGTTCTTATACTCAGAAACTTATGCAAGTTTGAACCCCTATAGTAAATATTCCTTTTTATTTTGATCTTGGGTTTTGGCCTAAAGACGAAGAACATATTTAACTGATTAGCAAGTGTTTTAAATATGACCAGGGTACCCTAGATACGTATTAATTACTTTTACAAACTGCAGCTTATTACTATTTGATCTCAATGCTCTATTTTATATACTCTCCACTGTCTGTACTGCTACAGATGTATGGTTGCATCATGCATGTGTTTCCTCAAATGGAAACTTGTAAATATTTTAAAGTCATTGTACTCCCTGTTGTAGCCAGATGTTATTCAGTGTTAAAAATCATTTCAGTAATTCTGCATTTTGTGAAGTTTTTCTTAAATCCATACTCAGCTTTACCCTAGATTGTGTAACAAAGGAAACCTATGTATTTGATTCCTCTATTTGTATTGTCATAGTTCCTGAATATATATATATATATATATTAGCATAATCACCACATTCTAGGGCTAGCAAAAGTGTGCCCGTTCCACAGCAGGTACATTTGTGCAGTAGAGCTTGTTGACAGGTGGTGGGTACAGCAGTGGTAACACTTGTGGAACAAAGTAGAATGCTAAAGCAGAGTGTACTGTACAGGTTGCAGTGAAAGAGGCAGCAGAGAAGACAACTGCAGAAAGGAATGTGTGAAGTTGGTGGGGTGGGGGACAGAGGCAGCAATGGGGACCCTTCTGGGGCAGAATGTAGTGTGCAGGCAGCAGAGGCCAGAGACAGCAGATAGGACATTTGTGGAGTGGAGTGTAGTGTGAAGTTGGTAGGGGACAGAAGCAGCAAAAGTGAAGTAGTATGGAGTATGGAGTAGTATAGTATAGTATAGTAGTATGCAGGTGGTGGGGGGAAGTATCAGCAGAGGGGACACTTGTACAGCAGAATGTAGTGTACAGGTAGTTGTGGACAGAGGCAGCAGAGGGGACACTTCTCGAGAGGAGTGTAGAGTGAAGTTGTTGGGGGGGAAGAGAAGAGAGAGGGGTCACTTTTCGGAGCAGAATGAATGCAGGTGTTGGGGGACAGTGCTAGCAGATTGGACACTTGTTGATCAGAATGTAGTGTGCAAGTGGCTTTGGACAGAGGGATCAGTAGAATGAGACACTTGTGAAGCAGAATGTACTCTGCATTTAGCTGATGACATAGGCAACTAATGGGACACTTGTTGAGAGAGAGTGAAGGTGCACCTGTGGAGCATAGTCCAATGTGCTGGTGGTGGAAAACGGAGGTAGGAAAGGGGCACTATTCTGGATAAAGTAGTAGTAAAGTCCACTCCCAACTCTAATGTGCATGCAAGACTAGCAGCACCAAGCTGCCAGCCACATTGTCGTTATTTAATTTGTGTTCTGCTAGTTTGTATGACTTGTGAATGTAAGCTTTGACCAGCAACTTATGAAATCCTAAAGAAAAAACAAGTGATGCTTCCCTGTTGCTAGTAGGTCATTATAAGACTTGTAGTTCTCTTGCAACTTAGGTGTAGTGAACATCTCTTTGCTGTCTTTGTTTGAGAGCAAATCCCAATTCCCACAGCTGATCAAAACACGTGATTGTTAGTTTAGCTTTGAAAATTGGAAAAATAACAAGTCTTGTTGTTGCCCCATCCTCCTTCTAAATTATTTAGCTGTACACAAAGTCTTCTGAGATACTGAGCTTTTAAAAGTTACTGACAAGTCCCCTGAGTTACCCAATTTGCTCCAACAAGATCAAGGTTGCCATCAGCTAATCTCAAGGGTAATGGTTGTGTTTGCTATTGTAAAAGCTAGAGGTGAAGCCTATAAGTACCCTTCCCTTTGTCAGTGATCTATTATACCTAGAGAAACCACAATAGATGTAAGACTGCCACAGCATTCACCTATGCACTAGTTCCAATTCATTGAGATTTGATGGTGAAGAAAAGCAAAGTAAGAGATTATTTTATTTCATTTTACAAAAGCAATCAAATATATTGGATATGACACACCTGCAAGAACCATATTCTAAGTGAATATGTCTTTAGGTATCTTGTGTATATTTCCTAAAAGAGTTATACTTGGTATAAGTATCAAAGACGTTCTGAAGAGTGGATCACATAGAGTCATGAAATAGAACAGGACACTGGTCTATAATATAGCAACTAAAATATTTAGAGAATAATAAAAATGTGCTAACCTGAACTGACCTTACATTTAAGTTTGCCCATAAATATTGCTTATATTTCCTTCAGATTATCATACTGTAGCTCAATTTGACATCCCTTTTAGATACTTTCGAAAATTGTTAGAGTAGGAAAAAGGAGACCATCTTTAGCTTGTAAAACAAAGTGTGCACAGAATATTTTTTATTGTTTTTTTCTGTGATTCTTAGATATTCAATGCTTTCCATTGGGAATCACTTTCATTTGAGTCTGGCAGTCCATAAGCAGTTCTATGGCTGCACTTGGATTTTCAAATTAAAAACTTTTGGCTAGCCATTGGTATCAAAGGCTTACAATAATTATACATTTTTTTTTAAGTGGAAAACTAATTTCATGCCTACTTTACATTTTTTGTACTTGTTTGTTAAGCATACTTTGCATATGCTGATCTCTGAAATTTTGCAAACCTGGAAAACAAAATTCAATAATAGAATACAAATGACAAGAACCATAAAATATTAGACTGTGTGTGCCTTATTTACATGTAAAAATATAGGTGCCTGGTAAAATTAATGTATTTAGTAAATCCGTGAGTTAATTAAAATACTAGGCATGCTATCAGTTTTACTTTTTCTGTAATTTATTAGTCTGATTATTTAGGTCATGTAATACATATATATTTTAATGGTGTTCCATAGATGCGCTCATTCTGCATGGTGTCAACCCTGAAAATAGCTAATAAATTTAGTGAAGACATTCACATATTCTGCTCTGACTTTACGCATAGGCAGGCCGCATGTCTTTGTCAGTTAATTAACACATTTAAAAATATTATATCAGTCAAGATGACAGGATTCAAATTTTGTCCCATATTTGGCCTTGAGAAATATTACATATAGTGTTAAAATTGTGAAAAAGTGAACTTTTACTGAATAGAAACTTATCGTGGTGTTGTTTTTTCTCAGCAAGGGAGAATTTTGTATGCATACAAATGAAAAGAATTTAGAATAGATATAGAATAGATACAGAATAGATAGAATAGAGCATAATGTGTATACTTTTTTTTTTTACCTGTATGGGAATTAGAACTATTGGAAAATGAGTACAATAAAGTCATCCAATCATCCTATTGTTTGTCAGGTCTACCTACTGCCAAACTTTTTCCTTAAGTATTAGAGCCATCTCCAAAGTTAATAAACAAAATTACCGTTGAAAAGCCTTTTCAGATAAATGTTTCTGAATATATACATACATTTTATTTATTTTACTCATCTCCTTTACATGTTACGAGCCCCATTTTGAGTTTTGTCATTTTACATTATTCCACTGAGCAGTGGGCGCTTTGCAATTTCCAATATTTTTTATGGTTCCCTTAAAACCATAAAGGGTTCTAGCATAACCCATTGTTTTAGTATTAGTTTCTCATTATTAAACCCACTAGCATATTAAAAAAGATTGCAGTACCGGATTGTCCTGTTAGATTAAAACTGAGGGGAAGCACTATGGGCGAAACTGCTCTTTTAGAGACTGTCCTGTGAGAGGGCTATAGGGAAGAGACTGCCATATGGGATGTTGACCAGCAGGAAAGAGATCATCAAGTGGGTGACTAGCCTATTAGAAACTGCCGTGTAAAAGATCGTTAGACATATAGGGAGAGAGTGGCCAGAAAAATCACACAGTGTTAGCTGAATCACCCATTGGCTTGGTATATATCTTGTGTTATTCTGGAGACTCCAGAGTTTCATCTTGGAGATCCCAACTCCCTTAACTGCCATAGAGTCCCACTGAAGTACTAATGCTCCTGCTTTTTTTTCTTCTAAAAAGTAAAATAAATGATTATGAAAATGATCAATAAATATCATTTTCCCATCTTTCCTGAAAGAGATTTAACATGGTGTTGTCACAGAACGTGACCATGCAAGTTGAGAAGCTCTAAAGCATGTTCATAAGCTCACAGCCATTGTATTCATATTTCAACCATTGTGTTTTTGTATAACATCCTATTTGAGATGGTTTACAAAGTGCAAAGGCATGGTTCAGGATAGAGTTAAGGGGATGTCTGTCTGCTGACAATGTTCAACTGTAAGTTGCAATGTGCAGTCTCAAAAATCTGCAAGTGGAAGACATCTAAAGAGATTTCTTACTAATATCTTGCTCTGTATGTGAGCAAAAGGCAATAAACGTAAGCTCTGCAGTGCATGGATATACTGCTCAGAATATCATAGGAACATGCATTATCAGCCTTGTTATGCAACAAGCAAACCCTTTGAACTTGGGGCTTTCAAATAAAGGTCAGATATAGCAAGCAAGAGACCCACCATGTCTGTTCTTGAAGTGTAACCTAAAATACGATTGTTCCATACAAAAGAAAACAATACTTCAAAAAGTACTTTTGTGCATCTGATACAGTATATGTATGTACTTATTACTGCATATTGAACTACAAATCACATTTTGTTTATAATTATTTTTGGAGAACAATGGAAAAATAGATAGAAAATGCCAGCATAAAACATAAACTTTTCACTTTCTTACCTTTACCATATAGTTCACGTGTTCAGTCTGTGTTCAGCCACACAGATTAATTTACAGACATTATTATTATCAGTAATATTTAATATGCCTGCACCTTATGCTTTCAATTTGACTGGAGTAGTTATTAGCTAATTCTAGTTATAAAAAGCTAAAACTCATTAGGATTCTAATAAGAAAACATGCTACAAGTGATTATTCTGCTAAGTGCATGCCCCTAGTAAATATAGAGACCAGTGGATGTCCATGGTGAGCTGATTTATCTGAAATTATACAGTATATGGGGGCCCAATTAGTATTGAATGCTTCATCCCACAAACTAGCTGTATTTGCTTAGCGGCAAGTTTATTTCCCCATTCCAGCTGCACATTAATCATTTCCATGCTGAATCACATGATTTCATTCCATAGTTTCCAGTATGTCTGGATCATGCAGTGTCAGGTAGAATAAGCAGAATTGTATTGTTCATTATGGGACTGGTTTGTAAAAGCTATACAAAAAGAAAATGTGTGTATTACCCACCCAGCCAGTAAAAGTCCATCTGTCGGCTAATGGCAACATTCTTTTTCTTTGCAGTTTTTTATTTTTATTTTACTGTGTATTGCCTGCAGAATGGTCTTAAGATTGCAATCTAAAGCATACCTCCTTAGTCTAAAATATAATACAGATAACTACAATATTGAATTATACCATAGATGGCCCTAGTCTTTTTAAGCTTAATACTAGTCTGCTAAAACACTTTCCAAGTCTGCAGAGCTCACGCTTTCAAAGAAACATCTACACCTACTATACTTTCAGGTGAGGACTATTACTCGAATCTTGAGATAGTTGAATGATTATGCAGCTGAAATTACCCTAAAACTTTGCTAACACCTGTCCTTATCATGAATATTTCCATAAAGCACGGCCATAGTGTAAGTTCACTGAGTGTTTTTTCTAGTATCTCTGGAATAGGAGCATTTCTAGTTGGTAAGGTTATTTTATTGTGCTCAAAGTTGCTATCAGAGCAATTCAGAACTCCTGCCTGGTGAAATTCTGACCATGGCTAAAGTCACAGACCCATTTGTGCTTGGGGTTTCTTTTGGTTTCCTAAAAACGAGTTTAAAATTCTAAAAGCTAATGTCTTCAAAGTGTAATTGTCCTTTAAATTCAATGGAGGCAGATCTTTTGTTGGTTTAATATTACAACTGCTTTGTACCCTCTGTAGCTAAACTGTTAATTGGTTGCTATTGCAGAAAAATGTTGTGGATGAATGTGGTGCTTTTTTGTAGTTATAGTACTACTATGGTTTTTTTCCAGTAGTTGTTGTGTAAAACTTCCAGCATCATGTTGATTGTGAACACTTAGTGCACAGATGTTTTGTCATGGCTTTAACACTAAACAGTTTTCTTAGCACAAAACACTTTTTACTTCAGATGTCAGTGCTTTATGGGATTCGGAAATGCGCACTGAAAGCTATGCTCTTGACAAACATTTCATTAGGTCTATGAGGCCTTACTACATTTTACAAAACAGCATATCACAATATCAGAGCTGATGCTCGTTGTGTCCTAACAGTTAATCTACTCTGTGAAACTTTGGCAGTTAGCTTCTGCCATTTCAAGGCATTAAAAATTGAAATCACAGTAATGGCAAGGTTAGACTTCCATCCCTCTTCATTACATATTCACTCTTGACGGAGGTTGCTTATTTTTTATCTACAGAGGATTCATTGGATGGGAGGGTGATGTGTTTTCCTGGATTTTTCCATGTACCCTTCGTCTATCACCAGTAACCTCATATGTATACCTCTCACTGGTAATTAGGTGCAAATTGGGTGTGACTTAGAAACCAACCCTTTGAATCACAAATTCCGCTAGGTGGAGAAGTAGGAGGCCAGGGCTCACTTGTGAATTTGGCTGACCTTTCCATGCACACATCTCCTTACTTGGAGCAGACAAGGAAAATCCCTCGTAGTTTAGATGTTTAATCCGGAATCTTCTTTGGGGAAAAAAAGATAGTTATGTATAAGAGTCCTTATGCCAAGTATGTATAATTGTTCATTTGTCAATCATTGCTGAAATCTTCCAGCTTTATGGAAAATGTCTTTCTGTGGAATGTAAAATGGTTAGCTAATAAGAAATTCTTGAGTACAATCCATACGCTCTGTATGAATCATACTGTAAAACAACAAGAAAGGAATTACGACCAGCATGGGTCCTTGGCAATTACTTAAATAACCAAGTCCTTTGACTGAACTTCTGCACATGTAAAACTAGTGTAATTATTTTAAATTATTCTTATCGGAAATTTTATACACTTAGATATTTATTTATCTATCAATCTACCTACCTATTATTTCTCTGTCTTATCTGTCTCTCAGTCTATCCTTCTACCATGATAGAAATATATTAAATATACACATGTTCTGTTATCCATACTATTTACCTTCTTTTAGGCTAAGTAGTATTACTGTAGGCAGAAGTAATTAAACAGTTCCTTGGTCTGTCCACATTTGAAAAGGCTCCTTGTGCCGTGTATAGGGGCTGCTCTATGCCTCTCTGGCTTATTAATATCTTACGAACAGGTAACGTATTATAGGGCTCCATATAATTATTTTTATTAGTAATCAGATACCACTTGCAGTAAACCGCTAACTTTAAAGATGCCAGACACAAACATTTTCTTTGGCTTTGTACAAAAATAAATAAATCCTAATCTCAGGTGAAAGCTAATATTATTGAAGTATAGGAAAAGTTAAAAAGGTCATGACTTCCTGCAAGCATGGGTTTCTCCCTCCCTCACACTCCCTTTCGCTAAACATTCCGAAAGGCAAATTATGAACTTTGTGTGTATGGAAAATCATATATTGCAGCTAAGACAGCACTGCCACTTAAGTCTACTCTGTTGTTGACCCCAACAGCGATTAAATTGGCACTTGCAGAAAAGCCTTTGCAGTATGGCAGAAGTATCAACATGTGTTCATATATTAAAGTTCCAACCTAGCTCTTAAGACACAGAATGATCTGTACAAATGATGCAGAAAGAACCTTAATGTGGTTTTCCAGACCAAACTTTTAATTGTAATTTCAGACAGTGCAGAGAAAGGTTAGAGCCACCCTCAGATTTTCAGCACTGTTTGTGTTTCTGTAGGGAAGATTCCCTCTTTAGCCTAGTACACACTAATACTCAGCTCCAGTTGGAGCCGCTGTACTAACAATACAATGTTAGTACATCAATCTCCCCCACTGAGCTGTTGTGTTCTGACAGGGGGTGCCGCCCTCCCCCCCTGCCGCCAGAACGGTCTGGTCAGCGTTCTCAGCCATTGGCTGAGAGTGCTGATCGGGAGTCGGTTGTTTGCTGGTTTTCCAGGATGCTCATCTTAAAGTTAAAATCGTTGCAGTGCAGAAAAAGGCAGAAAAAAACAAAGATTTTTTAAAGTATAGTGGACAAAGGTCAAAGGTTAGATCCTCTGTCAAGTTTTAGCTGCTTCCCAATGGAAAAATTCCCATAACTATGAAAATTCCCAGCAAAAACCTGGCCGAGTTAACCCTTCCCCATTTTGCCCATTCCCAAACTGTCTGGTATTACACATGAAAACTACAAAATGCCGTATTTATTGGTGCTGTAATAGTGAGTAGTGATGGCCGAACGGTTCGCCCGGCGGTCGTTTCGCGGCGAATTTCCGACTTTCGCCGTCCGCGGGTTCGAACGCCTTTTTCCGTCGTTCGCCCCGGCGGACTTACGTGTTTAATGTATACAAGAACTTTAACCTTTCGTGACACGTTTATCATGTGTTACAGGACAACCAATTGAGACATGACAGCTCATGGACACTTGGACATTCCCCCTAACCTATAAATACACCCGATCCGGTGGCCATTTTACATTCTTTCTTCTGTCACTGTAGGGAAAGGATCCTGTGTGGAGTAGGGACAGAGAAAACGCTAGCTATTTGGTACACAAAAGTTCTTTTCAGGACTGGTATAGGTGTTAGGTCAGCAGCCTGAGTTTCTTTTGTCAGTTTAGATAAAGGGACAGAGCGCTGTATGCTGCTATTTTAGGGACAGCTCAGCCAGATTAGTCTTTCTTCATCATCATCATCATCATCATCATTAGCTGTTACTATCAGGTCCACAAAAGAGCTGTTCCAGCTAATCGTTCCAGCCTACTCTTTTTTGCCAATTTGTATAGGGACAGGCAGGAAGCAGTGTTGTCAGGCAGTGAGGATAATTTTAAAGACTTGCTGTTACTATTAGTTCCACAAAGGTTCTTTTCAGGACTGGTATCAGTGGTACGGTAATAGGCTTGTACACGTATAATATTCTTTCTTCCAAATATAGAAAGAATATTATACTTGACTGCTGCCCTTCTGCTGCAGTCTGCTAATCATTCACAACTCACTTGTTCCACAAAAGTTCTTATAAGGACTGGTAACTTGGTCTGTCTAGGGTGCTACGGTACATAGGCTTGGGTGCGGTACAGTCTGCTGTTCTGTAAGGACCGCTATCGGTCCACAATAGATAGGGTTGCCGTGCACTACTGCTGACCGCTGCCCTATACTGCAGCAGTCCTTCAGCGGTATAGGGACTGACGCACAGTCTGCTAAACACTAATACACAACCTGCTTGGTCCACAAAAGTTCTTATAAGGACTGGTAACTTGGTATAGGGTGCTACGGTACATAGGCCTGAGTGCGTTACAGTCTGCTGTTCTGTAAGGACCGCTATCGGTCCACAATACATAGGGTTGCCGTGCACTACTGCTGACCGCTGCCCTATACTGCAGCAGTCCTTCATTGGTATAGGGACTGACGTACAGTCTGCTAATCACTAACACACAACCTGCTTGGTCCACAAAAGTTCTTATAAGGACTGGTAACTTGGTATAGGGTGCTACGGTACATAGGCCTGAGTGCGTTACAGTCTGCTGTTCTGTAAGGACCGCTATCGGTCCACAATACATAGGGTTGCCGTGCACTACTGCTGACCGCTGCCCTATACTGCAGCAGTCCTTCAGCGGTATAGGGACTGACGCACAGTCTGCTAAACACTAACACACAACCTGCTTGGTCCACAAAAGTTCTTATAAGGACTGGTAACTTGGTATAGGGTGCTACGGTACATAGGCCTGAGTGCAGTACAGTCTGCTGTTCTGTAAGGACCGCTATCGGTCCACAATACATAGGGTTGCCGTGCACTACTGCTGACCGCTGCCCTATACTGCAGCAGTCCTTCATTGGTATAGGGACTGACGTACAGTCTGCTAATCACTAACACACAACCTGCTTGGTCCACAAAAGTTCTTATAAGGACTGGTAACTTGGTATAGGGTGCTACGGTACATAGGCCTGAGTGCGTTACAGTCTGCTGTTCTGTAAGGACCGCTATCGGTCCACAATACATAGGGTTGCCGTGCACTACTGCTGACCGCTGCCCTATACTGCAGCAGTCCTTCAGCGGTATAGGGACTGACGCACAGTCTGCTAAACACTAACACACAACCTGCTTGGTCCACAAAAGTTCTTATAAGGACTGGTAACTTGGTATAGGGTGCTACGGTACATAGGCCTGAGTGCAGTACAGTCTGCTGTTCTGTAAGGACCGCTATCGGTCCACAATACATAGGGTTGCCGTGCACTACTGCTGACCGCTGCCCTATACTGCAGCAGTCCTTCATTGGTATAGGGACTGACGTACAGTCTGCTAATCACTAACACACAACCTGCTTGGTCCACAAAAGTTCTTATAAGGACTGGTAACTTGGTATAGGGTGCTACGGTACATAGGCCTGAGTGCGTTACAGTCTGCTGTTCTGTAAGGACCGCTATCGGTCCACAATACATAGGGTTGCCGTGCACTACTGCTGACCGCTGCCCTATACTGCAGCAGTCCTTCATTGGTATAGGGACTGACGTACAGTCTGCTAATCACTAACACACAACCTGCTTGGTCCACAAAAGTTCTTATAAGGACTGGTAACTTGGTATAGGGTGCTACGGTACATAGGCCTGAGTGCGTTACAGTCTGCTGTTCTGTAAGGACCGCTATCGGTCCACAATACATAGGGTTGCCGTGCACTACTGCTGACCGCTGCCCTATACTGCAGCAGTCCTTCAGCGGTATAGGGACTGACGCACAGTCTGCTAAACACTAACACACAACCTGCTTGGTCCACAAAAGTTCTTATAAGGACTGGTAACTTGGTATAGGGTGCTACGGTACATAGGCCTGAGTGCAGTACAGTCTGCTGTTCTGTAAGGACCGCTATCGGTCCACAATACATAGGGTTGCCGTGCACTACTGCTGACCGCTGCCCTATACTGCAGCAGTCCTTCATTGGTATAGGGACTGACGTACAGTCTGCTAATCACTAACACACAACCTGCTTGGTCCACAAAAGTTCTTATAAGGACTGGTAACTTGGTATAGGGTGCTACGGTACATAGGCCTGAGTGCGTTACAGTCTGCTGTTCTGTAAGGACCGCTATCGGTCCACAATACATAGGGTTGCCGTGCACTACTGCTGACCGCTGCCCTATACTGCAGCAGTCCTTCATTGGTATAGGGACTGACGTACAGTCTGCTAATCACTAACACACAACCTGCTTGGTCCACAAAAGTTCTTATAAGGACTGGTAACTTGGTATAGGGTGCTACGGTACATAGGCCTGAGTGCGTTACAGTCTGCTGTTCTGTAAGGACCGCTATCGGTCCACAATACATAGGGTTGCCGTGCACTACTGCTGACCGCTGCCCTATACTGCAGCAGTCCTTCATTGGTATAGGGACTGACGTACAGTCTGCTAATCACTAACACACAACCTGCTTGGTCCACAAAAGTTCTTATAAGGACTGGTAACTTGGTATAGGGTGCTACGGTACATAGGCCTGAGTGCGTTACAGTCTGCTGTTCTGTAAGGACCGCTATCGGTCCACAATACATAGGGTTGCCGTGCACTACTGCTGACCGCTGCCCTATACTGCAGCAGTCCTTCATTGGTATAGGGACTGACGTACAGTCTGCTAATCACTAACACACAACCTGCTTGGTCCACAAAAGTTCTTATAAGGACTGGTAACTTGGTATAGGGTGCTACGGTACATAGGCCTGAGTGCAGTACAGTCTGCTGTTCTGTAAGGACCGCTATCGGTCCACAATACATAGGGTTGCCGTGCACTACTGCTGACCGCTGCCCTATACTGCAGCAGTCCTTCATTGGTATAGGGACTGACGTACAGTCTGCTAATCACTAACACACAACCTGCTTGGTCCACAAAAGTTTTTATAAGGACTGGTAACTTGGTATAGGGTGCTACGGTACATAGGCCTGAGTGCAGTACAGTCTGCTGTTCTGTAAGGACCGCTATCGGTCCACAATACATAGGGTTGACGTGCACTACTGCTGACCGCTGCCCTATACTGCAGCAGTCCTTCAGCGGTATAGGGACTAAGAGTTTTGTCACAGGGTGATTTAAAAAATGACAGGCAGAGGAAGAGGCAGGCCCTTCCGCAGGGGTGGTAGGGGTAGGGCAGGAGCAACAGCCTTGAGCCAAAGTGGGAAGTTGCAGAAGGTGCGTTCAATTACTTTAAAGGACGCACCAGACTTGGTTGAGTGGCTCACTCAGCCTTATTCTTCTGCACCCTCCTCATCCTCTCGATCTGCACCCTCTTCTTCACTCTCTGCTATGTGCACCCCCAAAGACACTACCACCAACAACACGACCACCACCACCACCACCACATACCTTCCGCTTGAGTCACTGGAATTATTTTCCGATCCATATCAAGAGGACATTTCTGATGCGCAGCCACTCTTGGTATTGGATCAGGAAGAGGAGGCAGCAACAAGCGCTACTCAGCAGTCTGACGCCAGTACCCAGATCAGCCCAAGGAGGAGGTTGGTCCCCGGTGTTGCTGCCTACTCTACTTATAGCGGTGGGGAAGGTGACGTTGATGATGACGTGTCTAGTGATGTCACGTGGGTGCCCACAAGAGAGGAAGAGGAGGGGAGTTCAGAGGGAGATATGGACCAGCAGATAGGGAGGAGAAGCAGCAATGACTTACATTGCACAGCAGGGACAAAGCAGACTGCAAATGTATCAGGAGCGAGTCATCGACCATGTACGGTCACATCTGGCGCTCCCAGGACACCGGCACATGGCTCCGCAGTGTGGGCTTTTTTTAACGTGTCCGCTGCTGACAATAGCGTTGCCATCTGCAATCTTTGCAGTCAACGCGTTAGTCGCGGTAAGCCCAATACTCACCTAGGGACGACCGCCTTAAGAAGGCACATGAGCAGCCATCACCGAGCCCAGTGGGAGCAACGGAACACACAAAGCCACACTGCAGGCTCTCACCGTCCAGCCTCGTCTTCTACTTCTCCTTCTCCTCTCTCCTCACAATTGTCCTCCACTCCACCTTCCATCACGCCAAGCTCACATTTTTCTGCAAAAAGGCAGGCTTCCGTGGGCCTAATGTTTGAGCGTAAAAAAATGATGACGCCGGATAACCCTCTTGCCCAACGGTTGGCGGCTGGCTTGTCAGAACTCATAGCCCGCCAACTACTGCCATATAAACTGGTGGACTCGGAGGCCTTTCGCAAATTTGTGGCCATTGGAACACCACAATGGAAGGTCCCAGGAAGGAAGTATTTCTCAGAGAAGGGCATCCCAGAGCTATATGGCCATGTTCAGCGGCAAGTGAATGTATCTCTGGCACACAGTGTCGGTGCCAAGATACATCTGACCACAGACACGTGGTCTAGCAAACACGGGCAGGGAAGGTATATCAGTTTTACTGCCCACTGGGTGAACCTTCTGACGGCCGTCAAGCATGTAACCCGTGGCACCCGTGTAGATTTGGTTTTACCGCCACGGATTGCATGCAGGCCTGACTCTTCTTCTCCTCCTCCTACTCCATCCTCCTCCCTCTCCTCCTCAGCTGCCTCCTCCTTTTCCGCTGCTAGCGTCTCTTCCACTGCACCGCCCAAGCTCCCCAGAACCTATTCCACATGCCAGGTGAGACGTTGCCATGCCGTGCTGCGTCTGTTGTGCCTGGAAGCAAAGAGCCACACTGGCCCGGCACTCCTTTCAGCTTTGCGTTCACAGGCAGATGAGTGGCTAACACCGCTCAATTTGACAGTTGGTAAAGTGGTGTGTGACAACGGTGCCAATCTGCTTAGCGCATTGAAACAGGGCAAAATCACGCACGTGCCGTGCATGGCACACGTCTTAAACTTGGTCGTGCAGCGATTCCTTGTCAAATACCCTGGGGTCCAGGACATCTTGCGGCAGGCAAGGAAAATCTCGGCCCATTTCAGAAGATCTTACACGGCCATGGCTCGCCTTGCTGACATTCAGCGGCGACACCATCTGCCGGTCAGACGTCTTATTTGCGATTGCCCGACGCGATGGAACTCAACCTTCTATATGCTTGATAGGCTGCTCCAGCAGAAACGTGCAGTTAACGTCTACCTGTATGAACTCTGCGAAAGAAACGGTTCTGGGGAGCTGGGTTTTTTTTCACCGCGCCAGTGGCTGCTCATGCGCGACACATGCAGACTTCTGCGGCCATTTGAGGAGATCACCAAACTGGTCAGTCGCAGCCATGGCGCCATCAGTGACATGGTACCTTATGCCTTCTTTCTGGAGCGTGCATTGCGTCGTGTCATTGATCAGGCTGTGGAGGAGCAGGAGCGGGAAGATGAGGAAGTCGCAATGCTGGATGAATTCCCAGGGGGGGCTACTCTATCTGAGACAAGTCAACAACAGGAGTCTGATGAGGAGTCAGAGGAGGATGGTGCCGGGGCGGATGAGCAGGAGCAAGAAGAGCATGCTTTAAACCTTTCTGGGATCCCTGTTGTGCGAGGATGGGGAGAGGAGAATGAAGAGGACGACATTATCCTGGATGATGAGCAGGAGCCAGGCCACCACACCGCTTCCACTTTAGTGCAAATGGGGGCCTTCATGCTCCAGTGTTTTAATAGGGACCCCCGTATAAAAAGCATGAGGGTCAAGGACCAGTACTGGGTGGCAACGTACTTAGACCCCCGGTACAAACACAAAATGGCGGAAATGTTACCGCCGTCGCAGAGGGCTGTCAGAATGCAGCACTTCCAGGCCTTGCTTCGAGAAATGCTGCATTCTGCTTTTGCGTGCGCTGGCAGAGGAGCAATTCCCACTCCCAGAGAAGGATTTGCGGGTACCAATCCAACAGCGCCTGCAAGAAGAGGCCGGTTTGAAGATGTGTTGGTGACTTCGGATATGAGGTCATTCTTTCAGCCGACCCATCGACAGGTGTCATCCGGATCCAGCATCAGGGAACGCCTAGACCGTCAGGTGTCCGACTACATTGGGTTAACGGCCGATGTGGACGCTCTGAGGAGTGATGAACCCCTAGACTACTGGGTGGGCAGGCTTGACCTCTGGCCAGAGCTTGCCCAATTTGCAATCGAACTGTTGGCTTGCCCCTCATCCAGTGTCCTGTCCGAAAGGACGTTCAGCGCAGCAGGGGGGATTGTGACCGATAAGCGTACTCGCCTAGCTCACCACAGTGTTAACTACCTCACATTTCTAAAAATGAATGAGGCATGGATCTCGGAGGAATTCAACACATGTGATCAGTAGACCATGTATATGTCTATAAACAATTTTTGGAATCAAGCACACAGACCTTCTTAATTCATTTGGCTCACTTCCCTGACCCAAAAAAGCACACCGTACTATATGCCCCTACCCTCCTCTTTGAAGAGGTTGAGCGGTGTCATATTTCTACTGGGGCTGCTTATTATGAGGGGTTCCCACCATCCCTGTGCTGTGCTGACTTCCTCCTGGGTGTTCTTATTATGAGGGGCTCCCACCATCCCTGTGCTGTGCTGACTTCCTCCTGGGGGTTCTTATTATGAGGGGATCACACCATCCCTGTGCTGTGCTGACTTCCTCCTGGGGGTTCTTATTATGAGGGGATCACACCATCCCTGTGCTGTGCTGACTTCCTCCTGGGGCTGCTTACGGTGCTGCTGTCAGCGCTGTATGTCACGGAGCTGCTGTCAGCGCTGTATGTCACGGAGCTGCTGTCAGCGCTGTATGTCACGGAGCTGCTGTCAGCGCTGTATGTCACGGAGCTGCTGTCAGCGCTGTATGTCACGGAGCTGCTGTCAGCGCTGTATGTCACGGAGCTGCTGTCAGCGCTGTATGTCACGGAGCTGCTGTCAGCGCTGTATGTCACGGAGCTGCTGTCAGCGCTGTATGTCACGGAGCTGCTGTCAGCGCTGTATGTCACGGTGCTGCTGTCAGCGCTGTATGTCACGGAGCTGCTGTCAGCGCTGTATGTCACGGAGCTGCTGTCAGTGCTGTATGTCACGGAGCTGCTGTCAGCGCTGTATGTCACGGAGCTGCTGTCAGCGCTGTATGTCACGGAGCTGCTGTCAGCGCTGTATGTCACGGTGCTGCTGTCAGCGCTGTATGTCACGGAGCTGCTGTCAGCGCTGTATGTCACGGAGCTGCTGTCAGTGCTGTATGTCACGGAGCTGCTGTCAGCGCTGTATGTCACGGAGCTGCTGTCAGCGCTGTATGTCACGGAGCTGCTGTCAGCGCTGTATGTCACGGTGCTGCTGTCAGCGCTGTATGTCACGGAGCTGCTGTCAGCGCTGTATGTCACGGAGCTGCTGTCAGCGCTGTATGTCACGGTGCTGCTGTCAGCGCTGTATGTCACGGAGCTGCTGTCAGCGCTGTATGTCACGGTGCTGATGTCAGTGCTCTGTATTACGGTGCTGCTGTCAGTGCTCTGTATCTCCTGCACCCTCTTGTTTGCCTACCCTGGTCCCTGACCTTCCCTCTCCTCCATTGCCTTCATTAGCTCCATAGTCCTGAATTGTCAGAACAATTTCCCAAATAAAAAAAAAATGCTTGTAGTTATCGATCCCAAATTCACCTCATACATGTATTATGCTATTGTCCAGGTGGTGGGACTACGTGCTACCCCCTAATAATTACCACGTGGCCGCAAATTCGACCTAAAGGTTTGCGAAATTCGCCTCCCATTGAAGTCAATGGAGCCCGCGGCGAACGGTCGTTTTCGCGAACGTTTGTGCCCGTTCGCGTTTCGCGTTCGCGAAACGTCCCGTCGGAAGTTCGTCCATCACTAATAGTGAGATTAAATCATGTATCAATATCTATTCTCTCTCCAGAACCAAGGCAAGAGAATATTGTCTTAGATGCCTGTGTCAAAAGATAGCATGTGAAATTCTCACCTAGCTTTAAATCCTCTTATCTCTTAATTGTTATTGCACCCAATTCCATATTCCCGCTAGAATCTCACAAAAGGTAGGGTGAAAATAGAAGTAAACAAAACAGCTGAGCTATGGAAGGAATGTTAAAGTGCTACTATGGTTGACAACATGTCCGCTTTCCCCCTTTTTAGTGTATCCTTACTGTGGACGAGTGTGGGGTGTAGCAAGATGGCGGCGAAGAAACGTCACTTCCGTAGCAAACTGCGATGGGTCACCGAATATGTTGTTACAATGGCTAAACTAATAATAACCATTAAACAAGAAAAGACTGCATGATTTTCACATATGTTATTTCATTTTTACCTAACAATATATATATATATATATATATATATAGTTAGGTACAAATGAAATAAAGCATGTGCAAATCATGCAGTCTTTTCTTGTTTAATGGTTATTATTAGTTTAGCCATTGTAACAATATATTCGGTGACCCATCTCAGTTTGCTACGGAAGTGACGTTTCTTCGCCGCCATCTTGCTACACCCCACACTCGTCCACAGTAAGGATACACTAAGAAGGGGGAAAGCGGACATGTTGTTACACCCACCAGAGTTTTGCATTTTAAAGTATTTATAACAGTAAAGTTAGTTTATATAGTGAAATACAGGACTTAGAACTCCGTCTGACTACTTAGATCTTGAATTTTAAAAGCAGCGGCAACCCTGCTCATCTCACAGGTTTGCTAATCTGACAGAAGGTCACTGCTTTTAAAATTCAACATCTAAGTAGTCAGACAGAGTTGTAAGTACTGTATTTCACTAAATAAATTAACTTTACGGTTATAAATACATGTAAAATGCAAAACTCTGGTTGGTGTAACAACACGTTCGCTTTGTCCCTTCTTAGTGTATCCTTACTGTGGACCAGTGTGGGGTGTAGCAAGATAGCGGCGATGGAACGTCACTTCTGTAGCAAACTGCGATGGGTTGCCGAATATGTCGTTACACCATTACACTTGCAACATGTCAACAAATTTGAATACAGCAAGGGTGAAAGTGTACAGAACATCATCAATGATCTATAGGTAAACAGAACAACCTAGCACATTAGGGGAAGGCAGTTACAGTAAAGAAAGGCTTAGAGTCTCTATTACAATTGTAAACAGAAATCTCAGTTTTTGTTTTTTTTTTCATTTTAAATCATCCAAGAGTGTTGAACACCATGAATAAAAATGGCATCCAAGCATTGGAGTCAGAAAATAAAGAACCACAGAAAGTCAAGACAAGGGTAAATAGAAGAAGATGGGGAGGGGGTAGGAGAATATCCCTGGGGTAAACCTGAGGTGTGGGGCGCTGAGCATGGTAGTTATGGGGCCAAGAGAGTGGCCGTCATTGGAACAGGAGAGATTCATCAAAATGAGGAGGTTAAGAGTTAATTACCTAAGGTCACCATAGACATTCGTACTTCTGTACTTTATCAAGAAGGACTGCTTTGACTTAAGTGTGAATCATGGACTGGGTAATCCTATTTCTAGCTTCTACTACACGGATGGAGGGGGGAGTCTTTGCCATTGATTTCCTAGCTTGAGTTGAGTTGAGGTTAAGCCTTTGCCATAGTCTGTTTATCTGCAGTAGTCATTTGTAAAATCATGCAGTCTTTATCCAGCCAGGTACATTAACCATACCATTGAAAACATGTTGTTATATCTGTTTGATAAGTGTAAAAATATCTGTTGATCGTGCCAGAAATTCAGAGCTGTCTTTTGTCCTGCTCACACTTTTTGTGTTATGTCAAAGAGTCTTCCTAGTTCTCATTTTGGACTATAGAATGATTAGCCCTCATGTTGTAGAGATCTGAAAGTGGGAGGATCTGAGTAGCTTAGGAAAAGACACTGGGCAGGGTTGACAGCAATTGAGGGGTTATTTATGAAAAGCAAATCCACTTTACACTACAAGTGCAAACTGCAAGTGCAAAGTGCACTTGAAATTGCACTGAAAGTGCACTTGGAAGTGCAGTGGCTGTAAATCTGATGGATAGATCTGAAATGAGGGCAAGCTCTGCTGATTTTACCATCCAACAATGTGCAAGTTAAAATTCTGTTTTTTATTTGCTTGCATGTCCCCCTCGGATCTACATCGACTGCACTTCCAAGTGCACTTTCGGTGCAATTTCAAGTGTACTTTGCACTTGTAGTTTGCACTTGTAGTGCAAAGTGGATTTGCCTTCAGTAAATGACCCCCTTAGTCCACAAAAATGTTGTATATTTTCACTAGAGGTTTTAAAAGCGTGTGTGGGAAATCAACAGGTATTTTTCTGCATTTGTATGGTCTTTAAAGCGATAAACTACTTGAAATACTGTATTTTTGTTTCTCAACATGCACTTTAAAAGTCCATTTCCATTTAATGTTACTCTTTAGTCAATATTAAATTAAAGTATTGGTTCACCTTTCCAAAAAAAAAAAAAAAGAAGAAGGTGAAAATGTGAGCTAAAACCATACCTTCCCTCTTATCCCCCCTCCACCCCCCACTGTACCTACCTCTGGGGATTTGAAATCCCTGAGCTTCTCTCTCTTCTCTGTGCAGGGCTTCTGGGGTGGACCAGAATGATTCTCTGTGCAAGTGCTGACCAATCAGATTTGCTCTGGCCCATCCAGGAAGCACTGCACATAGAAGAGGGAAAAGAGCGGAGATTTCAAATCTCCTGACCATTGGCCCACTTGCATGGGCACTGACAACTCCACATCCCAGAGGTAAGTACAGTGGGGACTAGGGTGGTGAGGAGGCTGTGTGGTGTTGGTTCATCTAGTGAACTAACACTTTAAATATTGAGATGTCTACAGTTAAGCACAACCCTCCTGTTAGGTACATATTTACATCCATGTATACTTGTAATGCACTAGTCCATCTACTTCCCTTTGTTGGCCATCTGATGATTTGAGAAAAAGCTGTTTCTGATATGGGAAAGCTGTTAAGTTGTCCAATCTAGAAGATCTGGCACAAACACGTTTTGGAACCTATGGTTTTCTAGACCAACGTATATTCTATTTTATTTCCTTTTATACTAATGAACTCTTCTAAATAGTGAAAAGGTTCTTCATTCAAATAATTCTTAAATTTCAAATATTTCCCAGTGTGCCGAAATATTTCAATTACGTTTTTTTGGGGGTTTTTTTTTTTGACGAGCTCTAAACTGCCTGAATTTTTTAATTCATGTATTTCTAAATTTGAAGATTAGCCTAAACTTTATATTAAACCTTGAAGTATCAGGTGAGTAATTGGGCAAAGTGTGATTTGATTTACCATTCACAGAAATGTAGTACATCACATAAAGGGTCATTGTAGGTAAGATACGACAATATGAAAGACAAACACAGGCTGCACTGCCGTAGGCCAGCAGGAATTTATGTGACTTAAATTAGTATTTGTGAACTGCGCAAGCTCATGCCAGTCAGCCTAACAAACCTAATTAGGTCTCGCAACTGTCATGGTTTTCCCAGGATGGTGTTGGTGCTTGCTGCAAAAGAAAAAAAAATGAATCTGGATTCTTTAATTCATTATATTCCATGAAATCAGCTTGAATTACAAGGTGAATTGTTCCATTCAGTGGTGAAGCGATACAGATAAGTCAGATTTATTAGCAGTTTCAAAAATAATGAGAAGGAATAAATGATGGTTTTAGTAGATGTCCGTGAACTCTAGCACAATGAGTTGATTATTACTTCAAAAAATATCTTGCAACCAATGTTTGTAATAACAGAGAGCAGTCTTCTACCTATACCCAAGCTTTAAACTTCAAATGAAGCACCTTCTGCTGGTTATAAATAAGAAACTGCATAATCTTTCTGTGCTAGAATTGGGCTTAGGGTATGAGCACACAGATGGAATTTAGTAGGTCAATTATACTGCCAAAAGCGCCAACTTTAAAGCCGAACCCTAAGCAGACAGCTAAATACAAAGATAAAATATATTATATAAAATATATACACACACACACACACACACACATATATATATATATATATATATATATATATATATATATATATATATATATATATATATATATATATATTATGTATTTATTTATATTTATATATATTTATATTTATTTTTTTATTTTTTTAACTACCAAAGGATTTTTTTTTCCTTCTACCGAATCCAGGAATGACACAACTCAGCCATACAGTACACCCCCGGATTTTTCTCTGCTGCAGTTAGGTAACTTGTCCATTGCCCAGCCTGTGACTGCACAGTAAAAGGAGAAGCAGCGGACTGATACTCTCATCTTTATGTCACATTGCTCTCTCTTCCTATCAGCATGTTTCTTACACTGCAGTGGAACAGACTAGCTCCTCATACTGCTTCCTCTTTCTCCTGTTTGAGCTCTGCTGTGCAGGAATTGCAAGAGGCTAAAAGCAAGTAAAATTCAGATACTTACACTACTTGCAGGTGAGAAAATACATTTAACCACTTTCCGCCCATATGCCGTATGACGTCCTTGGGTTGAAGTGGTTATACCGGGAGGATGCCTGCACCTGCAAAATATGAAAATTTTCAGCCGGCGATTCCCTCTTTACCTAAAGTGATTAGAGTGGCTGAGCAGTCACTCAATAACTTCTGCGGACGCCCCCCCTCCCGACGCCAAAGCTGGCGGCAGAGCCTGGGAGTGATGCGACTGGTGGTGATGGCGGCACTACACAGAGGAGAGAAACCGATGTTGCTTCTCCCTCTCTGTGACCCCAGGAATCGGAAGCAACAAGGATTGTGTCACTTCCGGTTTGTTTTCCCTCGTTAGCAGCCAGGGAAGCAATCGATCAGATTGACCTGTATCTGATCGCCTGCGCTGGAGCCCAGAGGAGAGATTTGGGGTCTAATAAACCCCAGATCTCTTCATAAAGAGGACCTGTCATGTCCCATGCTTACACAAGGAATGTCCATCACATGTGAAAGCAATAAAGTTGATCCAAGAAGAAAAAATGAAAGAGGATGTACAAAAAAGTTTTGAATAAATTAAATAATAAAAATAATGAAAAAAAGTAAGTGTCCCCTCCCCCATGCGTACGCGTAAACGTGAGCGCATACGTAAGTCCTGCGCGCATAAACGGTGATCACACACGTGGGAGATATCACCGCAAAGGTTAGAGCAAGAGCAATAATTTTATCCCCAGACCTCCTGTGTAACTCTAAACTGGTAACCTGTAAAGTCTTTTAAAGCGTTGCTAATAGAGATTTTTAGGTACTGTAGTTTGGCACCGTTCCACGGGCAATTTTAAAGCATGACATGTTAGGTATCTTTTTACTCGGTGTGACATCGTCTTTCAGATTTAACAAAAAATTAGGTATTATATAGTGTTTAAGTGGCAAAAAATTTATTAAAGTGTATTTTTTCCAAAAAAATTGCATTTTTAAAAACCGCTCTGCGAATACTGTGTGATATAAAAAAAATGAAACACCCGCCATTTTATTCTATGGGGTCTCTGCTAAGATAGTATATATAATGTTTGAGGGTTCTAAGTAATGTTTGAGCAACAAAAATACAGACTTTTACATGTAGGAGAGAAATGTCAGAATTGGCCTGGGTGGGAACTGGTTAGGGATGTATTAAGGAATAGCAGGCTACACTGGTTTGTGTATTTTAGATCTGCCTTGAATTTTATTTTAAAACAGAAAACTTAGTTATCAATTACTACTCAGATGGGAGAAATGGTTTCCTACAGTGTAAAACTACACAAGAAGCATCTAATAGCAATTGATCGCACATGATCTCACAATGCTTCAAATGTCTGTGATTAATGTTCAAATCCATTTCGTTACATTTGTTGCATTCCTTTCACTACTCATAGTGGTTAATCCCTACTGATTTATTAGTGTATTGGAGCTGCGATAATTTCCCATGGCTTCCTTCCCTAACAGAACATTATCTAAACAGTTATCTTATGATCTACTGATAAATTATGGGACAATGTTCTACTATTGCTTTTGAAGGCGTTCTAAGGGGGTGGCATTTAGGATTCAGAGGTAGATGGGGCATCTAGAAATCTCTAGTAAAGCACTTTCAAAGTATTAGCATAGTGCTGTCTAGGTATAGCATCTCCAGTGTCAAGGATGCTATTACATATTTCCAGTACTTAAAGTCCAGGTATTATTCTAAAGCAAGGTAAATCAGTTTTTTTTTTATGGTTTTCC